>NC_090398.1:55701579-56310619 GCF_036365525.1 Heterodontus francisci
TTTTGGTATAGTTGGCCTTCCCCCAATTTAGCACACTTCCTTAAGGACCACTCTCGTCTTTGTGCATTGAGGGGTTGCATTAGTGTGAGCGGCTGTCTTAGATTGAGGGGCTGCATTTGTTTGAGGGGCTGCTTTACTTTGAGAGGCTGCCTTAGTTTGAGCGGTTGGCTTAGTTTTAGGGGCTGCCTTTGATTGAGTGGCTGCATTAGTTTGAGAGTCTGCCTCTGATTGAGTGGCTGCATTATTTTGAGTGGCTGCCTTAGATTGAGGGGCTGCATTAATTTGAGGGGCTGGCTTAGTTTGAGCGGCTGCCTTAATTGAGGGGCTGCCTTAGATTGAGGGGCTGCATTAGTTTGAGCGGCTTCCTTAGTTTGAGGGGCTGCCTTAGTTTGAGGGGCTGCCTTAGTTTGAGGGGCTGCCTTAGATTGAGCGGCTGACTGAGTTTGAGAGGCTGCCTTAGTTTGAGAGTCTGCCTTAGTTTGAGCGGCTTCCTTAGTTTGAGGGGCTGCCTTAGTTTGAGCGGCTGCCTTAGTTTGAGCGGCTGCCTTAGTTTGAGCGGCTGCCTTAGTTTGAGCGGCTGCCTTAGTTTGAGAGGCTGCCTTAGTTTGACAGGCTGCCTTAGTTTGAGCGGCTGCCTTAGTTTGAGGGGCTGCCTGAGTTTGAGGGGCTGCCTTAGTTTGAGTGGCTGCATTTGTTTGAGGGGCTGCCTTTGGTTGAGGGGCTCCCTTAGTTTGAGGGCCTGCCTTACTTTGAGGGGCAGCATTAGTTTAAGAGTCTGCCTTAGTTGGAGGGGCTGCCTTAGTTTAAGGGGCTGCTTTAGATTGAGGGGCTGCATTTGTTTGAGGGGCTGCTTTACTTTGAGAGGCTGCCTTAGTTTGAGCGTTTGGCTTAGTTTGAGGGGCTGCCTTTGATTGAGTGGCTGCATTAGTTTGAGAGTCTGCCTTAGTTTGAGGGGATGCCTTAGTTTGAGGTGTTGGCTTAGTTAGAGGGGCTGCCTTTGATTGAATGGCTGCATTAGTTTGAGGGCCTGGCTTAGTTGAAGGGGCTGCCTTAGTTTGAGGGGCTGCCTTAGTTTGAGGGGCTGCATTAGTTTGAGGGGCTGACTTAGAATGAGGGGGTGCATTAGTTTGAGGGGCTGCCTTAGATTGAGGGGCTGCATTAGTTTGAGGGGCTGCATTACTTTGAGGAGCAACCTTAGTTTGAGGGGCTGCCTTAGATAGAGTTCTGCATTAGTTTGAGGGGCTGCATTAGTTTGAGGGGCTGCCTTAGTTTGAGAGGCTGCCTAAGTTTGAGGGGCTGCCTAAGTTTGAGGGGCTGCCTTAGTTTGAGAGTCGGCCATAGTTTGAGCGGCTGCCTCAGTTTGAGGGGCTGAACAAAGAACAAAGAACAAAGAACAAAGATAATTACAGCACAGGAACAGGCCCTTCGGCACTCCAAGCCTGCACCGATCCAGATCCTCTCTCTAAACATGTCGCCTATTTTCTCATGTTCTGTATCTCTTTTCTTCCTGCCCATTCATGTATCTGTCTAGATACATCTTAAAAGACGCCATCGTGCCCGCATCTACCACCTCCGCTGGCAACGCGTTTCAGGCACCCACCACCCTCTGCGTAAAGAACTTTCCACGCATATCCCCCCTAAACTTTTCTCCTTTCACTTTGAACTCGTGTCCTCTAGTAATTGAATCCCCCACTCTGGGAAAAAGCCTCTTGCTACCCACCCTGTCTATACCTCTCATGATTTTGTACACCTCAATCAGGTCCCCCCTCAACCTCCGTCTTTCTAATGAAAATAATCCTAATCTACTCAACCTCTCTTCATAGCTAGCGCCCTCCATAGCAGGCAACATCCTAGTGAACCTCCTCTGCACCCTCTCCAAAGCATCCACATCCTTTTGGTAATGTGGCGACCAGATCTGCACGCAGTATTCCAAATGTGGCCGAACCAAAGTCCTATACAACTGTAACATGACCTGCCAACTCTTGTACTCAATACCCCGTCCGATGAAGGAAAGCATGCCGTATGCCTTCTTGACCACTCTATTTACCTGCGTTGCCACCTTTCGGGAACAGTGGACCTGCACACCCAAATCTCTCTGTCCATCAATTTTCCCCAGGACTTTTCCATTTACTGTATAGTTCACTCTTGAATTGGATCTTCCAAAATGCATCACCTCGCATTTGCCCTGATTGAACTCCATCTGCCATTTCTCTGCCCAACTCTCCAATCTCTCTTTTTTCTGCTGTATTCTCTGACAGTCCCCTTCACTATCTGCTACTCCACCAATCTTAGTGTCGTCTGCAAACTTGCTAATCAGTCCACCTATACTTTCCTCCAAATCATTAATGTATATCACAAACAACAGTGGTCCCAGCACGGATCCCTGTGGAACACCACTGGTCAAACGTCTCCATTTTGAGAAACTCCCTTCCACTGCTACTCTCTGTCTCCTGTTGCCCAGCCAGTTCTTTATCCATCTAGCTGGTGCACCTTGGACCCCATGCGCCTTCACTTTCTCCATCAGCCTGCCATGGGGAACCTTATCAACGCCTTACTGAAGTCCATGTATATGACATCGACAGCCCTTCCCTCATCAATCAACTTTGTCACTTCCTCAAAGAATTCTATTAAATTGGTAAGACATGACCTTCCCTGCACAGAACCATGTTGCCTATCACTGATAAGCCCATTTTCTTCCAAATGGGAATAGATCCTATCCCTCAGTATCTTCTCCAGCAGCTTCCCTACCACTGACGTCAGGCTCACCGGTCTATAATTACCTGGATTATCCCTGCTACCCTTCTTAAACAAGGGGACAACATTAGCAATTCTCCAGTCCTCCGGGACCTCACCCGTGTTTAAGGATGCTGCAAAGATATCTGTTAAGGCCCCAGCTATTTCCTCTCTCGGTTCCTTCAGTAACCTGGGATAGATCCCATCCGGACCTGGGGACTTGTCCACCTTAATGCCCTTTAGAATACACAACACTTCCTCCCTCCTTATGCCGACTTGACCGAGTGTAATCAAACATCTGTTCCTAACCTCAACATCCGTCATGTCCCTCTCCTCGGTGAATACCAATGCAAAGTACTCGTTTAGAATCTCACCCATTTTCTCTGAGTCCAAGCATAACATTCCTCCTTTGTCCTTTAGTGGGCCAATCCTTTCTCTAGTTACCCTCTTTCTCCTTATATATGAATAAAAGGCTTTGGGATTTTCTTTAACCCTGTTTGCTAAAGATATTTCATGACCCCTTTTAGCTCTCTTAATTCCTCGTTTCAGATTGGTCCTACATTCCCGATATTCTTTCAAAGCTTCGTCTTTCATCAGCCGCCTAGACCTTATGTATGCTTCCTTTTTCCTCTTAGCTAGTCTCACAATTTCACCTGTCATCCATGGTTCCCTAATCTTGCCATTTCTATCCTTCATTTTCACAGGAACATGTCTCTCCTGCACGCTAATCAACCTCTCTTTAAAAGCCTCCCACAGATCACATGTGGATTTACCTTCAAACGGCTGCTCTCAATCTACATTCCCCAGCTCCTGCCGAATTTTGGTATAGTTGGCCTTCCCCCAATTTAGCACACTTCCTTAAGGACCACTCTCGTCTTTGTGCATTGAGGGGTTGCATTAGTGTGAGCGGCTGTCTTAGATTGAGGGGCTGCATTTGTTTGAGGGGCTGCTTTACTTTGAGAGGCTGCCTTAGTTTGAGCGGTTGGCTTAGTTTTAGGGGCTGCCTTTGATTGAGTGGCTGCATTAGTTTGAGTGTCTGCCTTAGTTTGAGGGGATGCCTTAGTTTGAGGTGTTGGCTTAGTTAGAGGGGCTGCCTTTGATTGAGTGGCTGCATTAGTTTGAGGGGCTGGTTTAGTTTAAGGGGCTGCCTTAGTTTGAGGGGCTACATTAGTTTGAGGAGCTGACTTAGAATGAGGGGGTGCATTTGTTTGAGGGGCTGCCTTAGTTTGAGGGGCTGCCTTAGATTGAGTGGCAGCATTAGTTAGAGAGTCTGCCTTTGATTGAGTGGCTGCATTAGTTTGAGGGGCAGACTTAGTTTGAGGGGCAGACTTAGTTTGAGGGGCTGCATTTGTTTGAGGGGCAGCCTTAGATTGAGGGGCTGCATTAGTTTGAAGGGCTGCCTTAGTTTGAGGGGCTGCCTTAGATTGAGAGGCTGCATTAGTTTGAGGGGCTGACTTAGTTTGAGCGGCTGCATTTGTTTGAGAGGCTGCCTTAGTTTGAGAGTCTGCCTTAGTTTGAGCGGCTTCCTTAGTTTGAGGGGCTGCCTTAGTTTGAGAGTCTGCCTTAGTTTGAGCGGCTGCCTTAGTTTGAGCGGCTGCCTTAGTTTGAGAGGCTGCCTTAGTTTGACAGGCTGCCTTAGTTTGAGCGGCTGCCTTAGTTTGAGAGGCTGCCTGAGTTTGAGGGGCTGCCTTAGTTTGAGTGGCTGCATTTGTTTGAGGGGCTGCCTTTGGTTGAGGGGCTCCCTTAGTTTGAGGGCCTGCCTTACTTTGAGGGGCAGCATTAGTTTAAGAGTCTGCCTTAGTTGGAGGGGCTACCTTAGTTTAAGGGGCTGCTTTAGATTGAGGGGCTGCATTTGTTTGAGGGGCTGCTTTACTTTGAGAGGCTGCCTTAGTTTGAGCGTTTGGCTTAGTTTGAGGGGCTGCCTTTGATTGAGTGGCTGCATTAGTTTGAGAGTCTGCCTTAGTTTGAGGGGATGCCTTAGTTTGAGGTGTTGGCTTAGTTAGAGGGGCTGCCTTTGATTGAATGGCTGCATTAGTTTGAGGGCCTGGCTTAGTTGAAGGGGCTGCCTTAGTTTGAGGGGCTGCATTAGTTTGAGGGGCTGACTTAGAATGAGGGGGTGCATTAGTTTGAGGGGCTGCCTTAGATTGAGGGGCTGCATTAGTTTGAGGGGCTGCATTACTTTGAGGAGCAGCCTTAGTTTGAGGGGCTGCCTTAGATAGAGTTCTGCATTAGTTTGAGGGGCTGCATTAGTTTGAGGGGCTGCCTTAGTTTGAGAGGCTGCCTAAGTTTGAGGGGCTGCCTTAGTTTGAGAGTCGGCCATAGTTTGAGCGGCTGCCTCAGTTTGAGGGGCTGAACAAAGAACAAAGAACAAAGATAATTACAGCACAGGAAGAGGCCCTTCGGCACTCCAAGCCTGCACCGATCCAGATCCTCTCTCTAAACATGTCGCCTATTTTCTCATGTTCTGTATCTCTTTTCTTCCTGCCCATTCATGTATCTGTCTAGATACATCTTAAAAGACGCCATCGTGCCCGCATCTACCACCTCCGCTGGCAACGCGTTTCAGGCACCCACCACCCTCTGCGTAAAGAACTTTCCACGCATATCCCCCCTAAACTTTTCTCCTTTCACTTTGAACTCGTGTCCTCTAGTAATTGAATCCCCCACTCTGGGAAAAAGCCTCTTGCTACCCACCCTGTCTATACCTCTCATGATTTTGTACACCTCAATCAGGTCCCCCCTCAACCTCCGTCTTTCTAATGAAAATAATCCTAATCTACTCAACCTCTCTTCAAAGCTAGCACCCTCCATAGCAGGCAACATCCTAGTGAACCTCCTCTGCACCCTCTCCAAAGCATCCACATCCTTTTGGTAATGTGGCGACCAGATCTGCACGCAGTATTCCAAATGTGGCCGAACCAAAGTCCTATACAACTGTAACATGACCTGCCAACTCTTGTACTCAATACCCCGTCCGATGAAGGAAAGCATGCCGTATGCCTTCTTGACCACTCTATTTACCTGCGTTGCCACCTTTCGGGAACAGTGGACCTGCACACCCAAATCTCTCTGTCCATCAATTTTCCCCAGGACTTTTCCATTTACTGTATAGTTCACTCTTGAATTGGATCTTCCAAAATGCATCACCTCGCATTTGCCCTGATTGAACTCCATCTGCCATTTCTCTGCCCAACTCTCCAATCTCTCTTTTTTCTGCTGTATTCTCTGACAGTCCCCTTCACTATCTGCTACTCCACCAATCTTAGTGTCGTCTGCAAACTTGCTAATCAGTCCACCTATACTTTCCTCCAAATCATTAATGTATATCACAAACAACAGTGGTCCCAGCACGGATCCCTGTGGAACACCACTGGTCAAACGTCTCCATTTTGAGAAACTCCCTTCCACTGCTACTCTCTGTCTCCTGTTGCCCAGCCAGTTCTTTATCCATCTAGCTGGTGCACCTTGGACCCCATGCGCCTTCACTTTCTCCATCAGCCTGCCATGGGGAACCTTATCAACGCCTTACTGAAGTCCATGTATATGACATCGACAGCCCTTCCCTCATCAATCAACTTTGTCACTTCCTCAAAGAATTCTATTAAGTTGTGAAGACATGACCTTCCCTGCACAGAACCATGTTGCCTATCACTGATAAGCCCATTTTCTTCCAAATGGGAATAGATCCTATCCCTCAGTATCTTCTCCAGCAGCTTCCCTACCACTGACGTCAGGCTCACCGGTCTATAATTACCTGGATTATCCCTGCTACCCTTCTTAAACAAGGGGACAACATTAGCAATTCTCCAGTCCTCCGGGACCTCACCCGTGTTTAAGGATGCTGCAAAGATATCTGTTAAGGCCCCAGCTATTTCCTCTCTCGGTTCCTTCAGTAACCTGGGATAGATCCCATCCGGACCTGGGGACTTGTCCACCTTAATGCCCTTTAGAATACACAACACTTCCTCCCTCCTTATGCCGACTTGACCGAGTGTAATCAAACATCTGTTCCTAACCTCAACATCCGTCATGTCCCTCTCCTCGGTGAATACCAATGCAAAGTACTCGTTTAGAATCTCACCCATTTTCTCTGAGTCCAAGCATAACATTCCTCCTTTGTCCTTTAGTGGGCCAATCCTTTCTCTAGTTACCCTCTTTCTCCTTATATATGAATAAAAGGCTTTGGGATTTTCTTTAACCCTGTTTGCTAAAGATATTTCATGACCCCTTTTAGCTCTCTTAATTCCTCGTTTCAGATTGGTCCTACATTCCCGATATTCTTTCAAAGCTTCGTCTTTCATCAGCCGCCTAGACCTTATGTATGCTTCCTTTTTCCTCTTAGCTAGTCTCACAATTTCACCTGTCATCCATGGTTCCCTAATCTTGCCATTTCTATCCTTCATTTTCACAGGAACATGTCTCTCCTGCACGCTAATCAACCTCTCTTTAAAAGCCTCCCACAGATCACATGTGGATTTACCTTCAAACGGCTGCTCTCAATCTACATTCCCCAGCTCCTGCCGAATTTTGGTATAGTTGGCCTTCCCCCAATTTAGCACTCTTCCTTTAGGACCACTCTCGTCGTTGTGCATTGAGGGGTTGCATTAGTGTGAGCGGCTGTCTTAGTTTGAGGGGCTGCCTTAGTTTCAGTGGCTGCCTTAGTTTGAGAGGCTGCCTGAGTTTGAAGGACCGCCTTGGACTGAGGGGCTGCATTAGTTTGAGCGGCTGTCTCAGTTTGAAGGGCTGCCTTAGTTTGAGCGGCTGCCTTAGTTTGAGCGGATGACTTAGTTTGAGCGGCTCGCATAGTTTGAGGGGCTGCCTTAGTTTGAGCGGCTGCCTTTGTTTGAGGGGCTGCATTAGTTTGAGGGGCTGCCTTAGTTTAAGGGGCTGCCTTAGATTGAGGGGCTGCATTTGTTTGAGGGGCTGCTTTACTTTGAGAGGCTGCCTTAGTTTGAGCGGTTGGCTTAGTTTTAGGGGCTGCCTTTGATTGAGTGGCTGCATTAGTTTGAGTGTCTGCCTTAGTTTGAGGGGATGCCTTAGTTTGAGGTGTTGGCTTAGTTAGAGGGGCTGCCTTTGATTGAGTGGCTGCATTAGTTTGAGGGGCTGGCTTAGTTTAAGGGGCTGCCTTAGTTTGAGGGGCTACATTAGTTTGAGGAGCTGACTTAGAATGAGGGGGTGCATTTGTTTGAGGGGCTGCCTTAGTTTGAGGGGCTGCCTTAGATTGAGTGGCTGCATTAGTTAGAGAGTCTGCCTTTGATTGAGTGGCTGCATTAGTTTGAGGGGCAGACTTAGTTTGAGGGGCAGACTTAGTTTGAGGGGCTGCATTTGTTTGAGGGGCAGCCTTAGATTGAGGGGCTGCATTAGTTTGAAGGGCTGCCTTAGTTTGAGGGGCTGCCTTAGATTGAGGGGCTGCATTAGTTTGAGGGGCAGACTTAGTTTGAGGGGCTGACTTAGTTTGAGCGGCTGCATTTGTTTGAGGGGCTGCCTTTGATTGAGTGGCTGCATTAGTTTGAGAGTCTGCCTTAGTTTGAGGGGATGCCTTAGTTTGAGGTGTTGGCTTAGTTAGAGGGGCTGCCTTTGATTGAATGGCTGCATTAGTTTGAGGGTCTGGCTTAGTTGAAGGGGCTGCCTTAGTTTGAGGGGCTGCATTAGTTTGAGGGGCTGACTTAGAATGAGGGGGTGCATTAGTTTGAGGGGCTGCCTTAGATTGAGGGGCTGCATTAGTTTGAGGGGCTGCATTACTTTGAGGAGCAGCCTTAGTTTGAGGGGCTGCCTTAGATAGAGTTCTGCATTAGTTTGAGGGGCTGCATTAGTTTGAGGGGCTGCCTTAGTTTGAGAGGCTGCCTAAGTTTGAGGGGCTGCCTTAGTTTGAGAGTCGGCCATAGTTTGAGCGGCTGCCTCAGTTTGAGGGGCTGAACAAAGAACAAAGAACAAAGATAATTACAGCACAGGAAGAGGCCCTTCGGCACTCCAAGCCTGCACCGATCCAGATCCTCTCTCTAAACATGTCGCCTATTTTCTCATGTTCTGTATCTCTTTTCTTCCTGCCCATTCATGTATCTGTCTAGATACATCTTAAAAGACGCCATCGTGCCCGCATCTACCACCTCCGCTGGCAACGCGTTTCAGGCACCCACCACCCTCTGCGTAAAGAACTTTCCACGCATATCCCCCCTAAACTTTTCTCCTTTCACTTTGAACTCGTGTCCTCTAGTAATTGAATCCCCCACTCTGGGAAAAAGCCTCTTGCTACCCACCCTGTCTATACCTCTCATGATTTTGTACACCTCAATCAGGTCCCCCCTCAACCTCCGTCTTTCTAATGAAAATAATCCTAATCTACTCAACCTCTCTTCAAAGCTAGCACCCTCCATAGCAGGCAACATCCTAGTGAACCTCCTCTGCACCCTCTCCAAAGCATCCACATCCTTTTGGTAATGTGGCGACCAGATCTGCACGCAGTATTCCAAATGTGGCCGAACCAAAGTCCTATACAACTGTAACATGACCTGCCAACTCTTGTACTCAATACCCCGTCCGATGAAGGAAAGCATGCCGTATGCCTTCTTGACCACTCTATTTACCTGCGTTGCCACCTTTCGGGAACAGTGGACCTGCACACCCAAATCTCTCTGTCCATCAATTTTCCCCAGGACTTTTCCATTTACTGTATAGTTCACTCTTGAATTGGATCTTCCAAAATGCATCACCTCGCATTTGCCCTGATTGAACTCCATCTGCCATTTCTCTGCCCAACTCTCCAATCTCTCTTTTTTCTGCTGTATTCTCTGACAGTCCCCTTCACTATCTGCTACTCCACCAATCTTAGTGTCGTCTGCAAACTTGCTAATCAGTCCACCTATACTTTCCTCCAAATCATTAATGTATATCACAAACAACAGTGGTCCCAGCACGGATCCCTGTGGAACACCACTGGTCAAACGTCTCCATTTTGAGAAACTCCCTTCCACTGCTACTCTCTGTCTCCTGTTGCCCAGCCAGTTCTTTATCCATCTAGCTGGTGCACCTTGGACCCCATGCGCCTTCACTTTCTCCATCAGCCTGCCATGGGGAACCTTATCAACGCCTTACTGAAGTCCATGTATATGACATCGACAGCCCTTCCCTCATCAATCAACTTTGTCACTTCCTCAAAGAATTCTATTAAGTTGGTAAGACATGACCTTCCCTGCACAGAACCATGTTGCCTATCACTGATAAGCCCATTTTCTTCCAAATGGGAATAGATCCTATCCCTCAGTATCTTCTCCAGCAGCTTCCCTACCACTGACGTCAGGCTCACCGGTCTATAATTACCTGGATTATCCCTGCTACCCTTCTTAAACAAGGGGACAACATTAGCAATTCTCCAGTCCTCCGGGACCTCACCCGTGTTTAAGGATGCTGCAAAGATATCTGTTAAGGCCCCAGCTATTTCCTCTCTCGGTTCCTTCAGTAACCTGGGATAGATCCCATCCGGACCTGGGGACTTGTCCACCTTAATGCCCTTTAGAATACACAACACTTCCTCCCTCCTTATGCCGACTTGACCGAGTGTAATCAAACATCTGTTCCTAACCTCAACATCCGTCATGTCCCTCTCCTCGGTGAATACCAATGCAAAGTACTCGTTTAGAATCTCACCCATTTTCTCTGAGTCCAAGCATAACATTCCTCCTTTGTCCTTTAGTGGGCCAATCCTTTCTCTAGTTACCCTCTTTCTCCTTATATATGAATAAAAGGCTTTGGGATTTTCTTTAACCCTGTTTGCTAAAGTTATTTCATGACCCCTTTTAGCTCTCTTAATTCCTCGTTTCAGATTGGTCCTACATTCCCGATATTCTTTCAAAGCTTCGTCTTTCATCAGCCGCCTAGACCTTATGTATGCTTCCTTTTTCCTCTTAGCTAGTCTCACAATTTCACCTGTCATCCATGGTTCCCTAATCTTGCCATTTCTATCCTTCATTTTCACAGGAACATGTCTCTCCTGCACGCTAATCAACCTCTCTTTAAAAGCCTCCCACAGATCACATGTGGATTTACCTTCAAACGGCTGCTCTCAATCTACATTCCCCAGCTCCTGCCGAATTTTGGTATAGTTGGCCTTCCCCCAATTTAGCACTCTTCCTTTAGGACCACTCTCGTCGTTGTGCATTGAGGGGTTGCATTAGTGTGAGCGGCTGTCTTAGTTTGAGGGGCTGCCTTAGTTTCAGTGGCTGCCTTAGTTTGAGAGGCTGCCTGAGTTTGAAGGGCCGCCTTGGACTGAGGGGCTGCATTAGTTTGAGCGGCTGTCTCAGTTTGAAGGGCTGCCTTAGTTTGAGCGGCTGCCTTAGTTTGAGCGGATGACTTAGTTTGAGCGGCTCGCATAGTTTGAGGGGCTGCCTTAGTTTGAGCGGCTGCCTTTGTTTGAGGGGCTGCATTAGTTTGAGGGGCTGCCTTAGTTTGAGGGGCTGCCTTAGTTTAAGGGGCTGCCTTAGATTGAGGGGCTGCATTTGTTTGAGGGGCTGCTTTACTTTGAGAGGCTGCCTTAGTTTGAGCGGTTGGCTTAGTTTTAGGGGCTGCCTTTGATTGAGTGGCTGCATTAGTTTGAGTGTCTGCCTTAGTTTGAGGGGATGCCTTAGTTTGAGGTGTTGGCTTAGTTAGAGGGGCTGACTTTGATTGAGTGGCTGCATTAGTTTGAGGGGCTGGCTTAGTTTAAGGGGCTGCCTTAGTTTGAGGGGCTACATTAGTTTGAGGAGCTGACTTAGAATGAGGGGGTGCATTTGTTTGAGGGGCTGCCTTAGTTTGAGGGGCTGCCTTAGATTGAGTGGCTGCATTAGTTAGAGAGTCTGCCTTTGATTGAGTGGCTGCATTAGTTTGAGGGGCAGACTTAGTTTGAGGGGCTGCATTTGTTTGAGGGGCAGCCTTAGATTGAGGGGCTGCATTAGTTTGAAGGGCTGCCTTAGTTTGAGGGGCTGCCTTAGATTGAGGGGCTGCATTAGTTTGAGGGGCAGACTTAGTTTGAGGGGCTGACTTAGTTTGAGCGGCTGCATTTGTTTGAGGGGCAGCCTTAGATTGAGGGGCTGCATTAGTTTGAAGGGCTGCCTTAGTTTGAGGGACTGTATTAGTTTGAGCGGCTGCCTTCGTTTGAGGGGCTGCCTCAGTTTGAGAGTCTGCCTTAGTTTGAGCGGCTGCCTTAGTTTGAGGGTCTGCCTGACTTTGAGAGGCTGCCTGAGTTTGAGGGGCTGCCTTAGTTTGAGCGGCTGCATTAGTTTGAGGGGCTGCCTTTGGTTGAGGCGCTGCCTTAGTTTGTGGGGCTGCTTTACTTTCAGGGGCTGCAATAGTTTGAGAGTCTGCCTTAGTTTGAGGGGCTGCCTTAGTTTGAGGGGCTGGCTTAGTTTGAGGGGCTGCCTTTGATTGAGTGGCTGCATTAGTTTGAGGTGCTGATTAGTTTGAGGGGCTGACTTAGTTTGAGGGGCTGACTTAGTTTGAGGGGCTGCATTTGTTTGAGGGGCTGCCTTAGATTGAGGGGCTGCCTTAGATTGAGGGGCTGCATTAGTTTGAGGGGCTGCCTTAGTTTGAGGGGCGCCTGAGATTGAGGGGCTGCATTAGTTTGAGAGTCTGCCTTTGATTGAGTGGCTGCATTAGTTTGAGGTGCTGATTAGTTTGAGGGGCTGACTTAGTTTGAGGGGCTGCATTTGTTTGAGGGGCTGCCTTAGATTGAGGGGCTGCCTTAGATTGAGGGGCTGCATTAGTTTGAGGGGCTGCATTAGTTTGAGGGGCGCCTGAGATTGAGGGGCTGCATTAGTTTGAGAGGTTGGCTTAGTTTGAGGGGCTGCCTTAGTTTGAGGGGTTGGGTTAGTTTGAGGGGCTGCCTTAGATTGAGGGGCTGCCTTAGTTTGAGGGGCTGCATTAGATTGATGGGCTGCATTAGTTGATGGGCTGCATTATTTTGAGGGGCTGCCTTAGTTTGAGGGGCTGCCTTTGTTTGAGGGGCTGCCTTTGTTTGAGGGGTTGGCTTAGTTTGAGGGGCTGCCTTAGATTGAGGGTCTGCATTAGTTTGAGCGGCTGCCTTTTTTTGAGGGGCTGCCTTAGAATGAGGGGCTGCCTTAGATTGAGCGGCTGACTTAGTTTGAGAGGTTGCCTTAGTCTGAGAGTCTGCCTTAGTTTAAGCGGCTGCCTTAGTTTGAGGGTCTGCCTTATTTTGAGAGGCTGCCTTAGTTTGACAGGCTGCCTTAGTTTGACAGGCTGCCTTAGTTTGAGCGCCTGCCTTAGATTGAGAGGCTGCCTGAGTTTGAGGGGCTGCCTTAGTTTGAGCGGCTGCATTAGTTTGAGGGGCTGACTTTGGTTGAGGCGCTCCCTTAGTTTGTTGGGCTGCCTTACTTTAAGGGGCTGCATTAGTTTTCGAGTCTGCCTTAGTTTGAGGGGCTGCCTTAGTTTGAGGGGATGGCTTAGTTTGAGGGGCTGCCTTTGATTGAGTGGCTGCATTAGTTTGAGAGTCTGCCTCTGATTGAGTGGCTGCATTATTTTGAGTGGCTGCCTTAGATTGAGGGGCTGCATTAATTTGAGGGGCTGCTTTAGTTTGAGCGGCTGCCTTAATTGAGGGGCTGCCTTAGATTGAGGGGCTGCATTAGTTTGAGCGGCTTCCTTAGTTTGAGGGGCTGCCTTAGTTTGAGGGGCTGCCTTAGATTGAGCGGCTGACTGAGTTTGAGAGGCTGCCTTAGTTTGAGAGTCTGCCTTAGTTTGAGCGGCTTCCTTAGTTTGAGGGGCTGCCTTAGTTTGAGAGTCTGCCTTAGTTTGAGCGGCTGCCTTAGTTTGAGCGGCTGCCTTAGTTTGACAGGCTGCCTTAGTTTGAGAGCCTGCCTGAGTTTGAGGGGCTGCCTTAGTTTGAGTGGCTGCATTTGTTTGAGGGGCTGCCTTTGGTTGAGGGGCTCCCTTAGTTTGAGGGCCTGCCTTACTTTGAGGGGCAGCATTAGTTTAAGAGTCTGCCTTAGTTGGAGGGGCTGCCTTAGTTTAAGGGGCTGCTTTAGATTGAGGGGCTGCATTTGTTTGAGGGGCTGCTTTACTTTGAGAGGCTGCCTTAGTTTGAGCGTTTGGCTTAGTTTGAGGGGCTGCCTTTGATTGAGTGGCTGCATTAGTTTGAGAGTCTGCCTTAGTTTGAGGGGATGCCTTAGTTTGAGGTGTTGGCTTAGTTAGAGGGGCTGCCTTTGATTGAATGGCTGCATTAGTTTGAGGGCCTGGCTTAGTTGAAGGGGCTGCCTTAGTTTGAGGGGCTGCATTAGTTTGAGGGGCTGACTTAGAATGAGGGGGTGCATTAGTTTGAGGGGCTGCCTTAGATTGAGGGGCTGCATTAGTTTGAGGGGCTGCATTACTTTGAGGAGCAGCCTTAGTTTGAGGGGCTGCCTTAGATAGAGTTCTGCATTAGTTTGAGGGGCTGCATTAGTTTGAGGGGCTGCCTTAGTTTGAGAGGCTGCCTAAGTTTGAGGGGCTGCCTTAGTTTGAGAGTCGGCCATAGTTTGAGCGGCTGCCTCAGTTTGAGGGGCTGAACAAAGAACAAAGAACAAAGAACAAAGATAATTACAGCACAGGAACAGGCCCTTCGGCACTCCAAGCCTGCACCGATCCAGATCCTCTCTCTAAACATGTCGCCTATTTTCTCATGTTCTGTATCTCTTTTCTTCCTGCCCATTCATGTATCTGTCTAGATACATCTTAAAAGACGCCATCGTGCCCGCATCTACCACCTCCGCTGGCAACGCGTTTCAGGCACCCACCACCCTCTGCGTAAAGAACTTTCCACGCATATCCCCCCTAAACTTTTCTCCTTTCACTTTGAACTCGTGTCCTCTAGTAATTGAATCCCCCACTCTGGGAAAAAGCCTCTTGCTACCCACCCTGTCTATACCTCTCATGATTTTGTACACCTCAATCAGGTCCCCCCTCAACCTCCGTCTTTCTAATGAAAATAATCCTAATCTACTCAACCTCTCTTCAAAGCTAGCACCCTCCATAGCAGGCAACATCCTAGTGAACCTCCTCTGCACCCTCTCCAAAGCATCCACATCCTTTTGGTAATGTGGCGACCAGATCTGCACGCAGTATTCCAAATGTGGCCGAACCAAAGTCCTATACAACTGTAACATGACCTGCCAACTCTTGTACTCAATACCCCGTCCGATGAAGGAAAGCATGCCGTATGCCTTCTTGACCACTCTATTTACCTGCGTTGCCACCTTTCGGGAACAGTGGACCTGCACACCCAAATCTCTCTGTCCATCAATTTTCCCCAGGACTTTTCCATTTACTGTATAGTTCACTCTTGAATTGGATCTTCCAAAATGCATCACCTCGCATTTGCCCTGATTGAACTCCATCTGCCATTTCTCTGCCCAACTCTCCAATCTCTCTTTTTTCTGCTGTATTCTCTGACAGTCCCCTTCACTATCTGCTACTCCACCAATCTTAGTGTCGTCTGCAAACTTGCTAATCAGTCCACCTATACTTTCCTCCAAATCATTAATGTATATCACAAACAACAGTGGTCCCAGCACGGATCCCTGTGGAACACCACTGGTCAAACGTCTCCATTTTGAGAAACTCCCTTCCACTGCTACTCTCTGTCTCCTGTTGCCCAGCCAGTTCTTTATCCATCTAGCTGGTGCACCTTGGACCCCATGCGCCTTCACTTTCTCCATCAGCCTGCCATGGGGAACCTTATCAACGCCTTACTGAAGTCCATGTATATGACATCGACAGCCCTTCCCTCATCAATCAACTTTGTCACTTCCTCAAAGAATTCTATTAAGTTGGTAAGACATGACCTTCCCTGCACAGAACCATGTTGCCTATCACTGATAAGCCCATTTTCTTCCAAATGGGAATAGATCCTATCCCTCAGTATCTTCTCCAGCAGCTTCCCTACCACTGACGTCAGGCTCACCGGTCTATAATTACCTGGATTATCCCTGCTACCCTTCTTAAACAAGGGGACAACATTAGCAATTCTCCAGTCCTCCGGGACCTCACCCGTGTTTAAGGATGCTGCAAAGATATCTGTTAAGGCCCCAGCTATTTCCTCTCTCGGTTCCTTCAGTAACCTGGGATAGATCCCATCCGGACCTGGGGACTTGTCCACCTTAATGCCCTTTAGAATACACAACACTTCCTCCCTCCTTATGCCGACTTGACCGAGTGTAATCAAACATCTGTTCCTAACCTCAACATCCGTCATGTCCCTCTCCTCGGTGAATACCAATGCAAAGTACTCGTTTAGAATCTCACCCATTTTCTCTGAGTCCAAGCATAACATTCCTCCTTTGTCCTTTAGTGGGCCAATCCTTTCTCTAGTTACCCTCTTTCTCCTTATATATGAATAAAAGGCTTTGGGATTTTCTTTAACCCTGTTTGCTAAAGATATTTCATGACCCCTTTTAGCTCTCTTAATTCCTCGTTTCAGATTGGTCCTACATTCCCGATATTCTTTCAAAGCTTCGTCTTTCATCAGCCGCCTAGACCTTATGTATGCTTCCTTTTTCCTCTTAGCTAGTCTCACAATTTCACCTGTCATCCATGGTTCCCTAATCTTGCCATTTCTATCCTTCATTTTCACAGGAACATGTCTCTCCTGCACGCTAATCAACCTCTCTTTAAAAGCCTCCCACAGATCACATGTGGATTTACCTTCAAACGGCTGCTCTCAATCTACATTCCCCAGCTCCTGCCGAATTTTGGTATAGTTGGCCTTCCCCCAATTTAGCACTCTTCCTTTAGGACCACTCTCGTCGTTGTGCATTGAGGGGTTGCATTAGTGTGAGCGGCTGTCTTAGTTTGAGGGGCTGCCTTAGTTTCAGTGGCTGCCTTAGTTTGAGAGGCTGCCTGAGTTTGAAGGGCCGCCTTGGACTGAGGGGCTGCATTAGTTTGAGCGGCTGTCTCAGTTTGAAGGGCTGCCTTAGTTTGAGCGGCTGCCTTAGTTTGAGCGGATGACTTAGTTTGAGCGGCTCGCATAGTTTGAGGGGCTGCCTTAGTTTGAGCGGCTGCCTTTGTTTGAGGGGCTGCATTAGTTTGAGGGGCTGCCTTAGTTTAAGGGGCTGCCTTAGATTGAGGGGCTGCATTTGTTTGAGGGGCTGCTTTACTTTGAGAGGCTGCCTTAGTTTGAGCGGTTGGCTTAGTTTTAGGGGCTGCCTTTGATTGAGTGGCTGCATTAGTTTGAGTGTCTGCCTTAGTTTGAGGGGATGCCTTAGTTTGAGGTGTTGGCTTAGTTAGAGGGGCTGACTTTGATTGAGTGGCTGCATTAGTTTGAGGGGCTGGCTTAGTTTAAGGGGCTGCCTTAGTTTGAGGGGCTACATTAGTTTGAGGAGCTGACTTAGAATGAGGGGGTGCATTTGTTTGAGGGGCTGCCTTAGTTTGAGGGGCTGCCTTAGATTGAGTGGCTGCATTAGTTAGAGAGTCTGCCTTTGATTGAGTGGCTGCATTAGTTTGAGGGGCAGACTTAGTTTGAGTGGCTGCATTTGTTTGAGGGGCAGCCTTAGATTGAGGGGCTGCCTTAGTTTGAGGGGCTGCCTTAGTTTGAGGGGCTGCCTTAGTTTGAGGGGCTGCATTAGTTTGAGGGGCTGCATTAGTTTGAGGGGCAGACTTAGTTTGAGGGGCTGACTTAGTTTGAGCGGCTGCATTTGTTTGAGGGGCAGCCTTAGATTGAGGGGCTGCATTAGTTTGAAGGGCTGCCTTAGTTTGAGGGACTGTATTAGTTTGAGCGGCTGCCTTCGTTTGAGGGGCTGCCTTAGTTTGAGAGTCTGCCTTAGTTTGAGCGGCTGCCTTAGTTTGAGAGGCTGCCTGAGTTTGAGGGGCTGCCTTAGTTTGAGCGGCTGCATTAGTTTGAGGGGCTGCATTAGTTTGAGGGGCTGCCTTTGGTTGAGGCGCTGCCTTAGTTTGTGGGGCTGCTTTACTTTCAGGGGCTGCAATAGTTTGAGAGTCTGCCTTAGTTTGAGGGGCTGCCTTAGTTTGAGGGGCTGGCTTAGTTTGAGTGGCTGCATTAGTTTGAGGTGCTGATTAGTTTGAGGTGCTGATTAGTTTGAGGGGCTGACTTAGTTTGAGGGGCTGCATTTGTTTGAGGGGCTGCCTTAGATTGAGGGGCTGCCTTAGATTGAGGGGCTGCCTTAGATTGAGGGGCTGCATTAGTTTGAGGGGCTGCCTTAGTTTGAGGGGCGCCTGAGATTGAGGGGCTGCATTAGTTTGAGAGTCTGCCTTTGATTGAGTGGCTGCATTAGTTTGAGGTGCTGATTAGTTTGAGGGGCTGACTTAGTTTGAGGGGCTGCATTTGTTTGAGGGGCTGCCTTAGATTGAGGGGCTGCCTTAGATTGAGGGGCTGCATTAGTTTGAGGGGCTGCCTTAGTTTGAGGGGCGCCTGAGATTGAGGGGCTGCATTAGTTTGAGAGGTTGGCTTAGTTTGAGGGGCTGCCTTAGTTTGAGGGGTTGGGTTAGTTTGAGGGGCTGCCTTAGATTGAGGGGCTGCCTTAGTTTGAGGGGCTGCATTAGATTGATGGGCTGCATTAGTTGATGGGCTGCATTATTTTGAGGGGCTGCCTTAGTTTGAGGGGCTGCCTTTGTTTGAGGGGCTGCCTTTGTTTGAGGGGTTGGCTTAGTTTGAGGGGCTGCCTTAGATTGAGGGTCTGCATTAGTTTGAGCGGCTGCCTTTTTTTGAGGGGCTGCCTTAGATTGAGGGGCTGCCTTAGATTGAGCGGCTGACTTAGTTTGAGAGGTTGCCTTAGTCTGAGAGTCTGCCTTAGTTTGAGCGGCTGCCTTAGTTTGAGGGTCTGCCTTATTTTGAGAGGCTGCCTTAGTTTGACAGGCTGCCTTAGTTTGACAGGCTGCCTTAGTTTGAGCGCCTGCCTTAGATTGAGAGGCTGCCTGAGTTTGAGGGGCTGCCTTAGTTTGAGCGGCTGCATTAGTTTGAGGGGCTGACTTTGGTTGAGGCGCTCCCTTAGTTTGTTGGGCTGCCTTACTTTAAGGGGCTGCATTAGTTTTCGAGTCTGCCTTAGTTTGAGGGGCTGCCTTAGTTTGAGGGGATGGCTTAGTTTGAGGGGCTGCCTTTGATTGAGTGGCTGCATTAGTTTGAGAGTCTGCCTCTGATTGAGTGGCTGCATTATTTTGAGTGGCTGCCTTAGATTGAGGGGCTGCATTAATTTGAGGGGCTGCTTTAGTTTGAGCGGCTGCCTTAATTGAGGGGCTGCCTTAGATTGAGGGGCTGCATTAGTTTGAGCGGCTTCCTTAGTTTGAGGGGCTGCCTTAGATTGAGCGGCTGACTGAGTTTGAGAGGCTGCCTTAGTTTGAGAGTCTGCCTTAGTTTGAGCGGCTTCCTTAGTTTGAGGGGCTGCCTTAGTTTGAGAGTCTGCCTTAGTTTGAGCGGCTGCCTTAGTTTGAGCGGCTGCCTTAGTTTGACAGGCTGCCTTAGTTTGAGAGCCTGCCTGAGTTTGAGGGGCTGCCTTAGTTTGAGTGGCTGCATTTGTTTGAGGGGCTGCCTTTGGTTGAGGGGCTCCCTTAGTTTGAGGGCCTGCCTTACTTTGAGGGGCAGCATTAGTTTAAGAGTCTGCCTTAGTTGGAGGGGCTGCCTTAGTTTAAGGGGCTGCTTTAGATTGAGGGGCTGCATTTGTTTGAGGGGCTGCTTTACTTTGAGAGGCTGCCTTAGTTTGAGCGTTTGGCTTAGTTTGAGGGGCTGCCTTTGATTGAGTGGCTGCATTAGTTTGAGAGTCTGCCTTAGTTTGAGGGGATGCCTTAGTTTGAGGTGTTGGCTTAGTTAGAGGGGCTGCCTTTGATTGAATGGCTGCATTAGTTTGAGGGCCTGGCTTAGTTGAAGGGGCTGCCTTAGTTTGAGGGGCTGCATTAGTTTGAGGGGCTGACTTAGAATGAGGGGGTGCATTAGTTTGAGGGGCTGCCTTAGATTGAGGGGCTGCATTAGTTTGAGGGGCTGCATTACTTTGAGGAGCAGCCTTAGTTTGAGGGGCTGCCTTAGATAGAGTTCTGCATTAGTTTGAGGGGCTGCATTAGTTTGAGGGGCTGCCTTAGTTTGAGAGGCTGCCTAAGTTTGAGGGGCTGCCTAAGTTTGAGGGGCTGCCTTAGTTTGAGAGTCGGCCATAGTTTGATCGGCTGCCTCAGTTTGAGGGGCTGAACAAAGAACAAAGAACAAAGAACAAAGATAATTACAGCACAGGAACAGGCCCTTCGGCACTCCAAGCCTGCACCGATCCAGATCCTCTCTCTAAACATGTCGCCTATTTTCTCATGTTCTGTATCTCTTTTCTTCCTGCCCATTCATGTATCTGTCTAGATACATCTTAAAAGACGCCATCGTGCCCGCATCTACCACCTCCGCTGGCAACGCGTTTCAGGCACCCACCACCCTCTGCGTAAAGAACTTTCCACGCATATCCCCCCTAAACTTTTCTCCTTTCACTTTGAACTCGTGTCCTCTAGTAATTGAATCCCCCACTCTGGGAAAAAGCCTCTTGCTACCCACCCTGTCTATACCTCTCATGATTTTGTACACCTCAATCAGGTCCCCCCTCAACCTCCGTCTTT
This sequence comes from Heterodontus francisci, assembly GCF_036365525.1. Taxonomy (NCBI): domain Eukaryota; kingdom Metazoa; phylum Chordata; class Chondrichthyes; order Heterodontiformes; family Heterodontidae; genus Heterodontus; species Heterodontus francisci. The sequence goes on from NC_090398.1 coordinate 55,721,863, forward strand.
CTAATGAAAATAATCCTAATCTACTCAACCTCTCTTCATAGCTAGCGCCCTCCATAGCAGGCAACATCCTAGTGAACCTCCTCTGCACCCTCTCCAAAGCATCCACATCCTTTTGGTAATGTGGCGACCAGATCTGCACGCAGTATTCCAAATGTGGCCGAACCAAAGTCCTATACAACTGTAACATGACCTGCCAACTCTTGTACTCAATACCCCGTCCGATGAAGGAAAGCATGCCGTATGCCTTCTTGACCACTCTATTTACCTGCGTTGCCACCTTTCGGGAACAGTGGACCTGCACACCCAAATCTCTCTGTCCATCAATTTTCCCCAGGACTTTTCCATTTACTGTATAGTTCACTCTTGAATTGGATCTTCCAAAATGCATCACCTCGCATTTGCCCTGATTGAACTCCATCTGCCATTTCTCTGCCCAACTCTCCAATCTCTCTTTTTTCTGCTGTATTCTCTGACAGTCCCCTTCACTATCTGCTACTCCACCAATCTTAGTGTCGTCTGCAAACTTGCTAATCAGTCCACCTATACTTTCCTCCAAATCATTAATGTATATCACAAACAACAGTGGTCCCAGCACGGATCCCTGTGGAACACCACTAGTTTTGAGGGGCTGCATTAGTTTGAGAGTCTGCCTTTGATTGAGTGGCTGCATTAGTTTGAGGTGCTGATTAGTTTGAGGGGCTGACTTAGTTTGAGGGGCTGCATTTGTTTGAGGGGCTGCCTTAGATTGAGGGGCTGCCTTAGATTGAGGGGCTGCATTAGTTTGAGGGGCTGCCTTATTTTGAGGGGCGCCTGAGATTGAGGGGCTGCATTAGTTTGAGAGGTTGGCTTAGTTTGAGGGGCTGCCTTAGTTTGAGGGGTTGGCTTAGTTTGAGGGGCTGCCTTAGATTGAGGGGCTGCCTTAGTTTGAGGGGCTGCATTAGATTGATGGGCTGCATTAGTTGATGGGCTGCATTATTTTGAGGGGCTGCCTTAGTTTGAGGGGCTGCCTTTGTTTGAGGGGTTGGCTTAGTTTGAGGGGCTGCCTTAGATTGAGGGTCTGCATTAGTTTGAGCGGCTGCCTTTTTTTGAGGGGCTGCCTTAGATTGAGGGGCTGCCTTAGATTGAGCGGCTGACTTAGTTTGAGAGGTTGCCTTAGTCTGAGAGTCTGCCTTAGTTTGAGCGGCTGCCTTAGTTTGAGGGTCTGCCTTATTTTGAGAGGCTGCCTTAGTTTGACAGGCTGCCTTAGTTTGAGCGCCTGCCTTAGATTGAGAGGCTGCCTGAGTTTGAGGGGCTGCCTTAGTTTGAGCGGCTGCATTAGTTTGAGGGGCTGACTTTGGTTGAGGCGCTCCCTTCGTTTGTGGGGCTGCCTTACTTTAAGGGGCTGCATTAGTTTTCGAGTCTGCCTTAGTTTGAGGGGCTGCCTTAGTTTGAGGGGATGGCTTAGTTTGAGGGGGTGCCTTTGATTGAGTGGCTGCATTAGTTTGAGAGTCTGCCTCTGATTGAGTGGCTGCATTATTTTGAGTGGCTGCCTTAGATTGAGGGGCTGCATTAATTTGAGGGGCTGCTTTAGTTTGAGCGGCTGCCTTAATTGAGGGGCTGCCTTAGATTGAGGGGCTGCATTAGTTTGAGCGGCTTCCTTAGTTTGAGGGGCTGCCTTAGTTTGAGGGGCTGCCTTAGATTGAGCGGCTGACTGAGTTTGAGAGGCTGCCTTAGTTTGAGAGTCTGCCTTAGTTTGAGCGGCTTCCTTAGTTTGAGGGGCTGCCTTAGTTTGAGAGTCTGCCTTAGTTTGAGCGGCTGCCTTAGTTTGAGCGGCTGCCTTAGTTTGAGCGGCTGCCTTAGTTTGAGAGGCTGGCTTAGTTTGACAGGCTGCCTTAGTTTGAGCGGCTGCCTTAGTTTGAGAGGCTGCCTGAGTTTGAGGGGCTGCCTTAGTTTGAGTGGCTGCATTTGTTTGAGGGGCTGCCTTTGGTTGAGGGGCTCCCTTAGTTTGAGGGCCTGCCTTACTTTGAGGGGCAGCATTAGTTTAAGAGTCTGCCTTAGTTGGAGGGGCTGCCTTAGTTTAAGGGGCTGCTTTAGATTGAGGGGCTGCATTTGTTTGAGGGGCTGCTTTACTTTGAGAGGCTGCCTTAGTTTGAGCGTTTGGCTTAGTTTGAGGGGCTGCCTTTGATTGAGTGGCTGCATTAGTTTGAGAGTCTGCCTTAGTTTGAGGGGATGCCTTAGTTTGAGGTGTTGGCTTAGTTAGAGGGGCTGCCTTTGATTGAATGGCTGCATTAGTTTGAGGGCCTGGCTTAGTTGAAGGGGCTGCCTTAGTTTGAGGGGCTGCATTAGTTTGAGGGGCTGACTTAGAATGAGGGGGTGCATTAGTTTGAGGGGCTGCCTTAGATTGAGGGGCTGCATTAGTTTGAGGGGCTGCATTACTTTGAGGAGCAGCCTTAGTTTGAGGGGCTGCCTTAGATAGAGTTCTGCATTAGTTTGAGGGGCTGCATTAGTTTGAGGGGCTGCCTTAGTTTGAGAGGCTGCCTAAGTTTGAGGGGCTGCCTTAGTTTGAGAGTCGGCCATAGTTTGAGCGGCTGCCTCAGTTTGAGGGGCTGAACAAAGAACAAAGAACAAAGAACAAAGATAATTACAGCACAGGAACAGGCCCTTCGGCACTCCAAGCCTGCACCGATCCAGATCCTCTCTCTAAACATGTCGCCTATTTTCTCATGTTCTGTATCTCTTTTCTTCCTGCCCATTCATGTATCTGTCTAGATACATCTTAAAAGACGCCATCGTGCCCGCATCTACCACCTCCGCTGGCAACGCGTTTCAGGCACCCACCACCCTCTGCGTAAAGAACTTTCCACGCATATCCCCCCTAAACTTTTCTCCTTTCACTTTGAACTCGTGTCCTCTAGTAATTGAATCCCCCACTCTGGGAAAAAGCCTCTTGCTACCCACCCTGTCTATACCTCTCATGATTTTGTACACCTCAATCAGGTCCCCCCTCAACCTCCGTCTTTCTAATGAAAATAATCCTAATCTACTCAACCTCTCTTCATAGCTAGCGCCCTCCATAGCAGGCAACATCCTAGTGAACCTCCTCTGCACCCTCTCCAAAGCATCCACATCCTTTTGGTAATGTGGCGACCAGATCTGCACGCAGTATTCCAAATGTGGCCGAACCAAAGTCCTATACAACTGTAACATGACCTGCCAACTCTTGTACTCAATACCCCGTCCGATGAAGGAAAGCATGCCGTATGCCTTCTTGACCACTCTATTTACCTGCGTTGCCACCTTTCGGGAACAGTGGACCTGCACACCCAAATCTCTCTGTCCATCAATTTTCCCCAGGACTTTTCCATTTACTGTATAGTTCACTCTTGAATTGGATCTTCCAAAATGCATCACCTCGCATTTGCCCTGATTGAACTCCATCTGCCATTTCTCTGCCCAACTCTCCAATCTCTCTTTTTTCTGCTGTATTCTCTGACAGTCCCCTTCACTATCTGCTACTCCACCAATCTTAGTGTCGTCTGCAAACTTGCTAATCAGTCCACCTATACTTTCCTCCAAATCATTAATGTATATCACAAACAACAGTGGTCCCAGCACGGATCCCTGTGGAACACCACTGGTCACACGTCTCCATTTTGAGAAACTCCCTTCTACTGCTGCTCTCTGTCTCCTGTTGCCCAGCCAGTTCTTTATCCATCTAGCTGGTGCACCTTGGACCCCATGCGCCTTCACTTTCTCCATCAGCCTGCCATGGGGAACCTTATCAACGCCTTACTGAAGTCCATGTATATGACATCGACAGCCCTTCCCTCATCAATCAACTTTGTCACTTCCTCAAAGAATTCTATTAAGTTGGTAAGACATGACCTTCCCTGCACAGAACCATGTTGCCTATCACTGATAAGCCCATTTTCTTCCAAATGGGAATAGATCCTATCCCTCAGTATCTTCTCCAGCAGCTTCCCTACCACTGACGTCAGGCTCACCGGTCTATAATTACCTGGATTATCCCTGCTACCCTTCTTAAACAAGGGGACAACATTAGCAATTCTCCAGTCCTCCGGGACCTCACCCGTGTTTAAGGATGCTGCAAAGATATCTGTTAAGGCCCCAGCTATTTCCTCTCTCGGTTCCTTCAGTAACCTGGGATAGATCCCATCCGGACCTGGGGACTTGTCCACCTTAATTCCCTTTAGAATACACAACACTTCCTCCCTCCTTATGCCGACTTGACCGAGTGTAATCAAACATCTGTTCCTAACCTCAACATCCGTCATGTCCCTCTCCTCGGTGAATACCAATGCAAAGTACTCGTTTAGAATCTCACCCATTTTCTCTGAGTCCAAGCATAACATTCCTCCTTTGTCCTTTAGTGGGCCAATCCTTTCTCTAGTTACCCTCTTTCTCCTTATATATGAATAAAAGGCTTTGGGATTTTCTTTAACCCTGTTTGCTAAAGATATTTCATGACCCCTTTTAGCTCTCTTAATTCCTCGTTTCAGATTGGTCCTACATTCCCGATATTCTTTCAAAGCTTCGTCTTTCATCAGCCGCCTAGACCTTATGTATGCTTCCTTTTTCCTCTTAGCTAGTCTCACAATTTCACCTGTCATCCATGGTTCCCTAATCTTGCCATTTCTATCCTTCATTTTCACAGGAACATGTCTCTCCTGCACGCTAATCAACGTCTCTTTAAAAGCCTCCCACAGATCACATGTGGATTTACCTTCAAACGGCTGCTCTCAATCTACATTACCCAGCTCCTGCCGAATTTTGGTATAGTTGGCCTTCCCCCAATTTAGCACTCTTCCTTTAGGACCACTCTCGTCGTTGTGCATTGAGGGGTTGCATTAGTGTGAGCGGCTGTCTTAGTTTGAGGGGCTGCCTTAGTTTCAGTGGCTGCCTTAGTTTGAGAGGCTGCCTGAGTTTGAAGGGCCGCCTTGGACTGAGGGGCTGCATTAGTTTGAGCGGCTGTCTCAGTTTGAAGGGCTGCCTTAGTTTGAGCGGCTGCCTTAGTTTGAGCGGATGACTTAGTTTGAGCGGCTCGCATAGTTTGAGGGGCTGCCTTAGTTTGAGCGGCTGCCTTTGTTTGAGGGGCTGCATTAGTTTGAGGGGCTGCCTTAGTTTAAGGGGCTGCCTTAGATTGAGGGGCTGCATTTGTTTGAGGGGCTGCTTTACTTTGAGAGGCTGCCTTAGTTTGAGCGGTTGGCTTAGTTTTAGGGGCTGCCTTTGATTGAGTGGCTGCATTAGTTTGAGTGTCTGCCTTAGTTTGAGGGGATGCCTTAGTTTGAGGTGTTGGCTTAGTTAGAGGGGCTGACTTTGATTGAGTGGCTGCATTAGTTTGAGGGGCTGGCTTAGTTTAAGGGGCTGCCTTAGTTTGAGGGGCTACATTAGTTTGAGGAGCTGACTTAGAATGAGGGGGTGCATTTGTTTGAGGGGCTGCCTTAGTTTGAGGGGCTGCCTTAGATTGAGTGGCTGCATTAGTTAGAGAGTCTGCCTTTGATTGAGTGGCTGCATTAGTTTGAGGGGCAGACTTAGTTTGAGTGGCTGCATTTGTTTGAGGGGCAGCCTTAGATTGAGGGGCTGCCTTAGTTTGAGGGGCTGCCTTAGTTTGAGGGGCTGCCTTAGTTTGAGGGGCTGCATTAGTTTGAGGGGCTGCATTAGTTTGAGGGGCAGACTTAGTTTGAGGGGCTGACTTAGTTTGAGCGGCTGCATTTGTTTGAGGGGCAGCCTTAGATTGAGGGGCTGCATTAGTTTGAAGGGCTGCCTTAGTTTGAGGGACTGTATTAGTTTGAGCGGCTGCCTTCGTTTGAGGGGCTGCCTTAGTTTGAGAGTCTGCCTTAGTTTGAGCGGCTGCCTTAGTTTGAGAGGCTGCCTGAGTTTGAGGGGCTGCCTTAGTTTGAGCGGCTGCATTAGTTTGAGGGGCTGCATTAGTTTGAGGGGCTGCCTTTGGTTGAGGCGCTGCCTTAGTTTGTGGGGCTGCTTTACTTTCAGGGGCTGCAATAGTTTGAGAGTCTGCCTTAGTTTGAGGGGCTGCCTTAGTTTGAGGGGCTGGCTTAGTTTGAGTGGCTGCATTAGTTTGAGGTGCTGATTAGTTTGAGGTGCTGATTAGTTTGAGGGGCTGACTTAGTTTGAGGGGCTGCATTTGTTTGAGGGGCTGCCTTAGATTGAGGGGCTGCCTTAGATTGAGGGGCTGCCTTAGATTGAGGGGCTGCATTAGTTTGAGGGGCTGCCTTAGTTTGAGGGGCGCCTGAGATTGAGGGGCTGCATTAGTTTGAGAGTCTGCCTTTGATTGAGTGGCTGCATTAGTTTGAGGTGCTGATTAGTTTGAGGGGCTGACTTAGTTTGAGGGGCTGCATTTGTTTGAGGGGCTGCCTTAGATTGAGGGGCTGCCTTAGATTGAGGGGCTGCATTAGTTTGAGGGGCTGCCTTAGTTTGAGGGGCGCCTGAGATTGAGGGGCTGCATTAGTTTGAGAGGTTGGCTTAGTTTGAGGGGCTGCCTTAGTTTGAGGGGTTGGGTTAGTTTGAGGGGCTGCCTTAGATTGAGGGGCTGCCTTAGTTTGAGGGGCTGCATTAGATTGATGGGCTGCATTAGTTGATGGGCTGCATTATTTTGAGGGGCTGCCTTAGTTTGAGGGGCTGCCTTTGTTTGAGGGGCTGCCTTTGTTTGAGGGGTTGGCTTAGTTTGAGGGGCTGCCTTAGATTGAGGGTCTGCATTAGTTTGAGCGGCTGCCTTTTTTTGAGGGGCTGCCTTAGATTGAGGGGCTGCCTTAGATTGAGCGGCTGACTTAGTTTGAGAGGTTGCCTTAGTCTGAGAGTCTGCCTTAGTTTGAGCGGCTGCCTTAGTTTGAGGGTCTGCCTTATTTTGAGAGGCTGCCTTAGTTTGACAGGCTGCCTTAGTTTGACAGGCTGCCTTAGTTTGAGCGCCTGCCTTAGATTGAGAGGCTGCCTGAGTTTGAGGGGCTGCCTTAGTTTGAGCGGCTGCATTAGTTTGAGGGGCTGACTTTGGTTGAGGCGCTCCCTTAGTTTGTTGGGCTGCCTTACTTTAAGGGGCTGCATTAGTTTTCGAGTCTGCCTTAGTTTGAGGGGCTGCCTTAGTTTGAGGGGATGGCTTAGTTTGAGGGGCTGCCTTTGATTGAGTGGCTGCATTAGTTTGAGAGTCTGCCTCTGATTGAGTGGCTGCATTATTTTGAGTGGCTGCCTTAGATTGAGGGGCTGCATTAATTTGAGGGGCTGCTTTAGTTTGAGCGGCTGCCTTAATTGAGGGGCTGCCTTAGATTGAGGGGCTGCATTAGTTTGAGCGGCTTCCTTAGTTTGAGGGGCTGCCTTAGATTGAGCGGCTGACTGAGTTTGAGAGGCTGCCTTAGTTTGAGAGTCTGCCTTAGTTTGAGCGGCTTCCTTAGTTTGAGGGGCTGCCTTAGTTTGAGAGTCTGCCTTAGTTTGAGCGGCTGCCTTAGTTTGAGCGGCTGCCTTAGTTTGACAGGCTGCCTTAGTTTGAGAGCCTGCCTGAGTTTGAGGGGCTGCCTTAGTTTGAGTGGCTGCATTTGTTTGAGGGGCTGCCTTTGGTTGAGGGGCTCCCTTAGTTTGAGGGCCTGCCTTACTTTGAGGGGCAGCATTAGTTTAAGAGTCTGCCTTAGTTGGAGGGGCTGCCTTAGTTTAAGGGGCTGCTTTAGATTGAGGGGCTGCATTTGTTTGAGGGGCTGCTTTACTTTGAGAGGCTGCCTTAGTTTGAGCGTTTGGCTTAGTTTGAGGGGCTGCCTTTGATTGAGTGGCTGCATTAGTTTGAGAGTCTGCCTTAGTTTGAGGGGATGCCTTAGTTTGAGGTGTTGGCTTAGTTAGAGGGGCTGCCTTTGATTGAATGGCTGCATTAGTTTGAGGGCCTGGCTTAGTTGAAGGGGCTGCCTTAGTTTGAGGGGCTGCATTAGTTTGAGGGGCTGACTTAGAATGAGGGGGTGCATTAGTTTGAGGGGCTGCCTTAGATTGAGGGGCTGCATTAGTTTGAGGGGCTGCATTACTTTGAGGAGCAGCCTTAGTTTGAGGGGCTGCCTTAGATAGAGTTCTGCATTAGTTTGAGGGGCTGCATTAGTTTGAGGGGCTGCCTTAGTTTGAGAGGCTGCCTAAGTTTGAGGGGCTGCCTAAGTTTGAGGGGCTGCCTTAGTTTGAGAGTCGGCCATAGTTTGATCGGCTGCCTCAGTTTGAGGGGCTGAACAAAGAACAAAGAACAAAGAACAAAGATAATTACAGCACAGGAACAGGCCCTTCGGCACTCCAAGCCTGCACCGATCCAGATCCTCTCTCTAAACATGTCGCCTATTTTCTCATGTTCTGTATCTCTTTTCTTCCTGCCCATTCATGTATCTGTCTAGATACATCTTAAAAGACGCCATCGTGCCCGCATCTACCACCTCCGCTGGCAACGCGTTTCAGGCACCCACCACCCTCTGCGTAAAGAACTTTCCACGCATATCCCCCCTAAACTTTTCTCCTTTCACTTTGAACTCGTGTCCTCTAGTAATTGAATCCCCCACTCTGGGAAAAAGCCTCTTGCTACCCACCCTGTCTATACCTCTCATGATTTTGTACACCTCAATCAGGTCCCCCCTCAACCTCCGTCTTTCTAATGAAAATAATCCTAATCTACTCAACCTCTCTTCATAGCTAGCGCCCTCCATAGCAGGCAACATCCTAGTGAACCTCCTCTGCACCCTCTCCAAAGCATCCACATCCTTTTGGTAATGTGGCGACCAGATCTGCACGCAGTATTCCAAATGTGGCCGAACCAAAGTCCTATACAACTGTAACATGACCTGCCAACTCTTGTACTCAATACCCCGTCCGATGAAGGAAAGCATGCCGTATGCCTTCTTGACCACTCTATTTACCTGCGTTGCCACCTTTCGGGAACAGTGGACCTGCACACCCAAATCTCTCTGTCCATCAATTTTCCCCAGGACTTTTCCATTTACTGTATAGTTCACTCTTGAATTGGATCTTCCAAAATGCATCACCTCGCATTTGCCCTGATTGAACTCCATCTGCCATTTCTCTGCCCAACTCTCCAATCTCTCTTTTTTCTGCTGTATTCTCTGACAGTCCCCTTCACTATCTGCTACTCCACCAATCTTAGTGTCGTCTGCAAACTTGCTAATCAGTCCACCTATACTTTCCTCCAAATCATTAATGTATATCACAAACAACAGTGGTCCCAGCACGGATCCCTGTGGAACACCACTAGTTTTGAGGGGCTGCATTAGTTTGAGAGTCTGCCTTTGATTGAGTGGCTGCATTAGTTTGAGGTGCTGATTAGTTTGAGGGGCTGACTTAGTTTGAGGGGCTGCATTTGTTTGAGGGGCTGCCTTAGATTGAGGGGCTGCCTTAGATTGAGGGGCTGCATTAGTTTGAGGGGCTGCCTTATTTTGAGGGGCGCCTGAGATTGAGGGGCTGCATTAGTTTGAGAGGTTGGCTTAGTTTGAGGGGCTGCCTTAGTTTGAGGGGTTGGCTTAGTTTGAGGGGCTGCCTTAGATTGAGGGGCTGCCTTAGTTTGAGGGGCTGCATTAGATTGATGGGCTGCATTAGTTGATGGGCTGCATTATTTTGAGGGGCTGCCTTAGTTTGAGGGGCTGCCTTTGTTTGAGGGGTTGGCTTAGTTTGAGGGGCTGCCTTAGATTGAGGGTCTGCATTAGTTTGAGCGGCTGCCTTTTTTTGAGGGGCTGCCTTAGATTGAGGGGCTGCCTTAGATTGAGCGGCTGACTTAGTTTGAGAGGTTGCCTTAGTCTGAGAGTCTGCCTTAGTTTGAGCGGCTGCCTTAGTTTGAGGGTCTGCCTTATTTTGAGAGGCTGCCTTAGTTTGACAGGCTGCCTTAGTTTGAGCGCCTGCCTTAGATTGAGAGGCTGCCTGAGTTTGAGGGGCTGCCTTAGTTTGAGCGGCTGCATTAGTTTGAGGGGCTGACTTTGGTTGAGGCGCTCCCTTCGTTTGTGGGGCTGCCTTACTTTAAGGGGCTGCATTAGTTTTCGAGTCTGCCTTAGTTTGAGGGGCTGCCTTAGTTTGAGGGGATGGCTTAGTTTGAGGGGGTGCCTTTGATTGAGTGGCTGCATTAGTTTGAGAGTCTGCCTCTGATTGAGTGGCTGCATTATTTTGAGTGGCTGCCTTAGATTGAGGGGCTGCATTAATTTGAGGGGCTGCTTTAGTTTGAGCGGCTGCCTTAATTGAGGGGCTGCCTTAGATTGAGGGGCTGCATTAGTTTGAGCGGCTTCCTTAGTTTGAGGGGCTGCCTTAGTTTGAGGGGCTGCCTTAGATTGAGCGGCTGACTGAGTTTGAGAGGCTGCCTTAGTTTGAGAGTCTGCCTTAGTTTGAGCGGCTTCCTTAGTTTGAGGGGCTGCCTTAGTTTGAGAGTCTGCCTTAGTTTGAGCGGCTGCCTTAGTTTGAGCGGCTGCCTTAGTTTGAGCGGCTGCCTTAGTTTGAGAGGCTGGCTTAGTTTGACAGGCTGCCTTAGTTTGAGCGGCTGCCTTAGTTTGAGAGGCTGCCTGAGTTTGAGGGGCTGCCTTAGTTTGAGTGGCTGCATTTGTTTGAGGGGCTGCCTTTGGTTGAGGGGCTCCCTTAGTTTGAGGGCCTGCCTTACTTTGAGGGGCAGCATTAGTTTAAGAGTCTGCCTTAGTTGGAGGGGCTGCCTTAGTTTAAGGGGCTGCTTTAGATTGAGGGGCTGCATTTGTTTGAGGGGCTGCTTTACTTTGAGAGGCTGCCTTAGTTTGAGCGTTTGGCTTAGTTTGAGGGGCTGCCTTTGATTGAGTGGCTGCATTAGTTTGAGAGTCTGCCTTAGTTTGAGGGGATGCCTTAGTTTGAGGTGTTGGCTTAGTTAGAGGGGCTGCCTTTGATTGAATGGCTGCATTAGTTTGAGGGCCTGGCTTAGTTGAAGGGGCTGCCTTAGTTTGAGGGGCTGCATTAGTTTGAGGGGCTGACTTAGAATGAGGGGGTGCATTAGTTTGAGGGGCTGCCTTAGATTGAGGGGCTGCATTAGTTTGAGGGGCTGCATTACTTTGAGGAGCAGCCTTAGTTTGAGGGGCTGCCTTAGATAGAGTTCTGCATTAGTTTGAGGGGCTGCATTAGTTTGAGGGGCTGCCTTAGTTTGAGAGGCTGCCTAAGTTTGAGGGGCTGCCTTAGTTTGAGAGTCGGCCATAGTTTGAGCGGCTGCCTCAGTTTGAGGGGCTGAACAAAGAACAAAGAACAAAGAACAAAGATAATTACAGCACAGGAACAGGCCCTTCGGCACTCCAAGCCTGCACCGATCCAGATCCTCTCTCTAAACATGTCGCCTATTTTCTCATGTTCTGTATCTCTTTTCTTCCTGCCCATTCATGTATCTGTCTAGATACATCTTAAAAGACGCCATCGTGCCCGCATCTACCACCTCCGCTGGCAACGCGTTTCAGGCACCCACCACCCTCTGCGTAAAGAACTTTCCACGCATATCCCCCCTAAACTTTTCTCCTTTCACTTTGAACTCGTGTCCTCTAGTAATTGAATCCCCCACTCTGGGAAAAAGCCTCTTGCTACCCACCCTGTCTATACCTCTCATGATTTTGTACACCTCAATCAGGTCCCCCCTCAACCTCCGTCTTTCTAATGAAAATAATCCTAATCTACTCAACCTCTCTTCATAGCTAGCGCCCTCCATAGCAGGCAACATCCTAGTGAACCTCCTCTGCACCCTCTCCAAAGCATCCACATCCTTTTGGTAATGTGGCGACCAGATCTGCACGCAGTATTCCAAATGTGGCCGAACCAAAGTCCTATACAACTGTAACATGACCTGCCAACTCTTGTACTCAATACCCCGTCCGATGAAGGAAAGCATGCCGTATGCCTTCTTGACCACTCTATTTACCTGCGTTGCCACCTTTCGGGAACAGTGGACCTGCACACCCAAATCTCTCTGTCCATCAATTTTCCCCAGGACTTTTCCATTTACTGTATAGTTCACTCTTGAATTGGATCTTCCAAAATGCATCACCTCGCATTTGCCCTGATTGAACTCCATCTGCCATTTCTCTGCCCAACTCTCCAATCTCTCTTTTTTCTGCTGTATTCTCTGACAGTCCCCTTCACTATCTGCTACTCCACCAATCTTAGTGTCGTCTGCAAACTTGCTAATCAGTCCACCTATACTTTCCTCCAAATCATTAATGTATATCACAAACAACAGTGGTCCCAGCACGGATCCCTGTGGAACACCACTGGTCACACGTCTCCATTTTGAGAAACTCCCTTCTACTGCTGCTCTCTGTCTCCTGTTGCCCAGCCAGTTCTTTATCCATCTAGCTGGTGCACCTTGGACCCCATGCGCCTTCACTTTCTCCATCAGCCTGCCATGGGGAACCTTATCAACGCCTTACTGAAGTCCATGTATATGACATCGACAGCCCTTCCCTCATCAATCAACTTTGTCACTTCCTCAAAGAATTCTATTAAGTTGGTAAGACATGACCTTCCCTGCACAGAACCATGTTGCCTATCACTGATAAGCCCATTTTCTTCCAAATGGGAATAGATCCTATCCCTCAGTATCTTCTCCAGCAGCTTCCCTACCACTGACGTCAGGCTCACCGGTCTATAATTACCTGGATTATCCCTGCTACCCTTCTTAAACAAGGGGACAACATTAGCAATTCTCCAGTCCTCCGGGACCTCACCCGTGTTTAAGGATGCTGCAAAGATATCTGTTAAGGCCCCAGCTATTTCCTCTCTCGGTTCCTTCAGTAACCTGGGATAGATCCCATCCGGACCTGGGGACTTGTCCACCTTAATTCCCTTTAGAATACACAACACTTCCTCCCTCCTTATGCCGACTTGACCGAGTGTAATCAAACATCTGTTCCTAACCTCAACATCCGTCATGTCCCTCTCCTCGGTGAATACCAATGCAAAGTACTCGTTTAGAATCTCACCCATTTTCTCTGAGTCCAAGCATAACATTCCTCCTTTGTCCTTTAGTGGGCCAATCCTTTCTCTAGTTACCCTCTTTCTCCTTATATATGAATAAAAGGCTTTGGGATTTTCTTTAACCCTGTTTGCTAAAGATATTTCATGACCCCTTTTAGCTCTCTTAATTCCTCGTTTCAGATTGGTCCTACATTCCCGATATTCTTTCAAAGCTTCGTCTTTCATCAGCCGCCTAGACCTTATGTATGCTTCCTTTTTCCTCTTAGCTAGTCTCACAATTTCACCTGTCATCCATGGTTCCCTAATCTTGCCATTTCTATCCTTCATTTTCACAGGAACATGTCTCTCCTGCACGCTAATCAACCTCTCTTTAAAAGCCTCCCACATATCACATGTGGATTTACCTTCAAACGGCTGCTCTCAATCTACATTCCCCTGCTCCTGCCGAATTTTGGTATAGTTGGCCTTCCCCCAATTTAGCACTCTTCCTTTAGGACCACTCTCGTCGTTGTGCATTGAGGGGTTGCATTAGTGTGAGCGGCTGTCTTAGTTTGAGGGGCTGCCTTAGTTTCAGTGGCTGCCTTAGTTTGAGAGGCTGCCTGAGTTTGAAGGGCCGCCTTGGACTGAGGGGCTGCATTAGTTTGAGCGGCTGCCTTAGTTTGAAGGGCTGCCTTAGTGTGAGCGGCTGCCTTAGTTTGAGCGGATGACTTATTTTGAGCGGCTCGCATAGTTTGAGGGGCTGCCTTAGTTTGAGCGGCTGCCTTTGTTTGAGGGGCTGCATTAGTTTGAGGGGCTGCCTTAGTTTAAGGGGCTGCCTTAGATTGAGGGGCTGCATTTGTTTGAGGGGCTGCTTTACTTTGAGAGGCTGCCTTAGTTTGAGCGGTTGGCTTAGTTTTAGGGGCTGCCTTTGATTGAGTGGCTGCATTAGTTTGAGTGTCTGCCTTAGTTTGAGGGGATGCCTTAGTTTGAGGTGTTGGCTTAGGTAGAGGGGCTGCCTTTGATTGAGTGGCTGCATTAGTTTGAGGGGCTGGCTTAGTTTAAGGGGCTGCCTTAGATTGAGTGGCTGCATTAGTTAGAGAGTCTGCCTTTGATTGAGTGGCTGCATTAGTTTGAGGGGCAGACTTAGTTTGAGGGGCAGACTTAGTTTGAGGGGCTGCATTTGTTTGAGGGGCAGCCTTTGATTGAGTGGCTGCATTAGTTTGAGGGGCAGACTTAGTTTGAGGGGCAGACTTAGTTTGAGGGGCTGCATTTGTTTGAGGGGCAGCCTTAGATTGAGGGGCTGCATTAGTTTGAAGGGCTGCCTTAGTTTGAGGGGCTGCCTTAGATTGAGGGGCTGCCTTAGATTGAGGGGCAGACTTAGTTTGAGGGGCAGACTTAGTTTGAGGGGCTGACTTAGTTTGAGGGGCTGACTTAGTTTGAGCGGCTGCATTTGTTTGAGGGGCAGCCTTAGATTGAGGGGCTGCATTAGTTTGAAGGGCTGCCTTAGTTTGAGGGACTGTATTAGTTTGAGCGGCTGCCTTCGTTTGAGGGGCTGCCTTAGTTTGAGAGTCTGCCTTAGTTTGAGCGGCTGCCTTAGTTTGAGGGTCTGCCTGACTTTGAGAGGCTGCCTGAGTTTGAGGGGCTGCCTTAGTTTGAGCGGCTGCATTAGTTTGAGGGGCTGCCTTTGGTTGAGGCGCTGCCTTAGTTTGTGGGGCTGCTTTACTTTCAGGGGCTGCAATAGTTTGAGAGTCTGCCTTAGTTTGAGGGGCTGCCTTAGTTTGAGGGGCTGGCTTAGTTTGAGGGGCTGGCTTTGTTTGAGGGGCTGCCTTTGATTGAGTGGCTGCATTAGTTTGAGGTGCTGATTAGTTTGAGGGGCTGACTTAGTTTGAGGGGCTGCATTTGTTTGAGGGGCTGCCTTAGATTGAGGGGCTGCATTAGTTTGAGGGGCTGCCTTAGTTTGAGGGGCGCCTGAGATTGAGGGGCTGCATTAGTTTGAGAGTCTGCCTTTGATTGAGTGGCTGCATTAGTTTGAGGGGCTGACTTAGTTTGAGGGGCTGCATTTGTTTGAGGGGCTGCATTTGTTTGAGGGGCTGCATTTGTTTGAGGGGCTGCCTTAGATTGAGGGGCTGCATTAGTTTGAGGGGCTGCCTTAGTTTGAGGGGCGCCTGAGATTGAGGGGCTGCATTAGTTTGAGAGGTTGGCTTAGTTTGAGGGGCTGCCTTAGTTTGAGGGGTTGGCTTAGTTTGAGGGGCTGCCTTAGATTGAGGGGCTGCCTTAGTTTGAGGGGCTGCATTAGATTGATGGGCTGCATTAGATTGATGGGCTGCATTAGTTGATGGGCTGCATTATTTTGAGGGGCTGCCTTAGTTTGAGGGGCTGCCTTTGTTTGAGGGGTTGGCTTAGTTTGAGGGGCTGCCTTAGATTGAGGGTCTGCATTAGTTTGAGCGGCTGCCTTTTTTTGAGCGGCTGCCTTTTTTTGAGGGGCTGCCTTAGATTGAGGGGCTGCCTTAGATTGAGCGGCTGACTTAGTTTGAGAGGTTGCCTTAGTCTGAGAGTCTGCCTTAGTTTGAGCGGCTGCCTTAGTTTGAGGGTCTGCCTTATTTTGAGAGGCTGCCTTAGTTTGACAGGCTGCCTTAGTTTGAGCGCCTGCCTTAGATTGAGAGGCTGCCTGAGTTTGAGGGGCTGCCTTAGTTTGAGCGGCTGCATTAGTTTGAGGGGCTGACTTTGGTTGAGGCGCTCCCTTAGTTTGTGGGGCTGCCTTACTTTAAGGGGCTGCATTAGTTTTCGAGTCTGCCTTAGTTTGAGGGGCTGCCTTAGTTTGAGGGGATGGCTTAGTTTGAGGGGCTGCCTTTGATTGAGTGGCTGCATTAGTTTGAGAGTCTGCCTCTGATTGAGTGGCTGCATTATTTTGAGTGGCTGCCTTAGATTGAGGGGCTGCATTAATTTGAGGGGCTGCTTTAGTTTGAGCGGCTGCCTTAATTGAGGGGCTGCCTTAGATTGAGGGGCTGCATTAGTTTGAGCGGCTTCCTTAGTTTGAGGGGCTGCCTTAGTTTGAGGGGCTGCCTTAGTTTGAGGGGCTGCCTTAGATTGAGCGGCTGACTGAGTTTGAGAGGCTGCCTTAGTTTGAGAGGCTGCCTTAGTTTGAGAGTCTGCCTTAGTTTGAGCGGCTTCCTTAGTTTGAGGGGCTGCCTTAGTTTGAGAGTCTGCCTTAGTTTGAGCGGCTGCCTTAGTTTGAGCGGCTGCCTTAGTTTGAGAGGCTGCCTTAGTTTGACAGGCTGCCTTAGTTTGAGCGGCTGCCTTAGTTTGAGAGGCTGCCTGAGTTTGAGGGGCTGCCTTAGTTTGAGTGGCTGCATTTGTTTGAGGGGCTGCCGTTGGTTGAGGGGCTCCCTTAGTTTGAGGGCCTGCCTTACTTTGAGGGGCAGCATTAGTTTAAGAGTCTGCCTTAGTTGGAGGGGCTGCCTTAGTTTAAGGGGCTGCTTTAGATTGAGGGGCTGCATTTGATTGAGGGGCTGCTTTAATTTGAGAGGCTGCCTTAGTTTGAGCGTTTGGCTTAGTTTGAGGGGCTGCCTTTGATTGAGTGGCTGCATTAGTTTGAGAGTCTGCCTTAGTTTGAGGGGATGCCTTAGTTTGAGGTGTTGGCTCAGTTAGAGGGGCTGCCTTTGATTGAATGGCTGCATTAGTTTGAGGGCCCGGCTTAGTTGAAGGGGCTGCCTTAGTTTGAGGGGCTGCATTAGTTTGAGGGGCTGACTTAGAATGAGGGGGTGCATTAGTTTGAGGGGCTGCCTTAGATTGAGGGGCTGCATTAGTTTGAGGGGCTGCATTACTTTGAGGAGCAGCCTTAGTTTGAGGGGCTGCCTTTGATAGAGTTCTGCATTAGTTTGAGAGGCTGCATTAGTTTGAGGGGCTGCCTTAGTTTGAGAGGCTGCCTAAGTTTGAGAGGCTGCCTAAGTTTGAGAGTCGGCCATAGTTTGAGCGGCTGCCTCAGTTTGAGGGGCTGAACAAAGAACAAAGATAATTACAGCACAGGAACAGGCCCTTCGGCACTCCAAGCCTGCACCGATCCAGATCCTCTCTCTAAACATGTCGCCTATTTTCTCATGTTCTGTATCTCTTTTCTTCCTGCCCATTCATGTATCTGTCTAGATACATCTTAAAAGACGCCATCGTGCCCGCATCTACCACCTCCGCTGGCAACGCGTTTCAGGCACCCACCACCCTCTGCGTAAAGAACTTTCCACGAATATCCCCCCTAAACTTTTCTCCTTTCACTTTGAACTCGTGTCCTCTAGTAATTGAATCCCCCACTCTGGGAAAAAGCCTCTTGCTACCCACCCTGTCTATACCTCTCATGATTTTGTACACCTCAATCAGGTCCCCCCTCAACCTCCGTCTTTCTAATGAAAATAATCCTAATCTACTCAACCTCTCTTCATAGCTAGCGCCCTCCATAGCAGGCAACATCCTAGTGAACCTCCTCTGCACCCTCTCCAAAGCATCCACATCCTTTTGGTAATGTGGCGACCAGATCTGCACGCAGTATTCCAAATGTGGCCGAACCAAAGTCCTATACAACTGTAACATGACCTGCCAACTCTTGTACTCAATACCCCGTCCGATGAAGGAAAGCATGCCGTATGCCTTCTTGACCACTCTATTTACCTGCGTTGCCACCTTTCGGGAACAGTGGACCTGCACACCCAAATCTCTCTGTCCATCAATTTTCCCCAGGACTTTTCCATTTACTGTATAGTTCACTCTTGAATTGGATCTTCCAAAATGCATCACCTCGCATTTGCCCTGATTGAACTCCATCTGCCATTTCTCTGCCCAACTCTCCAATCTCTCTTTTTTCTGCTGTATTCTCTGACAGTCCCCTTCACTATCTGCTACTCCACCAATCTTAGTGTCGTCTGCAAACTTGCTAATCAGTCCACCTATACTTTCCTCCAAATCATTAATGTATATCACAAACAACAGTGGTCCCAGCACGGATCCCTGTGGAACACCACTGGTCAAACGTCTCCATTTTGAGAAACTCCCTTCCACTGCTACTCTCTGTCTCCTGTTGCCCAGCCAGTTCTTTATCCATCTAGCTGGTGCACCTTGGACCCCATGCGCCTTCACTTTCTCCATCAGCCTGCCATGGGGAACCTTATCAACGCCTTACTGAAGTCCATGTATATGACATCGACAGCCCTTCCCTCATCAATCAACTTTGTCACTTCCTCAAAGAATTCTATTAAGTTGGTAAGACATGACCTTCCCTGCACAGAACCATGTTGCCTATCACTGATAAGCCCATTTTCTTCCAAATGGGAATAGATCCTATCCCTCAGTATCTTCTCCAGCAGCTTCCCTACCACTGACGTCAGGCTCACCGGTCTATAATTACCTGGATTATCCCTGCTACCCTTCTTAAACAAGGGGACAACATTAGCAATTCTCCAGTCCTCCGGGACCTCACCCGTGTTTAAGGATGCTGCAAAGATATCTGTTAAGGCCCCAGCTATTTCCTCTCTCGGTTCCTTCAGTAACCTGGGATAGATCCCATCCGGACCTGGGGACTTGTCCACCTTAATGCCCTTTAGAATACACAACACTTCCTCCCTCCTTATGCCGACTTGACCGAGTGTAATCAAACATCTGTTCCTAACCTCAACATCCGTCATGTCCCTCTCCTCGGTGAATACCAATGCAAAGTACTCGTTTAGAATCTCACCCATTTTCTCTGAGTCCAAGCATAACATTCCTCCTTTGTCCTTTAGTGGGCCAATCCTTTCTCTAGTTACCCTCTTTCTCCTTATATATGAATAAAAGGCTTTGGGATTTTCTTTAACCCTGTTTGCTAAAGATATTTCATGACCCCTTTTAGCTCTCTTAATTCCTCGTTTCAGATTGGTCCTACATTCCCGATATTCTTTCAAAGCTTCGTCTTTCATCAGCCGCCTAGACCTTATGTATGCTTCCTTTTTCCTCTTAGCTAGTCTCACAATTTCACCTGTCATCCATGGTTCCCTAATCTTGCCATTTCTATCCTTCATTTCACAGGAACATGTCTCTCCTGCACGCTAATCAACCTCTCTTTAAAAGCCTCCCACAGATCACATGTGGATTTACCTTCAAACGGCTGCTCTCAATCTACATTCCCCAGCTCCTGCCGAATTTTGGTATAGTTGGCCTTCCCCCAATTTAGCACTCTTCCTTTAGGACCACTCTCGTCGTTGTGCATTGAGGGGTTGCATTAGTGTGAGCGGCTGTCTTAGTTTGAGGGGCTGCCTTAGTTTCAGTGGCTGCCTTAGTTTGAGAGGCTGCCTGAGTTTGAGCGGATGACTTAGTTTGAGCGGCTCGCATAGTTTGAGGGGCTGCCTTAGTTTGAGCGGCTGCCTTAGTTTGAGGGGCTGCATTAGTTTGAGGGGCTGCCTTAGTTTAAGGGGCTGCCTTAGATTGAGGGGCTGCATTTGTTTGAGGGGCTGCTTTACTTTGAGAGGCTGCCTTAGTTTGAGCGGTTGGCTTAGTTTTAGGGGCTGCCTTTGATTGAGTGGCTGCAGTAGTTTGAGGGGCTGGCTTAGTTTAAGGGGCTGCCTTAGTTTGAGGGGCTACATTAGTTTGAGGAGCTGACTTAGAATGAGGGGGTGCATTTGTTTGAGGGGCTGCCTTAGTTTGAGGGGCTGCCTTAGATTGAGTGGCTGCATTAGTTAGAGAGTCTGCCTTTGATTGAGTGGCTGCATTAGTTTGAGGGGCAGACTTAGTTTGAGGGGCTGCATTTGTTTGAGGGGCAGCCTTAGATTGAGGGGCTGCATTAGTTTGAAGGGCTGCCTTAGTTTGAGGGGCTGCCTTAGATTGAGGGGCTGCATTAGTTTGAGGGGCAGACTTAGTTTGAGGGGCTGACTTAGTTTGAGGGGCTGACTTAGTTTGAGCGGCTGCATTTGTTTGAGGGGCAGCCTTAGATTGAGGGGCTGCATTAGTTTGAAGGGCTGCCTTAGTTTGAGGGACTGTATTAGTTTGAGCGGCTGCCTTCGTTTGAGGGGCTGCCTTAGTTTGAGAGTCTGCCTTAGTTTGAGCGGCTGCCTTAGTTTGAGGGTCTGCCTGACTTTGAGAGGCTGCCTGAGTTTGAGGGGCTGCCTGAGTTTGAGCGGCTGCATTAGTTTGAGGGGCTGCCTTTGGTTGAGGCGCTGCCTTAGTTTGTGGGGCTGCTTTACTTTCAGGGGCTGCAATAGTTTGAGAGTCTGCCTTAGTTTGAGGGGCTGCCTTAGTTTGAGGGGCTGGCTTAGTTTGAGGGGCTGGCTTAGTTTGAGGGGCTGCCTTTGATTGAGTGGCTGCATTAGTTTGAGGTGCTGATTAGTTTGAGGGGCTGACTTAGTTTGAGGGGCTGCATTTGTTTGAGGGGCTGCCTTAGATTGAGGGGCTGCATTAGTTTGAGGGGCTGCCTTAGTTTGAGGGGCGCCTGAGATTGAGGGGCTGCATTAGTTTGAGAGTCTGCCTTTGATTGAGTGGCTGCATTAGTTTGAGGTGCTGATTAGTTTGAGGGGCTGACTTAGTTTGAGGGGCTGACTTAGTTTGAGGGGCTGCCTTAGATTGAGGGGCTGCATTAGTTTGAGGGGCTGCCTTAGTTTGAGGGGCGCCTGAGATTGAGGGGCTGCATTAGTTTGAGAGGTTGGCTTAGTTTGAGGGGCTGCCTTAGTTTGAGGGGTTGGCTTAGTTTGAGGGGCTGCCTTAGATTGAGGGGCTGCCTTAGTTTGAGGGGCTGCCTAAGTTTGAGGGGCTGCATTAGATTGATGGGCTGCATTAGATTGATGGGCTGCATTAGTTGATGGGCTGCATTATTTTGAGGGGCTGCCTTAGTTTGAGGGGCTGCCTTTGTTTGAGGGGTTGGCTTAGTTTGAGGGGCTGCCTTAGATTGAGGGTCTGCATTAGTTTGAGCGGCTGCCTTTTTTTGAGGGGCTGCCTTAGATTGAGGGGCTGCCTTAGATTGAGCGGCTGACTTAGTTTGAGAGGTTGCCTTAGTCTGAGAGTCTGCCTTAGTTTGAGCGGCTGCCTTAGTTTGAGGGTCTGCCTTATTTTGAGAGGCTGCCTTAGTTTGACAGGCTGCCTTAGTTTGAGCGCCTGCCTTAGATTGAGAGGCTGCCTGAGTTTGAGGGGCTGCCTTAGTTTGAGCGGCTGCATTAGTTTGAGGGGCTGACTTTGGTTGAGGCGCTCCCTTAGTTTGTGGGGCTGCCTTACTTTAAGGGGCTGCATTAGTTTTCGAGTCTGCCTTAGTTTGAGGGGCTGCCTTAGTTTGAGGGGATGGCTTAGTTTGAGGGGCTGCCTTTGATTGAGTGGCTGCATTAGTTTGAGAGTCTGCCTCTGATTGAGTGGCTGCATTATTTTGAGGGGCTGCCTTAGATTGAGGGGCTGCATTAATTTGAGGGGCTGCTTTAGTTTGAGCGGCTGCCTTAATTGAGGGGCTGCCTTAGATTGAGGGGCTGCATTAGTTTGAGCGGCTTCCTTAGTTTGAGGGGCTGCCTTAGTTTGAGGGGCTGCCTTAGTTTGAGGGGCTGCCTTAGATTGAGCGGCTGACTGAGTTTGAGAGGCTGCCTTAGTTTGAGAGGCTGCCTTAGTTTGAGAGTCTGCCTTAGTTTGAGCGGCTTCCTTAGTTTGAGGGGCTGCCTTAGTTTGAGGGGCTGCCTTAGTTTGAGCGGCTGCCTTAGTTTGAGCGGCTGCCTTAGTTTGAGCGGCTGCCTTAGTTTGAGAGGCTGCCTTAGTTTGACAGGCTGCCTTAGTTTGAGCGGCTGCCTTAGTTTGAGAGGCTGCCTGAGTTTGAGGGGCTGCCTTAGTTTGATTGGCTGCATTTGTTTGAGGGGCTGCCTTTGGTTGAGGGGCTCCCTTAGTTTGAGGGCCTGCCTTACTTTGAGGGGCAGCATTAGTTTAAGAGTCTGCCTTAGTTGGAGGGGCTGCCTTAGTTTAAGGGGCTGCTTTAGATTGAGGGGCTGCATTTGTTTGAGGGGCTGCTTTAATTTGAGAGGCTGCCTTAGTTTGAGCGTTTGGCTTAGTTTGAGGGGCTGCCTTTGATTGAGTGGCTGCATTAGTTTGAGAGTCTGCCTTAGTTTGAGGGGATGCCTTAGTTTGAGGTGTTGGCTTAGTTAGAGGGGCTGCCTTTGATTGAATGGCTGCATTAGTTTGAGGGCCTGGCTTAGTTGAAGGGGCTGCCTTAGTTTGAGGGGCTGCATTAGTTTGAGGGGCTGACTTAGAATGAGGGGGTGCATTAGTTTGAGGGGCTGCCTTAGATTGAGGGGCTGCATTAGTTTGAGGGGCTGCATTACTTTGAGGAGCAGCCTTAGTTTGAGGGGCTGCCTTAGATAGAGTTCTGCATTAGTTTGAGGGGCTGCATTAGTTTGAGGGGCTGCCTTAGTTTGAGAGGCTGCCTAAGTTTGAGAGGCTGCCTAAGTTTGAGAGGCTGCCTAAGTTTGAGAGTCGGCCATAGTTTGAGCGGCTGCCTCAGTTTGAGGGGCTGAACAAAGAACAAAGATAATTACAGCACAGGAACAGGCCCTTCGGCACTCCAA
The DNA here is from genome assembly GCF_036365525.1 of Heterodontus francisci. Taxonomy (NCBI): domain Eukaryota; kingdom Metazoa; phylum Chordata; class Chondrichthyes; order Heterodontiformes; family Heterodontidae; genus Heterodontus; species Heterodontus francisci. The sequence goes on from NC_090398.1 coordinate 55,744,317, forward strand.
GCCTGCACCGATCCAGATCCTCTCTCTAAACATGTCGCCTATTTTCTCATGTTCTGTATCTCTTTTCTTCCTGCCCATTCATGTATCTGTCTAGATACATCTTAAAAGACGCCATCGTGCCCGCATCTACCACCTCCGCTGGCAACGCGTTTCAGGCACCCACCACCCTCTGCGTAAAGAACTTTCCACGAATATCCCCCCTAAACTTTTCTCCTTTCACTTTGAACTTATGTCCTCTAGTAATTGAATCCCCCACTCTGGGAAAAAGCCTCTTGCTACCCACCCTGTCTATACCTCTCATGATTTTGTACACCTCAATCAGGTCCCCCCTCAACCTCCGTCTTTCTAATGAAAATAATCCTAATCTACTCAACCTCTCTTCATAGCTAGCGCCCTCCATAGCAGGCAACATCCTAGTGAACCTCCTCTGCACCCTCTCCAAAGCATCCACATCCTTTTGGTAATGTGGCGACCAGATCTGCACGCAGTATTCCAAATGTGGCCGAACCAAAGTCCTATACAACTGTAACATGACCTGCCAACTCTTGTACTCAATACCCCGTCCGATGAAGGAAAGCATGCCGTATGCCTTCTTGACCACTCTATTTACCTGCGTTGCCACCTTTCGGGAACAGTGGACCTGCACACCCAAATCTCTCTGTCCATCAATTTTCCCCAGGACTTTTCCATTTACTGTATAGTTCACTCTTGAATTGGATCTTCCAAAATGCATCACCTCGCATTTGCCCTGATTGAACTCCATCTGCCATTTCTCTGCCCAACTCTCCAATCTCTCTTTTTTCTGCTGTATTCTCTGACAGTCCCCTTCACTATCTGCTACTCCACCAATCTTAGTGTCGTCTGCAAACTTGCTAATCAGTCCACCTATACTTTCCTCCAAATCATTAATGTATATCACAAACAACAGTGGTCCCAGCACGGATCCCTGTGGAACACCACTGGTCAAACGTCTCCATTTTGAGAAACTCCCTTCCACTGCTACTCTCTGTCTCCTGTTGCCCAGCCAGTTCTTTATCCATCTAGCTGGTGCACCTTGGACCCCATGCGCCTTCACTTTCTCCATCAGCCTGCCATGGGGAACCTTATCAACGCCTTACTGAAGTCCATGTATATGACATCGACAGCCCTTCCCTCATCAATCAACTTTGTCACTTCCTCAAAGAATTCTATTAAGTTGGTAAGACATGACCTTCCCTGCACAGAACCATGTTGCCTATCACTGATAAGCCCATTTTCTTCCAAATGGGAATAGATCCTATCCCTCAGTATCTTCTCCAGCAGCTTCTCTACCACTGACGTCAGGCTCACCGGTCTATAATTACCTGGATTATCCCTGCTACCCTTCTTAAACAAGGGGACAACATTAGCAATTCTCCAGTCCTCCGGGACCTCACCCGTGTTTAAGGATGCTGCAAAGATATCTGTTAAGGCCCCAGCTATTTCCTCTCTCGGTTCCTTCAGTAACCTGGGATAGATCCCATCCGGACCTGGGGACTTGTCCACCTTAATGCCCTTTAGAATACACAACACTTCCTCCCTCCTTATGCCGACTTGACCGAGTGTAATCAAACATCTGTTCCTAACCTCAACATCCGTCATGTCCCTCTCCTCGGTGAATACCAATGCAAAGTACTCGTTTAGAATCTCACCCATTTTCTCTGAGTCCAAGCATAACATTCCTCCTTTGTCCTTTAGTGGGCCAATCCTTTCTCTAGTTACCCTCTTTCTCCTTATATATGAATAAAAGGCTTTGGGATTTTCTTTAACCCTGTTTGCTAAAGATATTTCATGACCCCTTTTAGCTCTCTTAATTCCTCGTTTCAGATTGGTCCTACATTCCCGATATTCTTTCAAAGCTTCGTCTTTCATCAGCCGCCTAGACCTTATGTATGCTTCCTTTTTCCTCTTAGCTAGTCTCACAATTTCACCTGTCATCCATGGTTCCCTAATCTTGCCATTTCTATCCTTCATTTTCACAGGAACATGTCTCTCCTGCACGCTAATCAACCTCTCTTTAAAAGCCTCCCACAGATCACATGTGGATTTACCTTCAAACAGCTGCTCCCAATTCCCCAGCTCCTGCCGAATTTTGGTATAGTTGGCCTTCCCCCAATTTAGCACTCTTCCTTTAGGACCACTCTCGTCGTTGTGCATTGAGGGGTTGCATTAGTGTGAGCGGCTGTCTTAGTTTGAGGGGCTGCCTTAGTTTCAGTGGCTGCCTTAGTTTGAGAGGCTGCCTGAGTTTGAAGGGCCGCCTTGGACTGAGGGGCTGCATTAGTTTGAGCGGCTGTCTCAGTTTGAAGGGCTGCCTTAGTTTGAGCGGCTGCCTTAGTTTGAGCGGATGACTTAGTTTGAGCGGCTCGCATAGTTTGAGGGGCTGCCTTAGTTTGAGCGGCTGCCTTTGTTTGAGGGGCTGCATTAGTTTGAGGGGCTGCCTTAGTTTAAGGGGCTGCCTTAGATTGAGGGGCTGCCTTAGATTGAGGGGCTGCTTTACTTTGAGAGGCTGCCTTAGTTTGACAGGCTGCCTTAGTTTGAGTGGCTGCCTTAGTTTGAGAGGCTGCCTGAGTTTGAGGGGCTGCCTTAGTTTGAGTGGCTGCATTTGTTTGAGGGGCTGCCTTTGGTTGAGGGGCTCCCTTAGTTTGAGGGCCTGCCTTACTTTGAGGGGCAGCATTAGTTTAAGAGTCTGCCTTAGTTGGAGGGGCTGCCTTAGTTTAAGGGGCTGCTTTAGATTGAGGGGCTGCATTTGTTTGAGGGGCTGCTTTACTTTGAGAGGCTGCCTTAGTTTGAGCGTTTGGCTTAGTTTGAGGGGCTGCCTTTGATTGAGTGGCTGCATTAGTTTGAGAGTCTGCCTTAGTTTGAGGGGATGCCTTAGTTTGAGGTGTTGGCTTAGTTAGAGGGGCTGCCTTTGATTGAATGGCTGCATTAGTTTGAGGGCCTGGCTTAGTTGAAGGGGCTGCCTTAGTTTGAGGGGCTGCATTAGTTTGAGGGGCTGACTTAGAATGAGGGGGTGCATTAGTTTGAGGGGCTGCCTTAGATTGAGGGGCTGCATTAGTTTGAGGGGCTGCATTACTTTGAGGAGCAGCCTTAGTTTGAGGGGCTGCCTTAGATAGAGTTCTGCATTAGTTTGAGGGGCTGCATTAGTTTGAGGGGCTGCCTTAGTTTGAGAGGCTGCCTAAGTTTGAGGGGCTGCCTTAGTTTGAGAGTCGGCCATAGTTTGAGCGGCTGCCTCAGTTTGAGGGGCTGAACAAAGAACAAAGAACAAAGATAATTACAGCACAGGAACAGGCCCTTCGGCACTCCAAGCCTGCACCGATCCAGATCCTCTCTCTAAACATGTCGCCTATTTTCTCATGTTCTGTATCTCTTTTCTTCCTGCCCATTCATGTATCTGTCTAGATACATCTTAAAAGACGCCATCGTGCCCGCATCTACCACCTCCGCTGGCAACGCGTTTCAGGCACCCACCACCCTCTGCGTAAAGAACTTTCCACGCATATCCCCCCTAAACTTTTCTCCTTTCACTTTGAACTCGTGTCCTCTAGTAATTGAATCCCCCACTCTGGGAAAAAGCCTCTTGCTACCCACCCTGTCTATACCTCTCATGATTTTGTACACCTCAATCAGGTCCCCCCTCAACCTCCGTCTTTCTAATGAAAATAATCCTAATCTACTCAACCTCTCTTCAAAGCTAGCACCCTCCATAGCAGGCAACATCCTAGTGAACCTCCTCTGCACCCTCTCCAAAGCATCCACATCCTTTTGGTAATGTGGCGACCAGATCTGCACGCAGTATTCCAAATGTGGCCGAACCAAAGTCCTATACAACTGTAACATGACCTGCCAACTCTTGTACTCAATACCCCGTCCGATGAAGGAAAGCATGCCGTATGCCTTCTTGACCACTCTATTTACCTGCGTTGCCACCTTTCGGGAACAGTGGACCTGCACACCCAAATCTCTCTGTCCATCAATTTTCCCCAGGACTTTTCCATTTACTGTATAGTTCACTCTTGAATTAGATCTTCCAAAATGCATCACCTCGCATTTGCCCTGATTGAACTCCATCTGCCATTTCTCTGCCCAACTCTCCAATCTCTCTTTTTTCTGCTGTATTCTCTGACAGTCCCCTTCACTATCTGCTACTCCACCAATCTTAGTGTCGTCTGCAAACTTGCTAATCAGTCCACCTATACTTTCCTCCAAATCATTAATGTATATCACAAACAACAGTGGTCCCAGCACGGATCCCTGTGGAACACCACTGGTCAAACGTCTCCATTTTGAGAAACTCCCTTCCACTGCTACTCTCTGTCTCCTGTTGCCCAGCCAGTTCTTTATCCATCTAGCTGGTGCACCTTGGACCCCATGCGCCTTCACTTTCTCCATCAGCCTACCATGGGGAACCTTATCAACGCCTTACTGAAGTCCATGTATATGACATCGACAGCCCTTCCCTCATCAATCAACTTTGTCACTTCCTCAAAGAATTCTATTAAGTTGGTAAGACATGACCTTCCCTGCACAGAACCATGTTGCCTATCACTGATAAGCCCATTTTCTTCCAAATGGGAATAGATCCTATCCCTCAGTATCTTCTCCAGCAGCTTCCCTACCACTGACGTCAGGCTCACCGGTCTATAATTACCTGGATTATCCCTGCTACCCTTCTTAAACAAGGGGACAACATTAGCAATTCTCCAGTCCTCCGGGACCTCACCCGTGTTTAAGGATGCTGCAAAGATATCTGTTAAGGCCCCAGCTATTTCCTCTCTCGGTTCCTTCAGTAACCTGGGATAGATCCCATCCGGACCTGGGGACTTGTCCACCTTAATGCCCTTTAGAATACACAACACTTCCTCCCTCCTTATGCCGACTTGACCGAGTGTAATCAAACATCTGTTCCTAACCTCAACATCCGTCATGTCCCTCTCCTCGGTGAATACCAATGCAAAGTACTCGTTTAGAATCTCACCCATTTTCTCTGAGTCCAAGCATAACATTCCTCCTTTGTCCTTTAGTGGGCCAATCCTTTCTCTAGTTACCCTCTTTCTCCTTATATATGAATAAAAGGCTTTGGGATTTTCTTTAACCCTGTTTGCTAAAGATATTTCATGACCCCTTTTAGCTCTCTTAATTCCTCGTTTCAGATTGGTCCTACATTCCCGATATTCTTTCAAAGCTTCGTCTTTCATCAGCCGCCTAGACCTTATGTATGCTTCCTTTTTCCTCTTAGCTAGTCTCACAATTTCACCTGTCATCCATGGTTCCCTAATCTTGCCATTTCTATCCTTCATTTTCACAGGAACATGTCTCTCCTGCACGCTAATCAACCTCTCTTTAAAAGCCTCCCACATATCACATGTGGATTTACCTTCAAACAGCTGCTCCCAATCTACATTCCCCAGCTCCTGCCGAATTTTGGTATAGTTGGCCTTCCCCCAATTTAGCACTCTTCCTTTAGGACCACTCTCGTCGTTGTGCATTGAGGGGTTGCATTAGTGTGAGCGGCTGTCTTAGTTTGAGGGGCTGCCTTAGTTTCAGTGGCTGCCTTAGTTTGAGAGGCTGCCTGAGTTTGAAGGGCCGCCTTGGACTGAGGGGCTGCATTAGTTTGAGCGGCTGTCTCAGTTTGAAGGGCTGCCTTAGTTTGAGCGGCTGCCTTAGTTTGAGGGGCTGCCTTAGTTTGAGCGGATGACTTAGTTTGAGCGGCTCGCATAGTTTGAGGGGCTGCCTTAGTTTGAGCGGCTGCCTTTGTTTGAGGGGCTGCATTAGTTTGAGGGGCTGCCTTAGTTTAAGGGGCTGCCTTAGATTGAGGGGCTGCATTTGTTTGAGGGGCTGCTTTACTTTGAGAGGCTGCCTTAGTTTGAGAGGCTGCCTGAGTTTGAAGGGCCGCCTTGGACTGAGGGGCTGCATTAGTTTGAGCGGCTGTCTCAGTTTGAAGGGCTGCCTTAGTTTGAGCGGCTGCCTTAGTTTGAGGGGCTGCCTTAGTTTGAGCGGATGACTTAGTTTGAGCGGCTCGCATAGTTTGAGGGGCTGCCTTAGTTTGAGCGGCTGCCTTTGTTTGAGGGGCTGCATTAGTTTGAGGGGCTGCCTTAGTTTAAGGGGCTGCCTTAGTTTAAGGGGCTGCCTTAGATTGAGGGGCTGCATTTGTTTGAGGGGCTGCTTTACTTTGAGAGGCTGCCTTAGTTTGAGCGGTTGGCTTAGTTTTAGGGGCTGCCTTTGATTGAGTGGCTGCATTAGTTTGAGTGTCTGCCTTAGTTTGAGGGGATGCCTTAGTTTGAGGTGTTGGCTTAGTTAGAGGGGCTGCCTTTGATTGAGTGGCTGCATTAGTTTGAGGGGCTGGCTTAGTTTAAGGGGCTGCCTTAGTTTGAGGGGCTACATTAGTTTGAGGAGCTGACTTAGAATGAGGGGGTGCATTTGTTTGAGGGGCTGCCTTAGTTTGAGGGGCTGCCTTAGATTGAGTGGCTGCATTAGTTAGAGAGTCTGCCTTTGATTGAGTGGCTGCATTAGTTTGAGGGGCAGACTTAGTTTGAGGGGCAGACTTAGTTTGAGGGGCTGCATTTGTTTGAGGGGCAGCCTTAGATTGAGGGGCTGCATTAGTTTGAAGGGCTGCCTTAGTTTGAGGGGCTGCCTTAGATTGAGGGGCTGCATTAGTTTGAGGGACAGACTTAGTTTGAGGGGCAGACTTAGTTTGAGGGGCTGATTAGTTTGAGGGGCAGCCTTAGATTGAGGGGCTGCATTAGTTTGAAGGGCTGCCTTAGTTTGAGGGACTGTATTAGTTTGAGCGGCTGCCTTCGTTTGAGGGGCTGCCTTCGTTTGAGAGTCTGCCTTAGTTTGAGCGGCTGCCTTAGTTTGAGGGTCTGCCTGACTTTGAGAGGCTGCCTGAGTTTGAGGGGCTGCCTTAGTTTGAGCGGCTGCATTAGTTTGAGGGGCTGCCTTTGGTTGAGGCGCTGCCTTAGTTTGTGGGGCTGCTTTACTTTCAGGGGCTGCAATAGTTTGAGAGTCTGCCTTAGTTTGAGGGGCTGCCTTAGTTTGAGGGGCTGGCTTAGTTTGAGGGGCTGCCTTTGATTGAGTGGCTGCATTAGTTTGAGGTGCTGATTAGTTTGAGGGGCTGACTTAGTTGGAGGGGCTGCATTTGTTTGAGGGGCTGCCTTAGATTGAGGGGCTGCATTAGTTTGAGGGGCTGCCTTAGTTTGAGGGGCGCCTGAGATTGAGGGGCTGCATTAGTTTGAGAGTATGCCTTTGATTGAGTGGCTGCATTAGTTTGAGGTGCTGATTAGTTTGAGGGGCTGACTTAGTTTGAGGGGCTGCATTTGTTTGAGGGGCTGCCTTAGATTGAGGGGCTGCATTAGTTTGAGGGGCTGCATTAGTTTGAGGGGCTGCCTTAGTTTGAGGGGCGCCTGAGATTGAGGGGCTGCATTAGTTTGAGAGGTTGGCTTAGTTTGAGGGGCTGCCTTAGTTTGAGGGGTTGGCTTAGTTTGAGGGGCTGCCTTAGATTGAGGGGCTGCCTTAGTTTGAGGGGCTGCATTAGATTGATGGGCTGCATTAGTTGATGGGCTGCATTATTTTGAGGGGCTGCCTTAGTTTGAGGGGCTGCCTTTGTTGGAGGGGTTGGCTTAGTTTGAGGGGCTGCCTTAGATTGAGGGTCTGCATTAGTTTGAGGGGCTGCATTAGTTTGAGGGTCTGCCATAGTTTGAGTGGCTGCCTAAGTTTGAGGGGCTGCCTAAGTTTGAGGGGCTGCTTTAGTTTGAGAGTCTGCCATAGTTTGAGGGGCTGCCTTAATTTGAGGTGCTGCCTGAGATTGAGGCGCTGCCTTAGTTTGAGGGGCTGCCTTAGTTTGAGGGGCTGCCTTAGATTGAGGGGCTGCTTTAGTTTGAGCGGCTGCTTTAGTTTGAGCGGCTGCCTTAGTTGAGGGGTGCCTTAGATTGAGGGGCTGCATTAGTTTGAGGGGCTGCCTTAGTTTGAGGGGCTGCCTTAGTTTGAGGGGCTGCCTTAGTTTGAGGGGCTGCCTTAGATTGAGCGGCTGACTGAGTTTGAGAGGCTGCCTTAGTTTGAGGGGCTGCCTTAGTTTGAGCGTCTGCCGTACTTTGAGAGGCTGCATAAGTTTGACAGGCTGCCTTAGTTTGAGCGGCTACCTTAGTTTGAGAGGCTGCCTGTGTTTGAAGGGCTGCCTTAGTTTGAGTGGCTGCATTAGTTTGAACGGCTGCCTTTGGTGGAGGGGCTCCCTTAGTTTGAGGGACTGCCTTACTTTAAGGGGCTGCATTAGTTTGAGAGACTGCCTTAGTTTGAAGGGCAGCCTTAGTTTGAGGGGTTGGCTAAGTTTGAGGGGCTGCCTTAGATTGAGGGGCTGCCTTAGTTTGAGGGGCTGCATTAGATTGATGGGCTGCATTAGTTGATGGGCTGCATTATTTTGAGGGGCTGCCTTAGTTTGAGGGGCTGCCTTTGTTGGAGGGGTTGGCTTAGTTTGAGGGGCTGCCTTAGATTGAGGGTCTGCATTAGTTTGAGGGGCTGCATTAGTTTGAGGGTCTGCCATAGTTTGAGTGGCTGCCTAAGTTTGAGGGGCTGCCTAAGTTTGAGGGGCTGCTTTAGTTTGAGAGTCTGCCATAGTTTGAGGGGCTGCCTTAATTTGAGGTGCTGCCTGAGATTGAGGCGCTGCCTTAGTTTGAGGGGCTGCCTTAGTTTGAGGGGCTGCCTTAGATTGAGGGGCTGCTTTAGTTTGAGCGGCTGCTTTAGTTTGAGCGGCTGCCTTAGTTGAGGGGTGCCTTAGATTGAGGGGCTGCATTAGTTTGAGGGGCTGCCTTAGTTTGAGGGGCTGCCTTAGTTTGAGGGGCTGCCTTAGATTGAGCGGCTGACTGAGTTTGAGAGGCTGCCTTAGTTTGAGGGGCTGCCTTAGTTTGAGCGTCTGCCGTACTTTGAGAGGCTGCATAAGTTTGACAGGCTGCCTTAGTTTGAGCGGCTACCTTAGTTTGAGAGGCTGCCTGTGTTTGAAGGGCTGCCTTAGTTTGAGTGGCTGCATTAGTTTGAACGGCTGCCTTTGGTGGAGGGGCTCCCTTAGTTTGAGGGACTGCCTTACTTTAAGGGGCTTCATTAGTTTGAGAGTCTGCCTTAGTTTGAAGGGCAGCCTTAGTTTGAGGGGCTGGCTTAGTTTGAGGGGCTGGCTTTGATTGAGTGGCTGCATTAGTTTGAGGTGCTGATTAGTTTGAGGGGCTGACTTAGTTTGAGGGGCTGCATTTGTTTGAGGGGCTGCCTTAGATTGAGGGGCTGCATTAGTTTGAGGGGCTGCCTTAGTTTGAGGGGCGCCTGAGATTGAGGGGCTGCATTAGTTTGAGAGTCTGCCTTTGATTGAGTGGCTGCATTAGTTTGAGGTGCTGATTAGTTTGAGGGGCTGACTTAGTTTGAGGGGCTGCATTTGTTTGAGGGGCTGCCTTAGATAGAGGGGCTGCCTTAGATAGAGGGGCTGCATTAGTTTGAGGGGCGGCCTTAGTTTGAGGGGCGGCCTTAGTTTGAGGGGCGGCCTTAGTTTGAGGGGCTGCCTTAGATTGAGCGGCTGACTGAGTTTGAGAGGCTGCCTCAGTTTGAGGGGCTGCCTTAGTTTGAGCGTCTGCCGTACTTTGAGAGGCTGCATAAGTTTGACAGGCTGCCTAAGTTTGAGCGGCTACCTTAGTTTGAGAGGCTGCCTGTGTTTGAAGGGCTGCCTTAGTTTGAGTGGCTGCATTAGTTTGAACGGCTGCCTTTGGTTGAGGGGCTCCCTTAGTTTGAGGGACTGCCTTACTTTAAGGGGCTGCATTAGTTTGAGAGTCTGCCTTAGTTTGAAGGGCAGCCTTAGTTTGAGGGGCTGCCTTTGATTGAGTGGCTGCATTAGTTTGAGGTGCTGATTAGTTTGAGGGGCTGACTTAGTTTGAGGGGCTGCATTTGTTTGATGGGCAGCCTTAGATTGAGGGGCTGCATTAGTTTGAAGGGCTGCCTTAGTTTGAGGGGCTGCCTTAGATTGAGGGGCTGCATTAGTTTGAGGGGCAGACTTAGTTTGAGGGGCAGACTTAGTTGGAGGGGCTGACTTAGTTTGAGCGGCTGCATTTGTTTGAGGGGCAGCCTTAGATTGAGGGGCTGCATTAGTTTGAAGGGCTGCCTTAGTTTGAGGGACTGTATTAGTTTGAGCGGCTGCCTTCGTTTGAGGGGCTGCCTTAGTTTGAGGGGCTGCCTTAGATTGAGCGGCTGACTTAATTTGAGAGGTTGGCTTAGTTTGAGAGTCTGCCTTAGTTTGAGCGGCTGCCTTAGTTTGAGGGTCTGCCTGACTTTGAGAGGCTGCCTGAGTTTGAGGGGCTGCCTTAGTTTGAGCGGCTGCATTAGTTTGAGGGGCTGCCTTTGGTTGAGGCGCTCCCTTAGTTTGTGGGGCTGCCTTACTTTCAGGGGCTGCAATAGTTTGAGAGTCTGCCTTAGTTTGAGGGGCTGCCTTAGTTTGAGGGGTTGGCTTAGTTTGAGGGGCTGCCTTTAATTGAGTGGCTGCATTAGTTTGAGAGTCTGCCTTTGATTGAGTGGCTGCATTATTTTGAGGGGCTGCCTTCGATTGAGGGGCTGCATTAGTCTGAGGGGCTGCATTAGTTTGAGGGGTTGCATTAGTTTGAGGGGCTGCCTTAGATTGAGGGGCTGCCTTAGATTGAGGGGCTGCCTTAGATTGAGGGGCTGCATTAGTTTGAGGGGCTGCATTACATTGAGGGGATGCATTAGTTTGAGGGGCTGCCTTAGATAGAGTTCTGCATTAGTTTGAGGGGCTGCCATAGTTTGAGAGGCTGCCAAAGTTTGAGGGGCTGCTTTAGTTTGAGAGTCTGCCATAGTTTGAGGGGCTGCCTTATTTTGAGGTTCTGCCTGAGATTGAGGCGCTGCCTTAGTTTGAGGGGCTGCCTTTGATTGAGTGGCTTCATTAGTTTGAGAGTCTGCCTTTGATTGAGTGGCTGCATTAGTTTGAGGGGCTGACTTAGTTTGAGGTGCTGACTTAGTTTGAGGGGCTGCATTTGTTTGAGGGGCTGCCTTAGATTGAGGGGCTGCCTTAGATTGAGGGGCTGTCTTAGTTTGAGGGGCTGCCTTAGTTTGAGGGGTTGGCTTAGTTTGAGGGGCTGCCTTTGATTTAGTGGCTGCATTAGTTTGAGAGACTGCATTAGATTGAGGGTCTGCATTAGTTGATGGGCTGCATTATTTTGAGGGGCTGCCTTAGTTTGAGGGGCTGCCTTTGTTTGAGGGGTTGGCTTAGTTTGAGGGGCTGCCTTAGATTGAGGGGCTGCATTAGTTTGAGGGGCTGCATTATTTTGAGGGGCTGCCTTAGTTTGAGGGGCTGCCTTTGTTTGAGGGGTTGGCTTAGTTTGAGGGGCTGCCTTAGATTGAGGGGCTGCATTAGTTTGAGGGGCTGCATTAGTTTGAGGGTCTGCCATAGTTTGAGTGGCTGCCTAAGTTTGAGGGGCTGCTTTAGTTTGAGAGTCTGCCATAGTTTGAGGGGCTGCCTTAATTTGAGGTGCTGCCTGAGATTGAGGCGCTGCCTTAGTTTGAGGGGCTGCCTTAGTTTGAGGGGCTGCCTTAGTTTGAGGGGCTGCCTTAGTTTGATAGGCTGCATTAGTTTGATGGGCTGCTTTAGTTTGAGCGGCTGCCTTAGTTGAGGGGCTGCCTTAGATTGAGGGGCTGACTGAGTTTGAGAGGCTGCCTCAGTTTGAGCGTCTGCCGTACTTTGAGAGGCTGCATAAGTTTGACAGGCTGTCTTAGTTTGAGCGGCTACCTTAGTTTGAGAGGCTGCCTGTGTTTGAAGGGCTGCCTTAGTTTGAGTGGCTGCATTAGTTTGAGAGTCTGCCTTTGATTGAGTGGCTGCATTAGTTTGAGGTGCTGATTAGTTTGAGGGGCTGCCTTAGTTTGAGGGGCTGCCTTAGTTTGAGGGGCTGCCTTAGATTGAGCGGCTGACTGAGTTTGAGAGGCTGCCTTTGTTTGAGGGGCTGCCTTAGTTTGAGCGTCTGCCGTACTTTGAGAGGCTGCATAAGTTTGACAGGCTGCCTTAGTTTGAGCGGCTACCTTAGTTTGAGAGGCTGCCTGTGTTTGAAGGGCTGCCTTAGTTTGAGTGGCTGCATTAGTTTGAACGGCTGCCTTTGGTGGAGGGGCTCCCTTAGTTTGAGGGACTGCCTTACTTTAAGGGGCTGCATTAGTTTGAGAGTCTGCCTTAGTTTGAAGGGCAGCCTTAGTTTGAGGGGCTGGCTTAGTTTGAGGGGCTGCCTTTGATTGAGTGGCTGCATTAGTTTGAGGTGCTGATTAGTTTGAGGGGCTGACTTAGTTTGAGGGGCTGCATTTGTTTGAGGGGCTGCCTTAGATTGAGGGGCTGCATTAGTTTGAGGGGCTGCCTTAGTTTGAGGGGCGCCTGAGATTGAGGGGCTGCATTAGTTTGAGAGTCTGCCTTTGATTGAGTGGCTGCATTAGTTTGAGGTGCTGATTAGTTTGAGGGGCTGCATTTGTTTGAGGGGCTGCCTTAGATAGAGGGGCTGCATTAGTTTGAGGGGCGGCCTTAGTTTGAGGGGCGGCCTTAGTTTGAGGGGCGGCCTTAGTTTGAGGGGCGGCCTTAGTTTGAGGGGCTGCCTTAGATTGAGCGGCTGACTGAGTTTGAGAGGCTGCCTCAGTTTGAGGGGCTGCCTTTGATTGAGTGGCTGCATTAGTTTGAGAGTCTGCCTTTGATTGAGTGGCTGCATTAGTTTGAGGTGCTGATTAGTTTGAGGGGCTGACTTAGTTTGAGGGGCTGCATTTGTTTGAGGGGCTGCCTTAGATTGAGGGGCTTCCTTAGTTTGAGGGGCGCCTGAGATTGAGGGGCTGCATTAGTTTGAGAGTCTGCCTTTGATTGAGTGGCTGCATTAGTTTGAGGTGCTGATTAGTTTGAGGTGCTGACTTAGTTTGAGGGGCTGCATTTGTTTGAGGGGCTGCCTTAGATAGAGGGGCTGCATTAGTTTGAGGGGCTGCATTAGTTTGAGGGGCTGCATTAGTTTGAGGGGCTGCCTTAGTTTGTGGGGCGGCCTTAGTTTGAGGGGCTGCCTTAGATTGAGCGGCTGACTGAGTTTGAGAGGCTGCCTTAGTTTGAGGGGCTGCCTTAGTTTGAGCGTCTGCCGTACTTTGAGAGGCTGCATAAGTTTGACAGGCTGCCTAAGTTTGAGCGGCTACCTTAGTTTGAGAGGCTGCCTGTGTTTGAAGGGCTGCCTTAGTTTGAGTGGCTGCATTATTTTGAACGGCTGCCTTTGGTTGAGGGGCTCCCTTAGTTTGAGGGACTGCCTTACTTTAAGGGGCTGCATTAGTTTGAGTGTCTGCCTTAGTTTGAGCGGCTGCCTTAGTTTGAGGGTCTGCCTGACTTTGAGAGGCTGCCTCAGTTTGAGGGGCTGCCTGAGTTTGAGGGGCTGCCTTAGTTTGAGTGGCTGCATTAGTTTGAGGGGCTGCCTTTGGTTGAGGCGCTCCCTTAGTTTGTGGGGCTGCCTTACTTTCAGGGGCTGCAATAGTTTGAGAGTCTGCCTTAGTTTGAGGGGCTGCCTTAGTTTGAGGGGTTGGCTTAGTTTGAGGGGCTGCCTTTGATTGAGTGGCTGCATTAGTTTGAGAGTCTGCCTTTGATTGAGTGGCTGCATTATTTTGAGGGGCTGCCTTCGATTGAGGGGCTGCTTTAGTCTGAGGGGCTGCATTAGTTTGAGGGGGTGCATTAGTTTGAGGGGCTGCCTTAGATTGAGGGGCTGCATTCGTTTGAGGGGCTGCATTCGTTTGAGGGGCTGCATTACATTGAGGGGATGCATTAGTTTGAGGGGCTGCCTTAGATAGAGTTCTGCATTAGTTTGAGGGGCTGCCATAGTTTGAGAGGCTGCCTAAGTTTGAGGGGCTGCTTTAGTTTGAGAGTCTGCCATAGTTTGAGGGGCTGCCTTATTTTGAGGTTCTGCCTGAGATTGAGGCGCTGCCTTAGTTTGAGGGGCTGCCTTTGATTGAGTGGCTTCATTAGTTTGAGAGTCTGCCTTTGATTGAGTGGCTGCATTAGTTTGAGGGGCTGACTTATTTTGAGGTGCTGACTTAGTTTGAGGGGCTGCATTTGTTTGAGGGGCTGCCTTAGATTGAGGGGCTGCCTTAGTTTGAGGGGCTGCCTTAGTTTGAGGGGTTGGCCTAATTTGAGAGGCTGCCTTTGATTTAGTGGCTGCATTAGTTTGAGAGACTGCATTAGATTGAGGGTCTGCATTAGTTGATGGGCTGCATTATTTTGAGGGGCTGCCTTAGTTTGAGGGGCTGCCTTTGTTTGAGGGGTTGGCTTAGTTTGAGGGGCTGCCTTAGATTGAGGGGCTGCATTAGTTTGAGGGGCTGCATTAGTTTGAGGGTCTGCCATAGTTTGAGTGGCTGCCTAAGTTTGAGGGGCTGCTTTAGTTTGAGAGTCTGCCATAGTTTGAGGGGCTGCCTTAATTTGAGGTGCTGCCTGAGATTGAGGCGCTGCCTTAGTTTGAGGGGCTGCCTTAGTTTGAGGGGCTGCCTTAGTTTGAGGGGCTGCCTTAGTTTGATAGGCTGCATTAGTTTGATGGGCTGCTTTAGTTTGAGCGGCTGCCTTAGTTGAGGGGCTGCCTTAGATTGAGGGGCTGACTGAGTTTGAGAGGCTGCCTCAGTTTGAGCGTCTGCCGTACTTTGAGAGGCTGCATAAGTTTGACAGGCTGTCTTAGTTTGAGCGGCTACCTTAGTTTGAGAGGCTGCCTGTGTTTGAAGGGCTGCCTTAGTTTGAGTGGCTGCATTAGTTTGAGAGTCTGCCTTTGATTGAGTGGCTGCATTAGGTTGAGGTGCTGATTAGTTTGAGGGGCTGCCTTAGATTGAGGGGCTGCATTAGTTTGATGGGCTGCTTTAGTTTGAGCGGCTGCCTTTGTTGAGGGGCTGCCTTAGATTGAGGGGCTGCCTTAGTTTGAGGGGCTGCCTTAGTTTGTGGGGCTGCCTTAGTTTGAGGGGCTGCCTTAGCTTGAGGGGCTGCCTTAGATTGAGCGGCTGACTGAGTTTGAGAGGCTGCCTTTGTTTGAGGGGCTGCCTTAGTTTGAGCGTCTGCCGTACTTTGAGAGGCTGCATAAGTTTGACAGGCTGCCTTAGTTTGAGCGGCTACCTTAGTTTGAGAGGCTGCCTGTGTTTGAAGGGCTGCCTTAGTTTGAGTGGCTGCATTAGTTTGAACGGCTGCCTTTGGTGGAGGGGCTCCCTTAGTTTGAGGGACTGCCTTACTTTAAGGGGCTGCATTAGTTTGAGAGTCTGCCTTAGTTTGAAGGGCAGCCTTAGTTTGAGGGGCTGGCTTAGTTTGAGGGGCTGCCTTTGATTGAGTGGCTGCATTAGTTTGAGGTGCTGATTAGTTTGAGGGGCTGACTTAGTTTGAGGGGCTGCATTTGTTTGAGGGGCTGCATTTGTTTGAGGGGCTGCCTTAGATTGAGGGGCTGCATTAGTTTGAGGGGCTGCCTTAGTTTGAGGGGCGCCTGAGATTGAGTGGCTGCATTAGTTTGAGAGTCTGCCTTTGATTGAGTGGCTGCATTAGTTTGAGGTGCTGATTAGTTTGAGGGGCTGCATTTGTTTGAGGGGCTGCCTTAGATAGAGGGGCTGCATTAGTTTGAGGGGCGGCCTTAGTTTGAGGGGCGGCCTTAGTTTGAGGGGCGGCCTTAGTTTGAGGGGCTGTCTTAGATTGAGCGGCTGACTGAGTTTGAGAGGCTGCCTCAGTTTGAGGGGCTGCCTTTGATTGAGTGGCTGCATTAGTTTGAGAGTCTGCCTTTGATTGAGTGGCTGCATTAGTTTGAGGTGCTGATTAGTTTGAGGGGCTGACTTAGTTTGAGGGGCTGCATTTGTTTGAGGGGCTGCCTTAGATTGAGGGGCTGCATTAGTTTGAGGGGCTGCCTTAGTTTGAGGGGCGCCTGAGATTGAGGGGCTGCATTAGTTTGAGAGTCTGCCTTTGATTGAGTGGCTGCATTAGTTTGAGGTGCTGATTAGTTTGAGGTGCTGACTTAGTTTGAGGGGCTGCATTTGTTTGAGGGGCTGCCTTAGATAGAGGGGCTGCATTAGTTTGAGGGGCTGCATTAGTTTGAGGGGCTGCCTTAGTTTGTGGGGCGGCCTTAGTTTGAGGGGCTGACTTAGATTGAGCGGCTGACTGAGTTTGAGAGGCTGCCTTAGTTTGAGGGGCTGCCTTAGTTTGAGCGTCTGCCGTACTTTGAGAGGCTGCATAAGTTTGACAGGCTGCCTAAGTTTGAGCGGCTACCTTAGTTTGAGAGGCTGCCTGTGTTTGAAGGGCTGCCTTAGTTTGAGTGGCTGCATTATTTTGAACGGCTGCCTTTGGTTGAGGGGCTCCCTTAGTTTGAGGGACTGCCTTACTTTAAGGGGCTGCATTAGTTTGAGTGTCTGCCTTAGTTTGAGCGGCTGCCTTAGTTTGAGGGTCTGCCTGACTTTGAGAGGCTGCCTGAGTTTGAGGGGCTGCCTGAGTTTGAGGGGCTGCCTTAGTTTGAGTGGCTGCATTAGTTTGAGGGGCTGCCTTTGGTTGAGGCGCTCCCTTAGTTTGTGGGGCTGCCTTACTTTCAGGGGCTGCAATAGTTTGAGAGTCTGCCTTAGTTTGAGGGGCTGCCTTAGTTTGAGGGGTTGGCTTAGTTTGAGGGGCTGCCTTTGATTGAGTGGCTGCATTAGTTTGAGAGTCTGCCTTTGATTGAGTGGCTGCATTATTTTGAGGGGCTGCCTTCGATTGAGGGGCTGCATTAGTCTGAGGGGCTGCATTAGTCTGAGGGGGTGCATTAGTTTGAGGGGCTGCCTTAGATTGAGGGGCTGCATTCGTTTGAGGGGCTGCATTCGTTTGAGGGGCTGCATTAGTTTGAGGGGCTGCATTACATTGAGGGGATGCATTAGTTTGAGGGGCTGCCTTAGATAGAGTTCTGCATTAGTTTGAGGGGCTGCCATAGTTTGAGAGGCTGCCTAAGTTTGAGGGGCTGCTTTAGTTTGAGAGTCTGCCATAGTTTGAGGGGCTGCCTTATTTTGAGGTTCTGCCTGAGATTGGGGCGCTGCCTTAGTTTGAGGGGCTGCCTTTGATTGAGTGGCTTCATTAGTTTGAGAGTCTGCCTTTGACTGAGTGGCTGCATTAGTTTGAGGGGCTGACTTAGTTTGAGGTGCTGACTTAGTTTGAGGGGCTGCATTTGTTTGAGGGGCTGCCTTAGATTGAGGGGCTGCCTTAGTTTGAGGGGCTGCCTTAGTTTGAGGGGTTGGCTTAATTTGAGAGGCTGCCTTTGATTTAGTGGCTGCATTAGTTTGAGAGACTGCATTAGATTGAGGGTCTGCATTAGTTGATGGGCTGCATTATTTTGAGGGGCTGCCTTAGTTTGAGGGGCTGCCTTTGTTTGAGGGGTTGGCTTAGTTTGAGGGGCTGCCTTAGTTTGAGGGGCTGCCTTAGTTTGAGGGGCTGCCTTAGATTGAGCGGCTGACTGAGTTTGAGAGGCTGCCTTTGTTTGAGGGGCTGCCTTAGTTTGAGCGTCTGCCGTACTTTGAGAGGCTGCATAAGTTTGACAGGCTGCCTTAGTTTGAGCGGCTACCTTAGTTTGAGAGGCTGCCTGTGTTTGAAGGGCTGCCTTAGTTTGAGTGGCTGCATTAGTTTGAACGGCTGCCTTTGGTGGAGGGGCTCCCTTAGTTTGAGGGACTGCCTTACTTTAAGGGGCTGCATTAGTTTGAGAGTCTGCCTTAGTTTGAAGGGCAGCCTTAGTTTGAGGGGCTGGCTTAGTTTGAGGGGCTGCCTTTGATTGAGTGGCTGCATTAGTTTGAGGTGCTGATTAGTTTGAGGGGCTGACTTAGTTTGAGGGGCTGCATTTGTTTGAGGGGCTGCATTTGTTTGAGGGGCTGCCTTAGATTGAGGGGCTGCATTAGTTTGAGGGGCTGCCTTAGTTTGAGGGGCGCCTGAGATTGAGTGGCTGCATTAGTTTGAGAGTCTGCCTTTGATTGAGTGGCTGCATTAGTTTGAGGTGCTGATTAGTTTGAGGGGCTGCATTTGTTTGAGGGGCTGCCTTAGATAGAGGGGCTGCATTAGTTTGAGGGGCGGCCTTAGTTTGAGGGGCGGCCTTAGTTTGAGGGGCGGCCTTAGTTTGAGGGGCTGCCTTAGATTGAGCGGCTGACTGAGTTTGAGAGGCTGCCTCAGTTTGAGGGGCTGCCTTTGATTGAGTGGCTGCATTAGTTTGAGAGTCTGCCTTTGATTGAGTGGCTGCATTAGTTTGAGGTGCTGATTAGTTTGAGGGGCTGACTTAGTTTGAGGGGCTGCATTTGTTTGAGGGGCTGCCTTAGATTGAGGGGCTGCATTAGTTTGAGGGGCTGCCTTAGTTTGAGGGGCGCCTGAGATTGAGGGGCTGCATTAGTTTGAGAGTCTGCCTTTGATTGAGTGGCTGCATTAGTTTGAGGTGCTGATTAGTTTGAGGTGCTGACTTAGTTTGAGGGGCTGCATTTGTTTGAGGGGCTGCCTTAGATAGAGGGGCTGCATTAGTTTGAGGGGCTGCATTAGTTTGAGGGGCTGCCTTAGTTTGTGGGGCGGCCTTAGTTTGAGGGGCTGCCTTAGATTGAGCGGCTGACTGAGTTTGAGAGGCTGCCTTAGTTTGAGGGGCTGCCTTAGTTTGAGCGTCTGCCGTACTTTGAGAGGCTGCATAAGTTTGACAGGCTGCCTAAGTTTGAGCGGCTACCTTAGTTTGAGAGGCTGCCTGTGTTTGAAGGGCTGCCTTAGTTTGAGTGGCTGCATTATTTTGAACGGCTGCCTTTGGTTGAGGGGCTCCCTTAGTTTGAGGGACTGCCTTACTTTAAGGGGCTGCATTAGTTTGAGTGTCTGCCTTAGTTTGAGCGGCTGCCTTAGTTTGAGGGTCTGCCTGACTTTGAGAGGCTGCCTGAGTTTGAGGGGCTGCCTGAGTTTGAGGGGCTGCCTTAGTTTGAGTGGCTGCATTAGTTTGAGGGGCTGCCTTTGGTTGAGGCGCTCCCTTAGTTTGTGGGGCTGCCTTACTTTCAGGGGCTGCAATAGTTTGAGAGTCTGCCTTAGTTTGAGGGGCTGCCTTAGTTTGAGGGGTTGGCTTAGTTTGAGGGGCTGCCTTTGATTGAGTGGCTGCATTAGTTTGAGAGTCTGCCTTTGATTGAGTGGCTGCATTATTTTGAGGGGCTGCCTTCGATTGAGGGGCTGCATTAGTCTGAGGGGCTGCATTAGTCTGAGGGGGTGCATTAGTTTGAGGGGCTGCCTTAGATTGAGGGGCTGCATTCGTTTGAGGGGCTGCATTCGTTTGAGGGGCTGCATTAGTTTGAGGGGCTGCATTACATTGAGGGGATGCATTAGTTTGAGGGGCTGCCTTAGATAGAGTTCTGCATTAGTTTGAGGGGCTGCCATAGTTTGAGAGGCTGCCTAAGTTTGAGGGGCTGCTTTAGTTTGAGAGTCTGCCATAGTTTGAGGGGCTGCCTTATTTTGAGGTTCTGCCTGAGATTGAGGCGCTGCCTTAGTTTGAGGGGCTGCCTTTGATTGAGTGGCTTCATTAGTTTGAGAGTCTGCCTTTGACTGAGTGGCTGCATTAGTTTGAGGGGCTGACTTAGTTTGAGGTGCTGACTTAGTTTGAGGGGCTGCATTTGTTTGAGGGGCTGCCTTAGATTGAGGGGCTGCCTTAGTTTGAGGGGCTGCCTTAGTTTGAGGGGTTGGCTTAATTTGAGAGGCTGCCTTTGATTTAGTGGCTGCATTAGTTTGAGAGACTGCATTAGATTGAGGGTCTGCATTAGTTGATGGGCTGCATTATTTTGAGGGGCTGCCTTAGTTTGAGGGGCTGCCTTTGTTTGAGGGGTTGGCTTAGTTTGAGGGGCTGCCTTAGATTGAGGGGCTGCATTAGTTTGAGGGGCTGCATTAGTTTGAGGGTCTGCCATAGTTTGAGTGGCTGCCTAAGTTTGAGGGGCTGCTTTAGTTTGAGAGTCTGCCATAGTTTGAGGGGCTGCCTTAATTTGAGGTGCTGCCTGAGATTGAGGCGCTGCCTTAGTTTGAGGGGCTGCCTTAGTTTGAGGGGCTGCCTTAGTTTGATAGGCTGCCTTAGTTGAGGGGCTGCCTTAGATTGAGGGGCTGACTGAGTTTGAGAGGCTGCCTCAGTTTGAGCGTCTGCCGTACTTTGAGAGGCTGCATAAGTTTGACAGGCTGTCTTAGTTTGAGCGGCTACCTTAGTTTGAGAGGCTGCCTGTGTTTGAAGGGCTGCCTGTGTTTGAAGGGCTGCCTTAGTTTGAGTGGCTGCATTAGTTTGAACGGCTGCCTTTGGTTGAGGGGCTCCCTTAGTTTGAGGGACTGCCTTACTTTAAGGGGCTGCATTAGTTTGAGAGTCTGCCTTAGTTTGAAGGGCAGCCTTAGTTTGAGGGGTTGGCTTAGTTTGAGGGGCTGCCTTTGATTGAGTGGCTGCATTAGTTTGAGAGTCTGCCTTTGATTGAGTGGCTGCATTAGTTTGAGGTGCTGATTAGTTTGAGGGTCTGACTTAGTTTGAGGGGCTGCATTTGTTTGGGGGGCTGCCTTAGATTGAGGGGCTGCATTAGTTTGAGGGGCTGCCTTAGTTTGAGGGGCGCCTGAGATTGAGGGGCTGCATTAGTTTGAGAGTCTGCCTTTGATTGAGTGGCTGCATTAGTTTGAGGTGCTGATTAGTTTGAGGGGCTGACTTAGTTTGAGGGGCTGACTTAGTTTGAGGGGCTGCATTAGTTTGAGGGGCTGCCTTAGTTTGAGGGGCGGCCTTAGTTTGAGGGGCTGCCTTAGATTGAGCGGCTGACTGAGTTTGAGAGGCTGCCTTAGTTTGAGGGGCTGCCTTAGTTTGAGCATCTGCCGTACTTTGAGAGGCTGCATAAGTTTGACAGGCTGCCTAAGTTTGAGCGGCTACCTTAGTTTGAGAGGCTACCTTAGTTTGAGAGTCTGCCTGAGTTTGAGAGGCTGCCTTAGTTTGAGGGGCTGCCTTAGTTTGAGCATCTGCCGTACTTTGAGAGGCTGCATAAGTTTGAAGGGCTGCCTTAGTTTGAGTGGCTGCATTAGTTTGAACGGCTGCCTTTGGTTGAGGGGCTCCCTTAGTTTGAGGGACTGCCTTACTTTAAGGGGCTGCATTAGTTTGAGAGTCTGCCTTAGTTTGAAGGGCAGCCTTAGTTTGAGGGGCTGGCTTAGTTTGAGGGGCTGCCTTTGATTGAGTGGCTGCATTAGTTTGAGGTGCTGATTAGTTTGAGGGGCTGACTTAGTTTGAGGGGCTGCATTTGTTTGAGGGGCTGCATTTGTTTGAGGGGCTGCCTTTGATAGAGGGGCTGCCTTAGATAGAGGGGCTGCATTAGTTAGAGGGGCTGCATTAGTTTGAGGGGCTGCCTTAGTTTGAGGGGTTGGCTTAGTTTGAGGGGCTGCCTTTGATTGAGTGGCTGCATTAGTTTGAGGGGCTGCATTAGATTGAGGGTCTGCATTAGTTGATGGGCTGCATTATTTTGAGGGGCTGCCTTAGTTTGAGGGGCTGCCTTTGTTTGAGGGGTTGGCTTAGTTTGAGGGGCTGCCTTAGATAGAGTTCTGCATTAGTTTGAGGGGCTGCCTTAGTTTGAGGGGCTGCCATATTTTGAGAGGCTGCCTTAATCTGAGGTGCTGCCTGAGATTGAGGCGCTGCCTTAGTTTGAGGGGCTGCCTTAGATTGAAGGGCTGCATTAGTTTGATGGGCTGCTTTAGTTTGAGCGGCTGCCTTAGTTGAGGGGCTGCCTTAGATTGAGGGGCTGCATTAGTTTGAGCGGCTGCCTTAGTTTGAGGGGCTGCCTTAGTTAGAGGGGCTGACTTAGATTGTGCGGCTGACTGAGTTTGAGAGGCTGCCTTAGTTTGAGGGGCTGCTTTACTTTGAGAGGCTGCCTTAGTTTGACAGGCTGCCTTAGTTTGAGCGGCTGCCTTAGTTTGAGAGGCTGCCTGTGTTTGAGAGGCTGCCTGTGTTTGAAGGGCTGCCTTAGATTGAGGGGCTGCATTAGTTTGATGGGCTGCCTTAGTTTGAGGGGCTGTCTTAGATTGAGGGGCTGCATTAGTTTGAGAGGCTGCATTAGTTTGAGAGGCTGCCTTAGTTTGAGGGGCTGCCTTAGTTTGAGCGGTTGGCTTAGTTTGAGGGGCTGCCTTTGATTGAGGGGCTGCATTAGTTTGAGGGGCTGCCTTTGATTGAGTGGCTGCAATAGTTTGAGGGGCTGCATTAGATTGAGGGTCTGCATTAGTAGATGGGCTGCATTATTTTGAGGGGCTGCCTTAGTTTGAGGGGCTGCCTTAGTTTGAGGGGCTGCCTTTGTTTGAGGGGTTGGCTTAGTTTGAGGGGCTGCCTTAGATTGAGGGGCTGCATTAGTTTGAGGGGCTGCCTTAGTTTGAGGGGCTGCCTTTGTTTGAGGGGTTGGCTTAGTTTGAGGGGCTGCCTTAGCTTGAGGGGCTGCCTTAGTTTGAGCGGTTGCCTTAATTTGAGAGGCTGCCTTAGTTTGAACGGCTGCCTTAGTTTGAGCGGCTGCCTTAGTTTGAGGGGCTGCCTTACTATGAGGGTCTGCCTTACTTTTGGAGGCTGCATTCGTTTGACAGGAAGCCTTAGTTTGAGAGGCTGCATTAGTTTGAGGGGCCGCCTTAATTTGAGCGGCTGCATTAGTTTGAGGGGCTGCCTTTGGTTGAGGCGCTCCCTTAGTTTGTGGGGCTGCTTTACTTTAAGGGGCTGCAATAGTTTGAGAGTCTGCCTTAGTTTGAGGGGCTGCCTTAGTTTGAGTGGTTGGCTTAGTTTGAGGGGCTGCCTTTGATTGAGTGGCTGCATTATTTTGAGTGGCTGCCTTAGATTGAGGGGCTGCATTAGTTTGAGGGGCTGCATTAGTTTGAGGGGGTGCAATAGTTTGAGGGGCTGCCTTAGATTGAGGGGCTGCATTAGTTTGAGGGGCTGCATTAGTTTGAGGGGCTGCATTAGTTTGAGGTGCTGCATTACTTTGAGGGGATGCCTTAGTTTGAGGGGCTGCCTTGGATAGAGTTCTGCATTAGTTTGAGGGGCTGCATTAGTTTGAGGGGCTGCCATAGTTTGAGAGGCTGCCTAAGTATGAGGGGCTGCTTTCGTTTGAGAGTCTGCCATAGTTTGAGGGGCTGCCTTAATTTGAGTGGCTGCCTTAGTTTGAGGGGATGCTTTAGTTTGAGCGGCTGCCTTAGTTTGAGGGGCTGCCTCAGTTTGAGCGGCTGCCTTAGTTTGAGAGGCTGCGTGAGTTTGAGAGGCTGCCTTAGACTCAGGGGCTGCATTAGTTTGAGCGGCTCTCTCAGCTTTAGTGGCTGCCTTAGTTTGAGCGGCTGCCTTAGTTTGAGGGGCTGCCTTAGTTTGAGCGGAAGACTTAGTTTGAGCGGCTGCCATAGTTTGAGGGGCTGCCTCAGTTTGAGCGGCTGCCTTGGTTTGAGGGGCTGCATTAGTGTGAGGGGCTGCCTTAGTTTAACGGGCTGCCTTTGATTGAGGGGCTGCATTACTTTGAGGGGCTACCTTAGTTTGAGGTGCTGCCTTAGTTTGAGTGGTTGGCTTAGTTTGAGTGGCTACCTTTGATTGAGTGGCTGCTTTGGTTTGAGAGTCTGCCTTAGTTTGAGGGGATGCCTTAGTTTGAGGTGTTGGCTAGTTAGAGGGGCTGCCTTTGATTGAGTGGCTGCATTAGTTTGAGGGGTTGGCTTAGTTTAAGGGGCTGCCTTCGTTTGAGGGGCTGCATTAGTTTGAGCGGCTGTCTCAGTTTGAGGGGCTGCCTTAGTTTGAGCGGCTGCCTTAGTTTGACAGGCTGCCTTAGTTTGAGGGGCTGCCTTACTTTGAGAGGCTGCCTTACTTTGAGAGGCTGCCTTAGTTTGACAGGCTGCCTTAGTTTGAGCGGCTGCCTTTGTTTGAGAGGCTGCCTGAGTTTGAGGGGCTGCCTTAGTTTGAGCGGCTGCATTAGTTTTAAGGGCTGCATTTTGTTTAGGCGCTCCCTTAGTTTGAGAGGCTGCCTTACTTTAAGGGGCTGCATTAGTTTGAGAGGCTGCCTTAGTTTGAGAGGCTGCCTTAGTTTGAGGGGCTGCCTTAGTTTGAGCGGCTGCCTTACTTTGAGAGGCTGCATTAGTTTGAGGGGCTGCCTTTGGATGAGGCGCTCCCTTAGTTTGTGGGGCTGCATTACTTTAAGGGGCTGCATTAGTTTGAGAGTCTGCCTTAGTTTGAGGGGCTGCCTTAGTTTGAGGGGTTGGCTTAGTTTGAGGGGCTGCCTTTGATTCAGTGGCTGCATTAGTTTGAGAGTCTGCCTTTGATTGAGCGGCTGCATTATTTTGAGGTGCTGCCGTAGATTGAGGGGCTGCATTAGTTTGAGGGGCTGCATTAGTTTGAGGGGGTGCATTAGTTTGAGGGGCTGCATTAGATTGAGAGGCTGCATTAGTTTGAGGGGCTGCATTAGTTTGAGGGGCTGCATTACTTTGGGGGGATGCCTTAGATAGAGTTCTGCATTAGTTTGAGGCGCTGCATTAGTTTGGGGGGATGCCTTAGATAGAGTTCTGCATTAGTTTGAGGCGCTGCATTAGTTTGAGGGGCTGTCTTAGTTTGAGCGGCTGCCTTAGTTTGAGCGGCTGCCTTAGTTTGAGAGGCTGCCTGAGTTTGAGGGGCTGCCTTAGACTGAGGCGCTGCATTAGTTTGAGCGGCTGTCTCAGTTTGAGGGGCTGCCTTAGTTTGAGCGGCTGCCTTAGTTTGAGGGGCTGCCTTAGTTTGAGCGGATGACTTAGTTTGAGGGGCAGCATTAGTTTGAGAGGCTGCCTTAGTTTCTGCTGCTGCCTTAGTTTGAGGGGCTGCCTTAGTTTGAGGGGCTGCCTTAGTTTGAGGGGCTGCCTTAGTTTGAGGGGCTGCCTTAGTTTGAGAGGCTGCCTTAGTTTGAGAGTCTGCCTTAGTTTGAGCGGCTGTCTTAGTTTGAGAGGCTGCCTGAGTTTGAAAGGATGCCTTAGTTTGAGGGGCTGCCTTACTTTGAGAGGCTGCCTTAGTTTGACAGGCTGCCTTAGTTTGAGCGGCTGCCTCAGTTTGAGAGGCTGCCTGAGTTTGAGGGGCTGCCTTAGTTAGAGCGGCTGCATTAGTTTTAGGGGCTGCCTTTGGTTGAGGCGCTCCCTTAGTTTGTGGGGCTGCTTTACTTTAAGGGGCTGCATTAGTATGAGAGTCTGCATTAGTTTGAGGGGCTGCATTAGTTTGAGGGGCTGCCATAGTTTGAGAGGCTGCCTAAGTATGAGGGGCTGCTTTAGTTTGAGAGTCTGCCATAGTTTGAGGGGCTGCCTTAATTTGAGTGGCTGCCTTAGTTTGAGGGGATGCTTTAGTTTGAGCGGCTGCCTTAGTTTGAGGGGCTGCCTCAGTTTGAGCGGCTGCCTTAGTTTGAGAGGCTGCGTGAGTTTGAGAGGCTGCCTTAGACTCAGGGGCTGCATTAGTTTGAGCGGCTGTCTCAGTTTTAGGGGCTGCCTTAGTTTGAGCGGCTGCCTTAGTTTGAGGGGCTGCCTTAGTTTGAGCGGAAGACTTAGTTTGAGCGGCTGCCATAGTTTGAGGGGCTGCCTCAGTTTGAGCGGCTGCCTTGGTTTGAGGGGCTGCATTAGTGTGAAGGGCTGCCTTAGTTTAACGGGCTGCCTTTGATTGAGGGGCTGCATTACTTTGAGGGGCTACCTTAGTTTGAGGTGCTGCCTTAGTTTGAGTGGTTGGCTTAGTTTGAGTGGCTACCTTTGATTGAGTGGCTGCTTTGGTTTGAGAGTCTGCCTTAGTTTGAGGGGATGCCTTAGTTTGTGGTGTTGGCTAGTTAGAGGGGCTGCCTTTGATTGAGTGGCTGCATTAGTTTGAGGGGCTGGCTTAGTTTAAGGGGCTGCCTTCGTTTGAGGGGCTGCATTAGTTTGAGCGGCTGTCTCAGTTTGAGGGGCTGCCTTAGTTTGAGCGGCTGCCTTAGTTTGACGGGCTGCCTTAGTTTGAGGGGCTGCCTTAGTTTGAGGGGCTGCCTTGGTTTGAGGGGCTGCATTAGTTTGAGGGGCTGCCTTAGTTTGAGTGGATGGCTTAGTTTAAGGGGCTGCCTTTGATTGAGTGGCTGCATTGGTTTGAGTGTCTGCCTTAGTTTGAGGGGATGCCTTAGTTTGAGGTGTTGGCTTAGTTAGAGGGGCTGCATTTGATTGAGTGGCTACATTAGTTTGAGGGGCTGCATTAGTTTGAGCGGCTGCCTTAGTTTGAGCGGCTGCCTTAGTTTGAGGGGCTTCCTTAGTTTGAGGTGCTGCCTTTGTTTGAGGGGCTGCCTTAGTTTGAGGGGCTGCCTTAGTTTGAGGGGCTGCCTTTGTTTGAGAGGCTGCCTTAGTTTGAGAGGCCGCCTTAGTTTGACAGGCTGCCTTAGATTGAGCAGCTGCCTTAGTTTGAGAGGCTGCCTGAGTTTGACAGGCTGCCTTAGTTTGAGGGGCTGCCTTACTTTGAGAGGCTGCCTTAGTTTGACAGGCTGCCTTAGTTTGAGCGGCTGCCTTTGTTTGAGAGGCTGCCTGAGTTTGAGGGGCTGCCTTAGTTTGAGCGGCTGCATTAGTTTTAAGGGCTGCATTTTGTTGAGGCGCTCCCTTAGTTTGAGGGGCTGCCTTACTTTAAGGGGCTGCATTAGTTTGAGAGGCTGCCTTAGTTTGAGAGGCTGCCTTAGTTTGAGAGGCTGCCTTAGTTTGAGGGGCTGCCTTAGTTTGAGCGGCTGCCTTAGTTTGAGGGGCTGCATTAGTTTGAGCGGCTTCCTTAGTTTGAGCGGCTGCCTTACTTTGAGAGGCTGCCTGAGTTTGAGGGGCTGTGTTAGTTTGAGCGGCTGCATTGGTTTGAGGGGCTGCCTTTGGATGAGGCGCTCCCTTAGTTTGTGGGGCTGCTTTACTTTAAGGGGCTGCATTAGTTTGAGAGTCTGCCTTAGTTTGAGGGGCTGCCTTAGTTTGAGGGGTTGGCTTAGTTTGAGAGGCTGCCTGAGTTTGAAAGGCTGCCTTAGTTTGAGGGGCTGCCTTACTTTGAGAGGCTGCCTTAGTTTGACAGGCTGCCTTAGTTTGAGTGGCTGCCTCAGTTTGAGAGGCTGCCTGAGTTTGAGGGGCTGCCTTAGTTAGAGCGGCTGCATTAGTTTTAGGGGCTGCCTTTGGTTGAGGCGCTCCCTTAGTTTGAGGGGCTGGCTTACTTTAAGGGGCTGCATTAGTTTGAGAGGCTGCCTTAGTTTTAGGGGCTGCCTTAGTTTGAGCGGCTGCCTTAGTTTGAGGGGTTGGCTTAGTTTGAGGGGCTGCCTTAGATTGAGTAGCTGCCTTAGTTTGAGGGGTTGCCTTCGTTTGAGGGGTTGGCTTAGTTAGAGCGGCTGCCTTAGTTTGAGGGGCTGCATTAGTTTGAGGGGTTTCATCAGAATGAGGGGCTGCCTTAGATTGAGGGGCTGCATTAGTTTGAGGGAGTGCCTTAGTTTGAGAGGCTGCCTTACTTTGAGAGGCTGCCTTAGTTTGAGCGGCTGCCTTAATTTAAGAGGCTGCCTTAGTTTGAGCGGCTGCCTTAGTTTGAGCGGCTGCCTTAGTTTGAGAGTCTGCATTAGTTTGAGCGGCTGCCTTAGTTTGAGGGGCTGCCTTAGTTTGAGGGGCTGCCTTAGTTTGAGATTCTGCCTTAGTTTGAGCGGCTGCCTTAGTTTGAGGGTCTGCCTTACTTTTAGAGGCTGCCTTACTTTTAGAGGCTGCCTTAGTTTGAGGGGCTGCCTTAATTTGAGCGGCTGCATTAGTTTGAGGGGCTGCTTTTAGTTGAGGCGCTCCCTTAGTTTGAGGGTCTGCCTTAATTTGAGAGTCTGCCTTATTTTGAGCGGCTGCCTTAGTTTGAGGGTCTGCCTTACTTTTAGAGGCTGCCTTAGTTTGAGGGGCTGCCTTAATTTGAGCGGCTGCATTAGTTTGAGGGGCTGCATTAGTTTGAGAGTCTGACTTTGATAGAGTGGCTGCATTAGTTTGAGGGGCTGACTTAGTTTGAGGGGCTGCATTAGTTAGAGGGGGTGCATCAGTTTGAGGGGGTGCATCAGTTTGAGGGGCTGCCTTTGATTGAGGGGCTGCATTAGTTTGAGGGGCTTCATTAGTTTGAGTGGGTACATTAGTTTGAGGGGCTGCCTTAGATTGAGGGGCTGCATTAGTTTGAGGGGCTGCAACAGTTTGAGGGGCTGCATTAGTTTGAGGGGCTGCCTTAGTTTGAGGGGCTGCCTTAGATAGAGTTCTGCATTAGTTTGAGGGGCTGCATTAGTTTAAGGGGCAGCCTTTGTTTGAGAGGCTGCCTAAGTTTGAGGGGCTGCCTTCGTTTGAGAGTCTGCCATAGTTTGAGGGGCTGCCTTAATTTGAGCGGCTGCCTTAGTTTGAGGGGATGCATTAGTTTGAGCGACTGTCTTAGTTTGAGAGGCTGCCTGAGTTTGAGGGGCTGCTTTAGACTGAGGGGCTGCATTAGTTTGAGCGGCTGTCTCAGTTTGAGGGGCTGCCTTAGTTTGAGCGGCTGCCTGAGTTTGAGGGGCTGCCTTAGTTTGAGCGGCAGCTTTAGTTTGAGGGGCTGCCTTAGTTTGAGCGGCTGCCTTGGTTTGAGGGGCTGCATTAGTTTGAGGGGCTGTCTTAGATTAAGGGGCTGCATTAGATAGAGGGGCTGCATTAGTTTGAGAGTCTGCCTTAGTTTGAGGGGATGCCTTAGTTTGAGGGGTTGGCTTTGGTTGAGGGGCTGCCTTAGATTGAGTGGCTGCATTAGTTTGAGAGTCTGCCTTCGTATGAGGGAATGCCTTAGTTTGATGGGTTGGCTTAGTTAGAGGGGCTGCCTTAGTTTGAGGGGCTGCCTTTGGTTGAGACGCTCCCTTAGTTTGAGGGGCTGCCTTAGTTTGAGGGGCTGCCTTAGTTTGAGTGGTTGGCTGAGTTTGAGGGGCTGCCTTTGATTGGGTGGCTGCATTAGTTTGAGAGCTTGCTTTTGATTGAGTGGCTGCATTAGTTTGAGGGGCTGCATTAGATTGAGGGGCTGCATTACTTTGAGGGGCTGCATTACTTTGAGGGGCTGCCTTAGTTTGAGGGGCTGCCATAGTTTGAGAGGCTGCCTAAGTATGAGGGGCTGCTTTAGTTTGAGAGTCTGCCATAGTTTGAGGGGCTGCCTTAATTTGAGCGGCTGCCTTAGTTTGAGGGGTTGCTTTAGTTTGAGCGGCTGCCTTAGTTTGAGGGGCTGCCTCAGTTTGAGCGGCTGCCTTAGTTAGAGAGGCTGCCTGAGTATGAGCGGCTGCCTTAGACTCAGGGGCTGCAGTAGTTTGAGAGGCTGTCTCAGTTTTCGGGGCTGCCTTAGTTTGAGCGGCTGCTTTAGTTTGAGGGGCTGCCTTAGTTTGAGCGGAAGACTTAGTTTGAGCGGCTGCCATAGTTTGAGGGGCTGCCTTAGTTTGAGCGGCTGCCTTGGTTTGAGGGGCTGCATTAGTGTGAGGGGCTGCCTTAGTTTAACGGGCTGCCTTAGATTGAGGGGCTGCATTACTTTGAGGGGCTGCCTTAGTTTGAGGTGCTGCCTTAGTTTGAGTGGTTGGCTTAGTTTGAGTGGCTAACTTTGATTGAGTGGCTGCATTGGTTTGAGAGTCTGCCTTAGTTTGAGGGGATGCCTTAGTTTGAGGTGTTGGCTAGTTAGAGGGGCTCTCTTTGATTGAGTGGCTGCATTAGTTTGAGGGGCTGGCTTAGTTTGAGGGGCTGCCTTAGTTTGAGGGGCTGCCTTAGTTTGAGGGGCTGCATTAGTTTGAGGGGCTGTCTCAGTTTGAGGGGCTGCCTTAGTTTGAGCGGCTGCCTTAATTTGACGGGCTGCCTTAGTTTGAGGGGCTGCCTTAGTTGGAGGGGCTGCCTTAGTTTGAGTGGATAGCTTAGTTTGAGGGGCTGCCTTTGAGTGGCTGCTTTTGATTGAGTGGCTGCATTGGTTTGAGTGTCTGCCTTAGTTTGAGGGGATGCCTTAGTTTGAGGTGTTGGCTTAGTTAGAGGGGCTGCATTTGATTGAGTGGCTACATTAGTTTGAGGGGCTGGCTTAGTTTAAGCGGCTGCCTTCGTTTGAGGGGATGCATTAGTTTGAGGGGCTGCCTTGGAATGAGGGGCTGCCATTGATTGAGGGCTGCATTAGTTTGAGGGGCTGCATTAGTTTGAGCGGCTGCCTTAGTTTGAGCGGCTGCCATAGTTTGAGGGGCTTCCTTAGTTTGAGCGGCTGCCTTAGTTTGAGAGGCTGCCTTTGTTTGAGAGGCTGCCTTTGTTTGAGAGGCTGCCTTTGTTTGAGAGGCTGCCTTAGTTTGAGATGCTGCCTTAGTTTGAGAGGCTGCCTTAGTTTGAGTTGCTGCCTTAGTTTGAGGGGCTGCCTTAGATTTAGGGGCTGCCTTAGTTTGAGAGTCTGCCTTAGTTTGAGTGGCTGACATAGTTTGAGAGGCTGCCTTAGTTTGAGAGTCTGCCTTAGTTTGAGCGGCTGCCTTAGTTTGAGGGGCTGCCTTAGTTTGAGAGTCTGCCTCAGTTCGAGCGGCTGCCTCAGTTTGAGAGGCCGCCTTAGTTTGACAGGCTGCCTTAGTTTGAGGGGCTGCCTTACTTTGAGAGGCTGCCTTAGTTTGACAGGCTGCCTTAGTTTGAGCGGCTGCATTAGTTTTAAGGGCTGCATTTTGTTGAGGCGCTCCCTTAGTTTGAGGGGCTGCCTTACTTTAAGGGACTGCATTAGTTTGAGAGGCTGCCTTAGTTTGAGGGGCTGCCATAGTTTGAGCGGCTGCATTAGATTGAGCGGCTGCCTTTATTTGAGCGGCTGCCTTAGTTTGAGATGCTGCCTCAGTTTGAGATGCTGCCTCAGTTTGAGATGCTGCCTCAGTTTGAGCGGCTGCATTGGTTTGAGGGGCTGCCTTTGGTTGAGGCGCTCCCTTAGTTTGTAGGGCTGCTTTACTTTAAGGGGCTGCATTAGTTTGAGAGTCTGCCTTAGTTTGAGGGGCAGCCTTAGTTTGACGGGTTGGCTTAGTTTGAGGGGCTGCCTTTGATTGAGTGGCTGCATTAGTTTGAGAGTCTGCCTTTGATTGAGCAGCTGCATTATTTTGAGGGGCTGCCTTAGATTGAGGGGCTGCATTAGTTTGAGGGGCTGCATTAGTTTGAGGGGC
The DNA here is from genome assembly GCF_036365525.1 of Heterodontus francisci. NCBI lineage: Eukaryota > Metazoa > Chordata > Chondrichthyes > Heterodontiformes > Heterodontidae > Heterodontus > Heterodontus francisci. The sequence continues at coordinate 55,775,412 of NC_090398.1, forward strand.
TGCATTAGTTTGAGGGGCTGCATTAGATTGAGGGGCTGCATTAGATTGAGGGGCTGCATTAGTTTGAGGGGCTGCATTAGATTGAGGGTCTGCATTACTTTGGGGGGATGCCTTAGTTTGAGGGGCTGCCTTAGATAGAGTTCTGCATTAGTTTGAGGCGCTGCATTAGTTTGAGGGGCTGCCATAGTTTGAGGGGCTGCCTTAATTTGAGCGGCTGCCTTAGTTTGAGGGGCTGCATTAGTTTGAGCGGCTGTCTTAGTTTGAGGGGCTGCCTTAGTTTGAGCGGCTGCCTTAGTTTGAGAGGCTGCCTGAGTTTGAGGGGCTGCCTTAGACTAGTGGGCTGCATTAGTTTGAGCGTCTGTCTCAGTTTGAGGGGCTGCCTTAGTTTGAGCGGCTGCCTTAGTTTGAAGGGCTGCCTTAGTTTGAGCGGCTGCCTCAGTTTGAGCGGCGTCCATAGTTTGAGGGGCTGCCTTAGTTTGAGGGGCTGCCTGAGTTTGGGGGGCTGCCTTAGACTGAGGGGCTGCATTGGTTTGAGTGGCTGCATTGGTTTGAGTGTCTGCCTTAGTTTGAGGGGATGCCTTAGTTTGAGGTGTTGGCTTAGTTAGAGGGGCTGCATTTGATTGAGTGGCTACATTAGTTTGAGGGGCTGGCTTAGTTTAAGCGGCTGCCTTCGTTTGAGGGGATGCATTAGTTTGAGGGGCTGCATTAATTTGAGCGGCTGCCTTAGTTTGAGCTTCTGCCTTAGTTTGAGGGGCTTCCTTAGTTTGAGCGGCTGCCTTAGTTTGAGGGGCTGGCTTTGTTTGAGAGGCTGCCTTAGTTTGAGATGCTGCCTTAGTTTGAGTTGCTGCCTTAGTTTGAGAGGCTGCCTTAGATTTCTGGGCTGCCTTAGTTTGAGAGTCTGCCTTAGTTTGAGTGGCTGACATAGTTTGAGAGGCTGCCTTAGTTTGAGAGTCTGCCTTAGTTTGAGCGGCTGCCTTAGTTTGAGCGGCTGCCTTAGTTTGAGGGGCGGCCTTAGTTTGAGAGTCTGCCTTAGTTCGAGCGGCTGCCTTAGTTTGAGAGGCCGCCTTAGTTTGACAGGCTGCCTTAGTTTGAGCAGCTGCCTTAGTTTGAGAGGCTGCCTGAGTTTGACAGGCTGCCTGAGTTTGAGGGGCTGCCTTACTTTGAGAGGCTGCCTTAGTTTGACAGGCTGCCTTAGTTTGACAGGCTGCCTTCGTTTGAGAGGCTGCCTGAGTTTGAGGGGCTGCCTGAGTTTGAGCGGCTGCATTAGTTTAAAGGGCTGCATTTTGTTGAGGCGCTCCCATAGTTTGAGGGGCTGCCTTACTTTAAGGGGCTGCATTAGTTTGAGAGGCTGCCTTAGTTTGAGGGGCTGCCTTAGTTTGAGCGGCTGCCTTAGTTTGAGGGGCTGCATTAGTTTGAGCGGCTGCCTTTGTTTGAGCGGCTGCCATAGTTTGAGGGGCTTCCTTAGTTTGAGCGGCTGCCTTACTTTGAGGGGCTGCCTGAGTTTGAGGGGCTGCCTTAGTTTGAGGGGCTGCCTTAGTTTGAGGGGCTGCATTAGTTTGAGGGGCTGCCTTAGTTTGAGCGGCTGCCTTAGTTTGAGGGGCTGCATTAGTTTGAGCGGCTGCCTTTGTTTGAGCGGCTGCCTTAGTTTGAGGGGCTTCCTTAGTTTGAGCGGCTGCCTTCGTTTGAGAGTCTGCCATAGTTTGAGGGGCTGCCTTAATTTGAGCGGCTGCCTTAGTTTGAGGGGATGCATTAGTTTGAGCGACTGTCTTAGTTTGAGAGGCTGCCTGAGTTTGAGGGGCTGCTTTAGACTGAGGGGCTGCATTAGTTTGAGCGGCTGTCTCAGTTTGAGGGGCTGCCTTAGTTTGAGCGGCTGCCTGAGTTTGAGGGGCTGCCTTAGTTTGAGCGGCAGCTTTAGTTTGAGGGGCTGCCTTAGTTTGAGCGGCTGCCTTGGTTTGAGGGGCTGCATTAGTTTGAGGGGCTGTCTTAGATTAAGGGGCTGCATTAGATAGAGGGGCTGCATTAGTTTGAGAGTCTGCCTTAGTTTGAGGGGATGCCTTAGTTTGAGGGGTTGGCTTTGGTTGAGGGGCTGCCTTAGATTGAGTGGCTGCATTAGTTTGAGAGTCTGCCTTCGTATGAGGGAATGCCTTAGTTTGATGGGTTGGCTTAGTTAGAGGGGCTGCCTTAGTTTGAGGGGCTGCCTTTGGTTGAGACGCTCCCTTAGTTTGAGGGGCTGCCTTAGTTTGAGGGGCTGCCTTAGTTTGAGTGGTTGGCTGAGTTTGAGGGGCTGCCTTTGATTGGGTGGCTGCATTAGTTTGAGAGCTTGCTTTTGATTGAGTGGCTGCATTAGTTTGAGGGGCTGCATTAGATTGAGGGGCTGCATTACTTTGAGGGGCTGCATTACTTTGAGGGGCTGCCTTAGTTTGAGGGGCTGCCATAGTTTGAGAGGCTGCCTAAGTATGAGGGGCTGCTTTAGTTTGAGAGTCTGCCATAGTTTGAGGGGCTGCCTTAATTTGAGCGGCTGCCTTAGTTTGAGGGGTTGCTTTAGTTTGAGCGGCTGCCTTAGTTTGAGGGGCTGCCTCAGTTTGAGCGGCTGCCTTAGTTAGAGAGGCTGCCTGAGTATGAGCGGCTGCCTTAGACTCAGGGGCTGCAGTAGTTTGAGAGGCTGTCTCAGTTTTCGGGGCTGCCTTAGTTTGAGCGGCTGCTTTAGTTTGAGGGGCTGCCTTAGTTTGAGCGGAAGACTTAGTTTGAGCGGCTGCCATAGTTTGAGGGGCTGCCTTAGTTTGAGCGGCTGCCTTGGTTTGAGGGGCTGCATTAGTGTGAGGGGCTGCCTTAGTTTAACGGGCTGCCTTAGATTGAGGGGCTGCATTACTTTGAGGGGCTGCCTTAGTTTGAGGTGCTGCCTTAGTTTGAGTGGTTGGCTTAGTTTGAGTGGCTAACTTTGATTGAGTGGCTGCATTGGTTTGAGAGTCTGCCTTAGTTTGAGGGGATGCCTTAGTTTGAGGTGTTGGCTAGTTAGAGGGGCTCTCTTTGATTGAGTGGCTGCATTAGTTTGAGGGGCTGGCTTAGTTTGAGGGGCTGCCTTAGTTTGAGGGGCTGCCTTAGTTTGAGGGGCTGCATTAGTTTGAGGGGCTGTCTCAGTTTGAGGGGCTGCCTTAGTTTGAGCGGCTGCCTTAATTTGACGGGCTGCCTTAGTTTGAGGGGCTGCCTTAGTTGGAGGGGCTGCCTTAGTTTGAGTGGATAGCTTAGTTTGAGGGGCTGCCTTTGAGTGGCTGCTTTTGATTGAGTGGCTGCATTGGTTTGAGTGTCTGCCTTAGTTTGAGGGGATGCCTTAGTTTGAGGTGTTGGCTTAGTTAGAGGGGCTGCATTTGATTGAGTGGCTACATTAGTTTGAGGGGCTGGCTTAGTTTAAGCGGCTGCCTTCGTTTGAGGGGATGCATTAGTTTGAGGGGCTGCCTTGGAATGAGGGGCTGCCATTGATTGAGGGCTGCATTAGTTTGAGGGGCTGCATTAGTTTGAGCGGCTGCCTTAGTTTGAGCGGCTGCCATAGTTTGAGGGGCTTCCTTAGTTTGAGCGGCTGCCTTAGTTTGAGAGGCTGCCTTTGTTTGAGAGGCTGCCTTTGTTTGAGAGGCTGCCTTTGTTTGAGAGGCTGCCTTAGTTTGAGATGCTGCCTTAGTTTGAGAGGCTGCCTTAGTTTGAGTTGCTGCCTTAGTTTGAGGGGCTGCCTTAGATTTAGGGGCTGCCTTAGTTTGAGAGTCTGCCTTAGTTTGAGTGGCTGACATAGTTTGAGAGGCTGCCTTAGTTTGAGAGTCTGCCTTAGTTTGAGCGGCTGCCTTAGTTTGAGGGGCTGCCTTAGTTTGAGAGTCTGCCTCAGTTCGAGCGGCTGCCTCAGTTTGAGAGGCCGCCTTAGTTTGACAGGCTGCCTTAGTTTGAGGGGCTGCCTTACTTTGAGAGGCTGCCTTAGTTTGACAGGCTGCCTTAGTTTGAGCGGCTGCATTAGTTTTAAGGGCTGCATTTTGTTGAGGCGCTCCCTTAGTTTGAGGGGCTGCCTTACTTTAAGGGACTGCATTAGTTTGAGAGGCTGCCTTAGTTTGAGGGGCTGCCATAGTTTGAGCGGCTGCATTAGATTGAGCGGCTGCCTTTATTTGAGCGGCTGCCTTAGTTTGAGATGCTGCCTCAGTTTGAGATGCTGCCTCAGTTTGAGATGCTGCCTCAGTTTGAGCGGCTGCATTGGTTTGAGGGGCTGCCTTTGGTTGAGGCGCTCCCTTAGTTTGTAGGGCTGCTTTACTTTAAGGGGCTGCATTAGTTTGAGAGTCTGCCTTAGTTTGAGGGGCAGCCTTAGTTTGACGGGTTGGCTTAGTTTGAGGGGCTGCCTTTGATTGAGTGGCTGCATTAGTTTGAGAGTCTGCCTTTGATTGAGCAGCTGCATTATTTTGAGGGGCTGCCTTAGATTGAGGGGCTGCATTAGTTTGAGGGGCTGCATTAGTTTGAGGGGCTGCATTAGTTTGAGGGGCTGCATTAGTTTGAGGGGCTGCATTAGATTGAGGGGCTGCATTAGATTGAGGGGCTGCATTAGTTTGAGGGGCTGCATTAGATTGAGGGTCTGCATTACTTTGGGGGGATGCCTTAGTTTGAGGGGCTGCCTTAGATAGAGTTCTGCATTAGTTTGAGGCGCTGCATTAGTTTGAGGGGCTGCCATAGTTTGAGGGGCTGCCTTAATTTGAGCGGCTGCCTTAGTTTGAGGGGCTGCATTAGTTTGAGCGGCTGTCTTAGTTTGAGGGGCTGCCTTAGTTTGAGCGGCTGCCTTAGTTTGAGAGGCTGCCTGAGTTTGAGGGGCTGCCTTAGACTAGTGGGCTGCATTAGTTTGAGCGTCTGTCTCAGTTTGAGGGGCTGCCTTAGTTTGAGCGGCTGCCTTAGTTTGAAGGGCTGCCTTAGTTTGAGCGGCTGCCTCAGTTTGAGCGGCGTCCATAGTTTGAGGGGCTGCCTTAGTTTGAGGGGCTGCCTTAGTTTGAGAGGCTGCCTGAGTTTGGGGGGCTGCCTTAGACTGAGGGGCTGCATTGGTTTGAGTGGCTGCATTGGTTTGAGTGTCTGCCTTAGTTTGAGGGGATGCCTTAGTTTGAGGTGTTGGCTTAGTTAGAGGGGCTGCATTTGATTGAGTGGCTACATTAGTTTGAGGGGCTGGCTTAGTTTAAGCGGCTGCCTTCGTTTGAGGGGATGCATTAGTTTGAGGGGCTGCATTAATTTGAGCGGCTGCCTTAGTTTGAGCTTCTGCCTTAGTTTGAGGGGCTTCCTTAGTTTGAGCGGCTGCCTTAGTTTGAGGGGCTGGCTTTGTTTGAGAGGCTGCCTTAGTTTGAGATGCTGCCTTAGTTTGAGTTGCTGCCTTAGTTTGAGAGGCTGCCTTAGATTTCTGGGCTGCCTTAGTTTGAGAGTCTGCCTTAGTTTGAGTGGCTGACATAGTTTGAGAGGCTGCCTTAGTTTGAGAGTCTGCCTTAGTTTGAGCGGCTGCCTTAGTTTGAGCGGCTGCCTTAGTTTGAGGGGCGGCCTTAGTTTGAGAGTCTGCCTTAGTTCGAGCGGCTGCCTTAGTTTGAGAGGCCGCCTTAGTTTGACAGGCTGCCTTAGTTTGAGCAGCTGCCTTAGTTTGAGAGGCTGCCTGAGTTTGACAGGCTGCCTGAGTTTGAGGGGCTGCCTTACTTTGAGAGGCTGCCTTAGTTTGACAGGCTGCCTTAGTTTGACAGGCTGCCTTCGTTTGAGAGGCTGCCTGAGTTTGAGGGGCTGCCTGAGTTTGAGCGGCTGCATTAGTTTAAAGGGCTGCATTTTGTTGAGGCGCTCCCATAGTTTGAGGGGCTGCCTTACTTTAAGGGGCTGCATTAGTTTGAGAGGCTGCCTTAGTTTGAGGGGCTGCCTTAGTTTGAGCGGCTGCCTTAGTTTGAGGGGCTGCATTAGTTTGAGCGGCTGCCTTTGTTTGAGCGGCTGCCATAGTTTGAGGGGCTTCCTTAGTTTGAGCGGCTGCCTTACTTTGAGGGGCTGCCTGAGTTTGAGGGGCTGCCTTAGTTTGAGGGGCTGCCTTAGTTTGAGGGGCTGCATTAGTTTGAGGGGCTGCCTTAGTTTGAGCGGCTGCCTTAGTTTGAGGGGCTGCATTAGTTTGAGCGGCTGCCTTTGTTTGAGCGGCTGCCTTAGTTTGAGGGGCTTCCTTAGTTTGAGCGGCTGCCTTACTTTGAGAGGCTGCCTGAGTTTGAGGGGCTGCCTTAGTTTGAGCGGCTGCATTACTTTGAGAGGCTGCCTGAGTTTGAGCGGCTGCATTAGTTTGAGGGGCTGCCTTTGGTTGAGGCGCTCCCTTAGTTTGTGGGGATGCTTTACTTTAAGGGGCTGCATTAGTTTGAGAGTCTGCCTTAGTTTGAGGGGCTGCCTTAGTTTGAGGGGTTGGCTTAGCATGAGGGGCTGCCTTTGATTGAGTGGCTGCATTAGTTTGAGAGTCTGCCTTTGATTGAGCGGCTGCATTATTTTGAGGGGCTGCCATAGATTGAGGGGCTGCATTAGTTTGAGGGGCTGCATTAGTTTGAGGGGGTGCATTAGTTTGAGGGGCTGCATTAGATTTAGGGGCTGCATTAGTTTGAGGGGCTGCCTTAGATAGAGTTCTGCATTAGTTTGAGGCGCTGCATTAGTTTGAGGGGCTGCCATAGTTTGAGGGGCTGCCTTAATTTGAGCGGCTGCCTTAGTTTGAGGGGCTGCTTTAGTTTGAGCGGCTGTCTTAGTTTGAGGGGCTGCCTTAGTTTGAGCGGCTGCCTTAGTTTGAGAGGCTGCCTGAGTTTGAGGGGCTGCCTTAGACTGAGGGGCTGCATTAGTTTGAGTGGCTGCATTGGTTTGAGTGTCTGCCTTAGTTTGAGGGGATGCCTTAGTTTGAGGTGTTGGCTTAGTTAGAGGGGCTGCATTTGATTGAGTGGCTACATTCGTTTGAGGGGCTGGCTTAGTTTAAGCGGCTGCCTTCGTTTGAGGGGATGCATTAGTTTGAGGGGCTGCCTTAGAATGAGGGGCTGCCATTGATTGAGGGGCTGCATTAGTTTGAGGGGCTGCCTTAGTTTGAGGGGCTGCCTTAGTTTGAGCGGCTGCCTTAGTTTGAGCGGCTGCCTTAGTTTGAGGGGCTTCCTTAGTTTGAGCGGCTGCCTTAGTTTGAGGGGCTGGCTTTGTTTGAGAGGCTGCCTTAGTTTGAGATGCTGCCTTAGTTTGAGGGGCTGCCTTAGATTTAGGGGCTGCCTTAGATTGAGAGTCTGCCTTAGTTTGAGTGGCTGACATAGTTTGAGAGGCTGCCTTAGTTTGAGAGTCTGCCTTAGTTTGAGCGGCTGCCTTAGTTTGAGGGGCTGCCTTAGTTTGAGAGTCTGCCTTAGTTTGAGAGTCTGCCTTAGTTCGAGCGGCTGCCTTAGTTTGAGAGGCCGCCTTAGTTTAACAGGCTGCCTTAGTTTGAGCAGCTGCCTTAGTTTGAGAGGCTGCCTGAGTTTGACAGGCTGCCTTAGTTTGAGGGGCTGCCTTACTTTGAGAGGCTGCCTTACTTTGAGAGGCTGCCTTAGTTTGACAGGCTGCCTTAGTTTGAGCGGCTGCCTTAGTTTGAGAGGCTGCCTGAGTTTGAGGGGCTGCCTTAGTTTGAGCGGCTGCATTAGTTTAAAGGGCTGCATTTTGTTGAGGCGCTCCCTTAGTTTGAGAGGCTGCCTTAGTTTGAGGGGCTGCCTTAGTTTGAGCGGCTGCCTTAGTTTGAGGGGCTGAATTAGTTTGAGCGGCTGCCTCATTTTGAGCGGCTGCATCAGATTGAGGGGCTGCATTAGTTTGAGCGGCTGCCTTTGTTTGAGCGGCTGCCTTAGTTTGAGGGGCTTCCTTAGTTTGAGCGGCTGCTTTACTTTGAGAGGCTGCCTGAGTTTGAGGGGCTGCCTTAGTTTGAGCGGCTGCATTAGTTTGAGGGGCTGCCTTTGGTTAAGGGGCTCCCTTAGTTTGAGTGGCTGCTTTACTTTAAGGGGCTGCATTAGTTTTAGAGTCTGCCTTAGTTTGAGGGGCTGCTTTACTTTAAGGGGCTGCATTAGTTTTAGAGTCTGCCTTAGTTTGAGTGGTTGGCTTAGTTTGAGGGGCTGCCTTTGATTGAGTGGCTGCATTAGTTTGAGAGTATGCCTTTGTTTGAGCGGCTGCATTAATTTGAGGGGCTACCTTAGATTGAGGGGCTGCATTAGTTTGAGGGGCTGCATTAGTTTGAGGGGGTGCATTAGTTTGAGGGGCTGCATTAGATTGAGGGGCTGCATTAGCTTGAAGGGCTGCATTAGATTGAGGGGCTGCATTAGATTGAGGGGCTGCATTACTTTGGGGGGATGCCTTAGTTTGAGGGGCTGCATTAGTTTGAGGCGCTGCATTAGTTTGAGGGGCTGCCATAGTTTGAGGGGCTGCCTTAATTTGAGTGGCTGCCTTACTTTGAGGGGCTGCATTAGTTTGAGCGGCTGTCTTAGTTTGAGGGGCTGCCTTAGTTTGAGCGGCTGCCTTAGTTTGAGAGGCTGCCTTAGTTTGAGCGGCTGCCTTAGTTTGAGGGGCTGCCTTAGTTTGAGCGGCTGCCTTAGTTTGAGGGGCTGCCTTAGTTTGAGCGGCTGCCTCAGTTTGAGCGGCTGCCATAGTTTGAGGGGCTGCCTTAGTTTGAGGGGCTGCCTTAGTTTGAGAGCCTGCCTGAGTTTGAGGGGCTGCCTTAGACTGAGGGGCTGCATTAGTTTGAGCGGCTGTCTCAGTTTGAGGGGCTGCCTTAGTTTGAGGGGCTGCCTTAGTTTGAGGGGCTGCCTTAGTTTGAGCGGATGACTTAGTTTGAGGGGCTGCATTAGTTTGACAGGCTGCCTTCGTTTGAGATGCTGCCTTAGTTTGAGCGGCTGCCTTAGTTTGAGGGGCTGCCTTAGTTTGAGAGTCTGCCTTAGTTCGAGCGGCTGCCTTAGTTTGAGAGGCCGCCTTAGTTTGACAGGCTGCCTTAGTTTGAGCAGCTGCCTTAGTTTGAGAGGCTGCCTGAGTTTGACAGGCTGCCTTAGTTTGAGGGGCTGCCTTACTTTGAGAGGCTGCCTTAGTTTGACAGGCTGCCTTAGTTTGAGCGGCTGCCTTTGTTTGAGCGGCTGCCTTAGTTTGAGGGGCTTCCTTAGTTTGAGCGGCTGCCTTACTTTGAGAGGCTGCCTGAGTTTGAGGGGCTGCCTTAGTTTGAGCGGCTCCATTAGTTTGAGGGGCTGCCTTTGGTTGAGGCGCTCCCTTAGTTTGTGGGGCTGCTTTACTTTAAGGGGCTGCATTAGTTTGAGAGTCTGCCGTAGTTTGAGGGGCTGCCTTAGTTTGAGGGGTTGGCTGAGTTTGAGGGGCTGCCTTTGATTGAGTGGCTGCATTAGTTTGAGAGTCTGCCTTTGATTGAGCGGCTGCATTATTTTGAGGGGCTGCCGCAGATTGAGGGGCTGCATTAGTTTGAGGGGCTGCATTAGTTTGAGGGGCTGCATTAGATTGAGGGGCTGCATTAGATTGAGGGGCTGCATTAGATTGAGGGGCTGCATTAGATTGAGGGGCTGCATTAGTTTGAGGGGCTGCATTAGATTGAGGGGCTGCATTACTTTGGGGAGATGCCTTAGTTTGAGGGGCTGCCTTAGATAGAGTTCTGCATTAGTTTGAGGCGCTGCATTAGTTTGAGGGGCTGCCATAGTTTGAGGGGCTGCCTTAATTTGAGCGGCTGCCTTCGTTTGAGGGGCTGCATTAGTTTGAGCGGCTGTCTTAGTTTGAGGGGCTGCCTTAGTTTGAGCGGCTGCCTTAGTTTGAGAGGCTGCCTGAGTTTGAGGGGCTGCCTTAGACTGAGGGGCTGCATTAGTTTGAGTGGCTGCATTGGTTTGAGTCTCTGCCTTAGTTTGAGGGGATGCCTTAGTTTGAGGTGTTGGCTTAGTTAGAGGGGCTGCATTTGATTGAGTGGCTACATTAGTTTGAGGGGCTGGCTTAGTTTAAGCGGCTGCCTTCGTTTGAGGGGATGCATTAGTTTGAGGGGCTGCCTTAGAATGAGGGGCTGCCATTGATTGAGGGGCTGCATTAGTTTGAGGGGCTGCATTAGTTTGAGCGGCTGCCTTAGTTTGAGCGGCTGCCTTAGTTTGAGGGGCTTCCTTAGTTTGAGCGGCTGCCTTAGTTTGAGGGGCTGGCTTTGTTTGAGAGGCTGCCTTAGTTTGAGATGCTGCCTCAGTTTGAGGGGCTGCCTTAGATTTAGGGGCTGCCTTAGTTTGAGAGTCTGCCTTAGTTTGAGTGGCTGACATAGTTTGAGAGGCTGCCTTAGTTTGAGAGTCTGCCTTAGTTTGAGCGGCTGCCTTAGTTTGAGGGGCTGCCTTAGTTTGAGAGTCTGCCTTAGTTGGAGCGGCTGCCTTAGTTTGACAGGCTGCCTTAGTTTGAGCAGCTGCCTTAGTTTGAGAGGCTGCCTGAGTTTGACAGGCTGCCTTAGTTTGAGGGGCTGCCTTACTTTGAGAGGCTGCCTTAGTTTGACAGGCTGCCTTAGTTTGAGCGGCTGCCTTAGTTTGAGAGGCTGCCTGAGTTTGAGAGGCTGCCTGAGTTTGAGAGGCTGCCTTAGTTTGAGGGGCTGCCTTAGTTTGAGGGGCTGCCTTAGTTTGAGGGGCTGCCTTAGTTTGAGCGGCTGCCTTAGTTTGAGGGGCTGCCTGAGTTTGAGGGGCTGCCTTAGACTGAGGGGCTGCATTAGTTTGAGCGTCTGTCTCAGTTTGAGGGGCTGCCTTAGTTTGAGCGGCTGCCTTAGTTTGAGGGGCTGCCTTAGTTTGAGCGGCTGCCTCAGTTTGAGCGGCTGCCATAGTTTGAGGGGCTGCCTTAGTTTGAGGGGCTGCCTTAGTTTGAGAGGCTGCCTGAGTTTGAGGGGCTGCCTTAGACTGAGGGGCTGCATTAGTTTGAGCGGCTGTCTCAGTTTGAGGGGCTGCCTTAGTTTGAGGGGCTGCCTTAGTTTGAGGGGCTGCCTTAGTTTGAGGGGCTGCCTTAGTTTGAGGGGCTGCCTTAGTTTGAGCGGATGACTTAGTTTGAGGGGCTGCATTAGTTTGACAGGCTGCCTTCGTTTGAGATGCTGCCTTAGTTTGAGAGGCTGCCTTAGTTTCAGCTGCTGCCTTAGATTGAGGGGCTGCCTTAGTTTGAGAGGCTGCCTTAGTTAGAGGGGCTGCCTTAGTTTGAGAGGCTGCCTTAGTTTGAGCGGCTGACATAGTTTGAGCGGCTGCCTTAGTTTGAGGGGCTGCCTTAGTTTGAGAGTCTGCCTTAGTTTGAGCGGCTGTCTTAGTTTGAGAGGCTGCCTAAGCTTGACAGGCTGCCTTAGTTTGAGCGGCTGACTTAGTTTGAGAGGCTGCCTGAGTTTGAAAGGCTGCCTTAGTTTGAGGGGCTGCCTTGGTTTGAGCGGCTGCCTCGGTTTGAGAGGCTGCCTGAGTTTGAGGGGCTGCCTTAGTTAGAGCGGCTGCATTAGTTTTAGGGGCTGCCTTTGGTTGAGGCGCTCCCTTAGTTTGAGGGGCTGCCTTACTTTAAGGGGCTGCATTAGTTTGAGAGGATGCCTTAGTTTTAGGGGCTGCCTTAGTTTGAGGGGCTGCCTTAGTTTGAGGGGCTGCATTAGTTTGAGCGGCTGCCTTCGTTTGAGCGGCTGCCTCATATTGAGGGGCTTCCTTAGTTTGAGCGGCTGCCGTAGTTTGAGAGGCTGCCTTAGTTTGAGAGGCTGCCTTAGTTAGAGATGCTGCTGCCTTTGGTTGAGGCGCTCCCTTAGTTAGATGGGCTGCATTAGTTTGAGCGGCTGCCCAGAGTTTGAGGGGCTGCCTTAGATTGAGCGGCTGCCTTAGTTTGAGGGTCTGCCTTACTTTGAGAGGCTGCCTTAGTTTGACAGGCTGCCTTAGTTTGAGAGGCTGCCTTAGTTTGAGAGGCTGCCTTTGCTGGAGAGGCTGCCTGAGTTTGAGGGGCTGCCTGAGTTTGAGCGGCTGCATTAGTTTGAGTTTGGCACCAGTATGGCTGCAGGAACTGCCGGAAACATGCCAAAGGTGACACATGACCGCCTACGGGGTTCCGCTCCGGATTTTCTGTTAGGGTTTACTCCCTTAGCCTTGGTCTCTCCCGAGACGCCCACAAGGCAGTGGGGTTGTTGGGGCCCCTACGCAGGTGTAGGATGGTGCCGGTGGGAGGAGGGGATGCAAGGGGGAGGGGTAGAGGGAGGGGGTGGGGGGGGGGGTGCAGGGGAAGGGGGTGCAGGGTGAAGATGGTGCGAGGGGGGGGCGGGCTGGGACGGGGTTGTGAGGGGGTGAGCTGAGAGGGTGGAGCAGGGAAGGGGACGGGGGTGGGGGGGGGGGGGTGGAAGGGGGGTAAAGTGGGGGGGAGGGGGGGTGGAATCTGGTGCAGGTAATAAGCCATTTCCTCAGTGCCCACCATCGACGTCCGGAAAGCTCATCCACGTCCTTCGGGAGGTGAAGCATCATTTGGCAGACTTAGAGGTGATTACATTTGTTAAGGGTTTTTTTTTTTTGCAGTGGTTTAAATAAAGGGATGCAGCATTGCCGACAGTGCGCTGCAGATGCTCTCCGAGCCATCTCCCGCGGGCGCTTTGAAGTTGCGGCCGGGGGGGGGGGGGGGGGGCCGTTCGTGGATGTTTTGGGTGTTCGGGGCACCTTTTCCCAGGACTTCTCTCGGGTCCCGCAGCTCCTTCTTCACCTCAATGGATTTACCGCATGCCGTGGCTGCAGACACTCTGGACTGTGAAGACAGCAAGATCGGAGATTAAAGTATCGGCAGCTGTGCTCGTCAGTTTCATCCGGATCAATTTCATTGAGAAAACAAAGAGCAGGTGTGGCTGGGGGAGGGCAGTGGGCCCAGGTAACATACACTAAACTAACTGTTAACTTTTAGATCGGGCTAAAATGAACTGATTTAAAGAGCCAGGGGAATTTAAACAGTTTAAGAGGGCAGATTGGGGGAGAAAACGTTAGGGATGGGAGCAGATGGCCATGGATAGAGTTGAACAGCAAGGGAGCTTCCTAGGGAGCTTCCAGCCCAGGAGCCATCTTGAAAGCAGTGATACACTGCTTGATACACTGTGAGACCCCCATACACACCTGGCAGGATCCTGATAAACTGTGAAAACCCCAGACACACCGGGTAGGATGCTGATCCACTTTGAAAACCCCATACACACCTGGCAGGATCCTGATACACTGTGAAACCCCATACACATCTGGCAGGATCCTGATCCACTGTGAAAACCCCAGACACACCTGGCAGGATGCTGACAAACTTTGAAAACCCCATACACACCTGGCAGGATCCTGATACACTGTGAAACCCCCATACACACCTGGCAGGAACCTGATACACTGTGAAAACCCCATACACACCTGGCAGGATCCTGATAAACTATGAAACCCCCATACACACCTGGCAGGATCCTGATAAACTATGAAACACACATACACACTTGGCAGGATCCTGATAAACTGTGAAAACCCCATACACACCTGGCAGGATCCTGATCCACCGTGAAAATCCCACACACACCTGGCAGGAACCTGATACACTGTGAAAACCCCATACACACCTGGCAGGATGCTGATAAACTGTGAAACCCCCATGCACACCTGGCAGGATCTTGATACACTGTGAAAACCCCAGACACACCTGGCAGGATCCAGATAAACTGTGAAACCCCCATACACACCTGGCAGGATCCTGATAAACTGTGAAACCCCATACACTGTGGCAGGATCCTGACAAACTGTGAAACACCCATACACATCTGGCAGGATCCTGATTAACTGTGAAAACCACATGCACTACTGGCAGGATCTTGATACACTGTGAAAACGCCATACACACCTGGCAGGATCCTGATAAACTGTGAAACCCCCATACACACCTGGCAGGATCCTGATAAACTGTGAAACCGCCATACACACCTGGCAGCTTAATGATAAATTGTGAAACCCCAAACACACCTGGCAGGAACCTGATATACTGTGAAACCCCCATACACACCTGGCAGGATCCTGATACACTGTGAAACCCCCCATACACACCTGGCAGGATACTGATCCGCTGTGAAACCCCCATACACACCTGGCAGGATCCTGATACACTGTGAAACCCCCATACACACCTGGCAGGATCCTGATACACTGTGAAAAACACAGACACACCTGGCAGGATCCTGATAATCTATGAAACCCCCATACACACAGGGTAGCTTCCTGATCCACTGTGAAAACCCCATACACACCTGGCAGGATCCTGATGCACTGTGAAAATCCCATACACACCTGGCAGGATCCTGATAAACTATGAAACCTTCATGCACACCTGGCAGGATCCTGATAAACTATGAAAATCCCATACACACCTGGCAGGATCCTGATAAACTGTGAAAACCCCAGACACACCTGGCAGTATCCTGATCCACTGTGAAAAGCCCATGCACACCTGGGAGGATCCTGATACGCTGTGAAAACCCCATACACACCTGGCAGGATACTGATAAACTCTGAAACCCCCATACACACCTGGCAGGATCCTGTTAAACTGTGAAAACCCCATACATACCTGGCAGGATCCTGATAAACTGTGAAAACCCCATACACACCTGGCAGGATCTTGATACAGTGTGAAAACCCCATACACACCTGGCAGGATGCTGATGAACTGTCAAACCCCCACACACACCTGGCAGGATCCTGATAAACTGTGAAACCCCCATACACACCTGGAAGGATAGTGATAAACTGTGAAAACCCCAGACACACCTGGCAGGATCTTGATACAGTGTGAAATCCCCATACACACCTGGCAGGATGCTGATAAACTGTCAAACCCCCACACACACCTGGCAGGATCCTGATAAACTGTGAAACCCCCATACACACCTGGCAGGATGCTGATAAACTGTCAAACCCCCACACACACCTGGCAGGATCCTGATAAACTATGAAACCCCCAGACACACCTGGCAGGATCCTGATCTACTCTGAAAACCCCATACACACCTGGCAGGATACTGATACACTGTGAAAATCCCATACACACCGAGCAGGATCCTGATATTCTATGAAACCTTCATACACACCTGGCAGTTTCCTGATAAACTATGAAACCTCCATACACACCTGGCAGGATCCTGATAAACTGTGAAAAACCCAGACACACCAGGCAGGATCCAGATCCACTGTGAAAACCCCATACACATCTGGCAGGATTGTTATACACTGTGAAAACCCCATACACACCTGGAAGGATCCTGATAAACTATGAAACCCCCATACACACCTGGCAGGATCCTGATAAACTGTGAAAACCCCAGACAAACCTGGCAGGATCCTGATAAACTGTGAAAACCCCATACACACCTGGCAGGATCTTGATACACTGGGAAAACCCCATACAAACCTGGCAGGATCCTGATAAACTGTGAAACCCCCATGCACACCTGGCAGCATCCTGATAAACTGTGAAAACCCATAAACACCTGGCAGGATCCTGATAAACAGTGAAATCCCCATACACACCTGGCAGGATCCTGATAAACTGTGAAAACCCCATACACACCTGGCAGGATCCTGATAAACTGTGAAACCCCCATACACACCTGTCAGGATCCTGATAAACTGTGAAACCCCCAGACACACCTGGCAGGATCCTGATAAACTGTGAAAACCCCATACTCACCAGGCAGGACCCTGATACACTGTGAAAACCCCATACTCACCTGGCAGGACCCTGATACACTGTGAAAACCCCATACACACCTGGCAGGACCCTGATACACTGTGAAAACCCCATACACACCTGGCAGCATCCTGATCCACTGTGAAAACCCCATGCACACCTGGGAGGATACTGATACGCTGTGAAAACCCCATACACACCTGGCAGGATACTGATAAACTATGAAACCCCCATACACACCTGGCAGGATCCTGATAAACTGTGAAAACCCCATACACACCTGGCAGGATCCTGATAAACTGTGAAAACCCCATACACACCTGGCAGGATCTTGATACAGTGTGAAAACCCCATACACACCTGGCAGGATACTGATAAAATGTGAAACCCCCAAACACACCTGGCAGGATCCTGATAAACTGTGAAAACCCATACACACCTGGCAGGATCCTGATAAACTGTGAAATCCCCATAAACATTTGGCAGGATCCTGATAAACTGTGAAAACCCCATACACACCTGGCAGGATCCTGATAAACAGTGAAAACCCCATACACACCTGGCAGGATCTTGATACAGTGGGAAAACCCCATACACACCTGGCAGGATCCTGATCCACTGTGAAACCCAGATACACACCTGGCAGGATCCTGAAAAACTGTGATACACCATACACACCTGGCAGGATCCTGATAAACTGTGAAACACCCATACACACCTGGCAGGATCCTGATAAAATGTGAAATCCCCATACACACCTGGCAGGATCTTGATACACTGTGAAAACCACATACACACCTGGCAGGATCCTGATAAACTGTGAAACCCCCATACACACCTGGCAGGATCCTGACAAACTGTGAAACCCCCATACACACCTGGCAGCATCCTGATAAACTGTGAAACCCCAGACACACATGGCAGGATCCTGATACTCTGTGAAAACCCCCATACACACCTGGCAGAACCTGACATACTGTGAAAACGCCATACACACCGGGCAGGATCCTGATACACTGTGAAAACCCTATACACACCGGGCAGGATCCTGATCCACTGTGAAAACCCCATACACACCTGGCAGGATCCTGATACACTGTGAAACCCCATACACATCTGGCAGGATCCTGATCCACTGTGAAAACCCCATACACACCTGGCAGGATGCTGACAAACTTTGAAAACCCCATACACACCTGGCAGGAACCTGATCCACTGTGAAAGCCCCATACACACCTGGCAGGAACCTGATACACAGTGAAAACCCCATACACACCTGGCAGGATCCTGATAAACTATGAAACCCCCATACACACCTGGCAGGATCCTGACAAACTGTGAAACCCCCATACACACCTGGCAGCATCCTGATAAACTGTGAAACCCCAGACACACATGGCAGGATCCTGATACTCTGTGAAAACCCCCATACACACCTGGCAGAACCTGACATACTGTGAAAACGCCATACACACCGGGCAGGATCCTGATACACTGTGAAAACCCTATACACACCGGGCAGGATCCTGATCCACTGTGAAAACCCCATACACACCTGGCAGGATCCTGATACACTGTGAAACCCCATACACATCTGGCAGGATCCTGATCCACTGTGAAAACCCCATACACACCTGGCAGGATGCTGACAAACTTTGAAAACCCCATACACACCTGGCAGGAACCTGATCCACTGTGAAAGCCCCATACACACCTGGCAGGAACCTGATACACAGTGAAAACCCCATACACACCTGGCAGGATCCTGATAAACTATGAAACCCCCATACACACCTGGCAGGATCCTGATAAACTATGAAACACACATACACACTTGGCAGGATCCTGATAAACTGTGAAAACCCCATACACACCTGGCAGGATCCTGATCCACCGTGAAAATCCCACACACACCTGGCAGGAACCTGATACACTGTGAAAACCCCATACACACCTAGCAGGATGCTGATAAACTGTGAAACCCCCATGCACACCTGGCAGGATCTTGATACACTGTGAAAACCCCAGACACACCTGGCAGGATCCAGATAAACTGTGAAACCCCCATACACACCTGGCAGGATCCTGATAAACTGTGAAACCCCATACACTGTGGCAGGATCCTGACAAACTGTGAAACACCCATACACATCTGGCAGGATCCTGATTAACTGTGAAAACCACATGCACTACTGGCAGGATCTTGATACACTGTGAAAACGCCATACACACCTGGCAGGATCCTGATAAACTGTGAAACCCCCATACACACCTGGCAGGATCCTGATAAACTGTGAAACCGCCATACACACCTGGCAGCTTAATGATAAATTGTGAAACCCCAAACGCACCTGGCAGGAACCTGATATACTGTGAAACCCCCATACACACCTGGCAGGATCCTGATACACTGTGAAACCCCCCATACACACCTGGCAGGATACTGATCCGCTGTGAAACCCCCATACACACCTGGCAGGATCCTGATACACTGTGAAACCCCCATACACACCTGGCAGGATCCTGATACACTGTGAAAAACCCAGACACACCTGGCAGGATCCTGATAAACTATGAAACCCCCATACACACAGGGTAGCTTCCTGATCCACTGTGAAAACCCCATACACACCTGGCAGGATCCTGATGCACTGTGAAAATCCCATACACATCTGGCAGGATCCTGATAAACTATGAAACCTTCATGCACACCTGGCAGGATCCTGATAAACTATGAAAATCCCATACACACCTGGCAGGATCCTGATAAACTGTGAAAACCCCAGACACACCTGGCAGTATCCTGATCCACTGTGAAAAGCCCATGCACACCTGGGAGGATCCTGATACGCTGTGAAAACCCCATACACACCTGGCAGGATACTGATAAAATCTGAAACCCCCATACACACCTGGCAGGATCCTGTTAAACTGTGAAAACCCCATACATACCTGGCAGGATCCTGATAAACTGTGAAAACCCCATACACACCTGGCAGGATCTTGATACAGTGTGAAAACCCCATACACACCTGGCAGGATGCTGATAAACTGTCAAACCCCCACACACACCTGGCAGGATCCTGATAAACTGTGAAACCCCCATACACACCTGGCAGGATACTGATAAACTGTGAAAACCCCAGACACACCTGGCAGGATCCTGATAAACTATGAAACCCCCAGACACACCTGGCAGGATCCTGATCCACTCTGAAAACCCCATACACACCTGGCAGGATACTGATACACTGTGAAAATCCCATACACACCGAGCAGGATCCTGATATTCTATGAAACCTTCATACACACCTGGCAGTTTCCTGATAAACTATGAAACCTCCATACACACCTGGCAGGATCCTGATAAACTGTGAAAAACCCAGACACACCAGGCAGGATCCAGATCCACTGTGAAAACCCCATACACATCTGGCAGGATTGTTATACACTGTGAAAACCCCATACACACCTGGAAGGATCCTGATAAACTATGAAACCCCCATACACACCTGGCAGGATCCTGATAAACTGTGAAAACCCCAGACAAACCTGGCAGGATCCTGATAAACTGTGAAAACCCCATACACACCTGGCAGGATCTTGATACACTGGGAAAACCCCATACAAACCTGGCAGGATCCTGATAAACTGTGAAACCCCCATGCACACCTGGCAGCATCCTGATAAACTGTGAAAACCCATACACTCCTGGCAGGATCCTGATAAACAGTGAAATCACCATACACACCTGGCAGGATCCTGATAAACTGTGAAAACCCCATACACACCTGGCAGGATCCTGATAAACTGTGAAACCCCCATACACACCTGTCAGGATCCTGATAAACTGTGAAACCCCCAGACACACCAGGCGGGACCCTGATACACTGTGAAAACCACATACTCACCTGGCAGGACCCTGATACACTGTGAAAACCACATACACACCTGGCAGGACCCTGATACACTGTGAAAACCCCATACACACCTGGCAGCATCCTGATCCACTGTGAAAACCCCATGCACACCTTGGAGGATACTGATACGCTGTGAAAACCCCATATACACCTGGCAGGATACTGATAAACTATGGAACCCCCATACAGACCTGGCAGGATCCTGATAAACTGTGAAAACCCCATACACACCTGGCAGGATCCTGATAAACTGTGAAAACCCCATACACACCTGGCAGGATCTTGATACAGTGTGAAAACCCCATACACACCTGGCAGGATACTGATAAACTGTGAAACCCCCAAACACACCTGGCAGGATCCTGATAAACTGTGAAAACCCATACACACCTGGCAGGATCCTGATAAACTGTGAAATCCCCATAAACATTTGGCAGGATCCTGATAAACTGTGAAAACCCCATACACACCTGGCAGGATCCTGATAAACAGTGAAAACCCCATACACACCTGGCAGGATCTTGATACAGTGTGAAAACCCCATACACACCTGGCAGGCTCCTGATCCACTGTGAAAACCCCATACACACCTGGCAGGATCCTGATACACTGTGAAACCCAGATACACACCTGGCAGTATCCTGAAAAACTGTGATACACCATACACACCTGGCAGGATCCTGATAAACTGTGAAACACCCATACACACCTGGCAGGATCCTGATAAAATGTGAAATCCCCATACACACCTGGCAGGATCTTGATACACTGTGAAAACCCATACACACCTGGCAGGATCCTGATAAACTGTGAAATCCCCATAGACACCTGGCAGGATACTGATAAACTGTGAAAACCCCATACACACCTGGCAGGATCCTGATAAACTGTGAAACCCCCATACACACCTGGCAGGATCCTGATCCACTGTGAAAACCCCATACACACCTGGCAGGATCCTGATCCACTGTGAAAACCCCATACACACCTGGCAGGATCCTGATACACTGTGAAAACCCCGTACACACCTGGCAGGAATCTGATCCACTGTGAAAACCCCATACACACCTGGCAGGATCCTGATACACTGTGAAAACCCCATACACACCTGGCAGGATCCTGATTCGCTATGAAATCCCCAACACACCTGGCAGGATCCTGATACACTGTGAAAACCCCATACACACCTGGCAGGACCCTGATAAACTATGAAACCCATATGCACACCTGGCAGGATCCTGATACACTGTGAAAACCCCATACACACCTGGCATATCCTGATCCACTGTGAAAACCCCATAAGCACCTGGCAGGCCATTGATCTTCTGTGAAACCCCCATAAACACCTGGCAGGATACTGATACACTGTGAAAACCCCATACACACCTGGCAGGATCCTGATCAACTGTGAAACCCCCATGCACACCTGGCAGGATCCTGATCCACTGTGAAAACCCCATAGACACCTGGCAGGATACTGATACACTGTGAAACCAAGATACACACCTGGCAGGATCTTGATACACTGTGAAACCCCCATACACACCTGGCTGGATCCTGACACACTGTGAAAACCCCATACACACCTGGCAGGATCCTGATACACTGTGAAACCCCCATACACACCTGGCAGGATCCTGATACACTGTGAAAACCCGATGCACACCTGGCAGGATCCTGATAAGCTGTGAAAACCCCAAACACAACTGGCAGAATCCTGATAAACGATGAAACCCCCATACACACCTGGCAGGATCCTGATAAACTGTGAAACCCCCATACACACCTGGCAGGATCCTGATAAACTGTGAAAACCCCAGACACAACTGGCAGGATCCTGATCCACTGTGAAAACCCCATACACACCTGGCAGGATCCTGATACTCTGTGAAACCCCATACACACCTGGCATGTTCCTGATACACTGTGAGACCCCCATACACACCTGGCAGGATCCTGATAAACTGTGAAAACCCCAGACACACCGGGTAGGATGCTGATCCACTTTGAAAACCCCATACACACCTGGCAGGATCCTGATACACTGTGAAACCCCATACACATCTGGCAGGATCCTGATCCACTGTGAAAACCCCATACACACCTGGCAGGATGCTGACAAACTTTGAAAACCCCATACACACCTGGAAGGAACCTGATCCACTGTGAAAGCCCCATACACACCTGGCAGGAACCTGATACACAGTGAAAACCCCATACACACCTGGCAGGATCCTGATAAACTATGAAACCCCCATACACACCTGGCAGGATCCTGATAAACTATGAAACACACACACACACTTGGCAGGATCCTGATAAACTGTGAAAACCCCATACACACCTGGCAGGATCCTGATCCACCGTGAAAATCCCACACACACCTGGCAGGAACCTGATACACTGTGAAAACCCCATACACACCTGGCAGGATGCTGATAAACTGTGAAACCCCCATACACACCTGGCAGGATCCTGATACACTGTGAAAAACCCAGACACACCTGGCAGGATCCTGATGAACTATGAAACCCCCATAGACACAGGGTAGCTTCCTGATCCACTGTGAAAACCCCATACACACCTGGCAGGATCCTGATAAACTATGAAACCTTCATGCACACCTGGCAGGATCCTGATAAACTATGAAAATCCCATACACACCTGGCAGGATCCTGATACACTGTGAAACCCCCATACACACCTGGCAGGATCCTGATACACTGTGAAAACCCGATGCACACCTGGCAGGATCCTGATAAGCTGTGAAAACCCCAAACACAACTGGCAGAACCCTGATAAACGATGAAACCCCCATACACACCTGGCAGGATCCTGATAATCTGTGAAACCCCCATACACACCTGGCAGGATCCTGATAAACTGTGAAAACCCCAGACACAACTGGCAGGATCCTGATCCACTGTGAAAACCCCATACACACCTGGCAGGATCCTGAAACACTGTGAAACCCCATACACACCTGGCATGTTCCTGATACACTGTGAGACCCCCATACACACCTGGCAGGATCCTGATAAACTGTGAAAACCCCAGACACACCGGGTAGGATGCTGATCCACTTTGAAAACCCCATACACACCTGGCAGGATCCTGATACACTGTGAAACCCCATACACATCTGGCAGGATCCTGATCCACTGTGAAAACCCCATACACACCTGGCAGGATGCTGACAAACTTTGAAAACCCCATACACACCTGGCAGGAACCTGATCCACTGTGAAAGCCCCATACACACCTGGCAGGAACCTGATACACAGTGAAAACCCCATACACAACTGGCAGGATCCTGATAAACTATGAAACCCCCATACACACCTGGCAGGATCCTGATAAACTATGAAACACACATACACACTTGGCAGGATCCTGATAAACTGTGAAACCCCCATACACACCTGGCAGGATCCTGATAAACTATGAAACACACACACACACTTGGCAGGATCCTGATAAACTGTGAAAACCCCATACACACCTGGCAGGATCCTGATCCACCGTGAAAATCCCACACACACCTGGCAGGAACCTGATACACTGTGAAAACCCCATACACACCTGGCAGGATGCTGATAAACTGTGAAACCCCCATACACACCTGGCAGGATCCTGATACACTGTGAAAAACCCAGACACACCTGGCAGGATCCTGATGAACTATGAAACCCCCATAGACACAGGGTAGCTTCCTGATCCACTGTGAAAACCCCATACACACCTGGCAGGATCCTGATAAACTATGAAACCTTCATGCACACCTGGCAGGATCCTGATAAACTATGAAAATCCCATACACACCTGGCAGGATCCTGATACACTGTGAAACCCCCATACACACCTGGCAGGATCCTGATACACTGTGAAAACCCGATGCACACCTGGCAGGATCCTGATAAGCTGTGAAAACCCCAAACACAACTGGCAGAACCCTGATAAACGATGAAACCCCCATACACACCTGGCAGGATCCTGATAATCTGTGAAACCCCCATACACACCTGGCAGGATCCTGATAAACTGTGAAAACCCCAGACACAACTGGCAGGATCCTGATCCACTGTGAAAACCCCATACACACCTGGCAGGATCCTGAAACACTGTGAAACCCCATACACACCTGGCATGTTCCTGATACACTGTGAGACCCCCATACACACCTGGCAGGATCCTGATAAACTGTGAAAACCCCAGACACACCGGGTAGGATGCTGATCCACTTTGAAAACCCCATACACACCTGGCAGGATCCTGATACACTGTGAAACCCCATACACATCTGGCAGGATCCTGATCCACTGTGAAAACCCCATACACACCTGGCAGGATGCTGACAAACTTTGAAAACCCCATACACACCTGGCAGGAACCTGATCCACTGTGAAAGCCCCATACACACCTGGCAGGAACCTGATACACAGTGAAAACCCCATACACAACTGGCAGGATCCTGATAAACTATGAAACCCCCATACACACCTGGCAGGATCCTGATAAACTATGAAACACACATACACACTTGGCAGGATCCTGATAAACTGTGAAAACCCCATACACACCTGGCAGGATCCTGATCCACCGTGAAAATCCCACACACACCTGGCAGGAACCTGATACACTGTGAAAACCCCATACACACCTGGCAGGATGCTGATAAACTGTGAAACCCCCATGCACACCTGGCAGGATCTTGATACACTGTGAAAACCCCAGACACACCTGGCAGGATCCAGATAAACTGTGAAACCCCCATACACACCTGGCAGGATCCTGATAAACTGTGCAACCCCATACACTGTGGCAGGATCCTGACAAACTGTGAAACACCCATACACATCTGGCAGGATCCTGATTAACTGTGAAAACCACATGCACAACTGGCAGGATCTTTATCCACTGTGAAAACGCCATACACACCTGGCAGGATCCTGATAAACTGTGAAACCCCCATACACACCTGGCAGGATCCTGATAAACTGTGAAACCGCCATACACACCTGACAGCTTAATGATAAATTGTGAAACCCCAAACACACCTGGCAGGAACCTGATATACTGTGAAACCCCCATACACAGCTGGCAGGATCCTGATACACTGTGAAACCCCCCAAACACACCTGGCAGGATACTGATCCGCTGTGAAACCCCCATACACACCTGGCAGGATCCTGATACACTGTGAAACCCCCATACACACCTGGCAGGATCCTGATACACTGTGAAAAACCCAGACACACCTGGCAGGATCCTGATAAACTATGAAACCCCCATACACACAGGGTAGCTTCCTGATCCACTGTGAAAACCCCATACGCACCTGGCAGGATCCTGATGCACTTTGAAAATCCCATACACACCTGGCAGGATCCTGATAAACTATGAAAACTTCATGCACACCTGGCAGAATCCTGATAAACTATGAAAATCCCATACACACCTGGCAGGATCCTGATAAACTGTGAAAACCCCAGACACACCTGGCAGTATCCTGATCCACTGTGAAAAGCCCATGCACACCTGGGAGGATCCTGATACGCTGTGAAAACCCCATACACACCTGGCAGGATACTGATAAACTCTGAAACCCCCATACACACCTGGCAGGATCCTGTTAAACTGTGAAAACCCCATACATACCTGGCAGGATCCTGATAAACTGTCAAACCCCCACACACACCTGTCAGGATCCTGATAAACTGTGAAACCCCCATACACACCTGGCAGGATACTGATAAAATGTGAAAACCCCAGACACACCTGGCAGGATCCTGATAAACTATGAAACCCCCAGACAAACCTGGCAGGATCCGGATAAACTATGAAACCTCCAGACACACCAGGCAGGATCCTGATCCACTGTGAAAACCCCATACACATCTGGCAGGATCCTTATACACTGTGAAAACCCATACACACCTGGCAGGATCCTGATAAACAGTGAAATCCCCATACACACCTGGCAGGATCCTGATAAACTGTGAAAACCCCATACACACCTGGCAGGATCCTGATAAACTGTGAAAACCCCATACTCACCAGGCAGGACCCTGATACACTGTGAAAACCCCATACTCACCTGGCAGGACCCTGATACACTGTGAAAACCCCATACACACCTGGCAGGACCCTGATACACTGTGAAAACCCTATACACACCTGGCAGTATCCTGATCCACTGTGAAAACCCCATGCACATCTGGGAGGATACTGATACGCTGTGAAAACCCCATACACACCTGGCAGGATACTGATAAACTATGAAACCCCCATACACACCTGGCAGGATCCTGATACACTGTGAAAACCCCATACACACCTGGCAGGATCCTGATAAACGATGAAACCCCCATACACACCTGGCAGGATCCTGATAAACTGTGAAAACCCCAGACACAACTGGCAGGATCCTGATCCACTGTGAAAACCCCATACACACCTGGCAGGATCCTGATACACTGTGAAACCCCATACACACCTGGCATGTTCCTGATACACTGTGAGACCCCCATACACACCTGGCAGGATCCTGATAAACTGTGAAAACCCCAGACACACCGGGTAGGATGCTGATCCACTTTGAAAACCCCATACACACCTGGCAGGATCCTGATACACTGTGAAACCCCATACACATCTGGCAGGATCCTGATCCACTGTGAAAACTCCATACACACCTGGCAGGACGCTGACAAACTTTGAAAACCCCATACACACCTGGCAGGAACCTGATCCACTGTGAAAGCCCCATACACACCTGGCAGGAACCTGATACACAGTGAAAACCCCATACACACCTGGCAGGATCCTGATAAACTATGAAACCCCCATACACACCTGGCAGGATCCTGATAAACTATGAAACACACATACACACTTGGCAGGATCCTGATAAAATGTGAAAACCCCATACACACCTGGCAGGATCCTGATCCACCGTGAAAATCCCACACACACCTGGCAGGAACCTGATACACTGTGAAAACCCCATACACACCTGGCAGGATGCTGATAAACTGTGAAACCCCCATGCACACCTGGCAGGATCTTGATACACTGTGAAAACCCCAGACACACCTGGCAGGATCCAGATAAACTGTGAAACCCCCATACACACCTGGCAGGATCCTGATAAACTGTGAAACCCCATACACTGTGGCAGGATCCTGACAAACTGTGAAACACCCATACACATCTGGCAGGGTCCTGATTAACTGTGAAAACCACATGCACAACTGGCAGGATCTTGATCCACTGTGAAAACGCCATACACACCTGGCAGGATCCTGATAAACTGTGAAACCCCCATACACACCTGGCAGGATCCTGATAAACTGTGAAACCGCCATACACACCTGACAGCTTAATGATAAATTGTGAAAACCCAAACACACCTGGCAGGAACCTGATATACTGTGAAACCCCCATACACAGCTGGCAGGATCCTGATACACTGTGAAACCCCCCAAACACACCTGGCAGGATACTGATCCGCTGTGAAACCCCCATACACACCTGGCAGGATCCTGATACACTGTGAAACCCCCATACACACCTGGCAGGATCCTGATACACTGTGAAAAACCCAGACACACCGGGCAGGATCCTGATAAACTATGAAACCCCCATACACACAGGGTAGCTTCCTGATCCACTGTGAAAACCCCATACACACCTGGCAAGATCCTGATGCATTGTGAAAATCCCATACACACCTGGCAGGATCCTGATAAACTATGAAACCTTCATGCACACCTGGCAGAATCCTGATAAACTATGAAAATCCCATACACACCTGGCAGGATCCTGATAAACTGTGAAAACCCCAGACACACCTGGCAGTATCCTGATCCACTGTGAAAAGCCCATGCACACCTGGGAGGATCCTGATACGCTGTGAAAACCCCATACACACCTGGCAGGATACTGATAAACTCTGAAACCCCCATACACACCTGGCAGGATCCTGTTAAACTGTGAAAACCCCATACATACCTGGCAGGATCCTGATAAACTGTCAAACCCCCACACACACCTGTCAGGATCCTGATAAACTGTGAAACCCCCATACACACCTGGCAGGATACTGATAAACTGTGAAAACCCCAGACACACCTGGCAGGATCCTGATAAACTATGAAACCCCCAGACACACCTGGCAGGATCCTGATCCACTCTGAAAACCCCATACACACCTGGCAGGAGACTGATACACTGTGAAAATCCCATACACACCGAGCAGGATCCTGATATTCTATGAAACCTTCATACACACCTGGCAGTTTCCTGATAAACTATGAAACCTCCATACACACCTGGCAGGATCCTGATAAACTGTGAAAAACCCAGACACACCAGGCAGGATCCTGATCCTCTGTGAAAACCCCATACACATCTGGCAGGATCCTTATACACTGTGAAAACCCATACACACCTGGCAGGATCCTGATAAACAGTGAAATCCCCATACACACCTGGCAGGATCCTGATAAACTGTGAAAACCCCATACACACCTGGCAGGATCCTGATAAACTGTGAAACCCCCATACACACCTGTCAGGATCCTGATAAACTGTGAAACCCCCAGACACACCTGGCAGGATCCTGATAAACTGTGAAAACCCCATACTCACCAGGCAGGACCCTGATACACTGTGAAAACCCCATACTCACCTGGCAGGACCCTGATACACTGTGAAAACCCCATACACACCTGGCAGGACCCTGATACACTGTGAAAACCCCATACACACCTGGCAGTATCCTGATCCACTGTGAAAACCCCATGCACACCTGGGAGGATACTGATACGCTGTGAAAACCCCATACACACCTGGCAGGATACTGATAAACTATGAAACCCCCAAACACACCTGGCAGGATCCTGATACACTTTGAAAACCCCATACATACCTGGCAGGATCCTGATAAACTGTGAAAACCCATTCACACCTGGCAGGATCTTGATACAGTGTGAAAACCCCATACACACCTGGCAGGATACTGATAAACTGTGAAACCCCCAAACACACCTGGCAGGATCCTGATAAACTGTGAAAACCCATACACACCTGGCAGGATCCTGATAAACTGTGAAATCCCCATAAACATTTGGCAGGATCCTGATAAACTGTGAAAACCCCATACACACCTGGCAGGATCCTGATAAACTGTGAAAACCCCATACACACCTGGCAGGATCTTGATACAGTGTGAAAACCCCATACACACCTGGCAGGATACTGATAAACTGTGAAACCCCCATACACACCTGGCAGCATCCTGATAAACTGTGAAACCCCAGACACACATGGCAGGATCCTGATACTCTGTGAAAACCCCCATACACACCTGGCAGAACCTGACATACTGTGAAAACGCCATACACACCGGGCAGGATCCTGATACACTGTGAAAATCCTATACACACCGGGCAGGATCCTGATCCACTGTGAAAACCCCATACACACCTGGCAGGATCCTCATGCACTGTGAAAAGCCCATACACACCTGGCAGGATCCTGATACACTGTCAAAAACCCCATACACACCTGGCAGGATCCTGATAAACTGTGAAAACCCCAGACACACCTGGCAGGATCCTGATCCACTCTGAAAACCCCAAACACACCTGGCAGGATACTCATACACTGTGAAAATCCCATAGACACCTAGCAGGATCCTGATATACTATGAAACCTTCATACACACCTGGCAGTTTCCTGATAAACTATGAAACCCCCATACACACCTGGCAGGATCCTGATAAACTGTGAAAACCCCAGACACACCAGGCAGGATCCTGAGCCACTGTGAAAACCCCATACACATCTGGCAGGATCCTTATACACTGTGAAAACTCCATACACACCTGGAAGGATCCTGATCAATTATGAAACCCCCATACACACCTGGCAGGATCCTGATAAACTGTGAAAACCCCAGACAAACCTGGCAGGATCCTGATAAACTGTGAAAACCCCATACACACCTGGCAGGATCTTGATACACTGTGAAAACCCCATACACACCTGGCAGGATCCTGATAAACTGTGAAACCCCCATGCACACCTGGCAGGATCCTGATAAACTGTGAAAACCCATACACACCTGGCAGTATCCTGATAAACAGTGAAATCCCCATGCACACCTGGCAGGATACTGATAAACTGTGAAAACCCCATACACACCTGGCAGGATCCTGATAAACTGTGAAAAACCCAGACACACCAGGCAGGATCCTGATCCACTGTGAAAACCCCATACACATCTGGCAGGATCCTTATACTCTGTGAAAACCCATACACACCTGGCAGGATCCTGATAAACAGTGAAATCCCCATACACACCTGGCAGGATCCTGATAAACTGTGAAAACCCCATACACACCTGGCAGGATCCTGATAAACTGTGAAACCCCCATACACACCTGTCAGGATCCAGATAAACTGTGAAACCCCCAGACACACCTGGCAGGATCCTGATAAACTGTGAAAACCCCATACTCACCAGGCAGGACCCTGATACACTGTGAAAACCCCATACTCACCTGGCAGGACCCTGATACACTGTGAAAACCCCATACACACCTGGCAGGACCCTGATACACTGTGAAAACCCCATACACACCTGGCAGTATCCTGATCCACTGTGAAAACCCCATGCACACCTGGGAGGATACTGATACGCTGTGAAAACCCCATACACACCTGGCAGGATACTGATAAACTATGAAACCCCCATACACACCTGGCAGGATCCTGATACACTGTGAAAACCCCATACACACCTGGCAGGATCCTGATAAACTGTGAAAACCCCATTCACACCTGGCAGGATCTTGATACAGTGTGAAAACCCCATACACACCTGGCAGGATACTGATAAACTGTGAAACCCCCAAACACACCTGGCAGGATCCTGATAAACTGTGAAAACCCATACACACCTGGCAGGATCCTGATAAACTGTGAAATCCCCATAAACATTTGGCAGGATCCTGATAAACTGTGAAAACCCCATACACACCTGGCAGGATCCTGATAAACTGTGAAAACCCCATACACACCTGGCAGGATCTTGATACAGTGTGAAAACCCCATACACACCTGGCAGGATACTGATAAACTGTGAAACCCCCATACACACCTGGCAGCATCCTGATAAACTGTGAAACCCCAGACACACATGGCAGGATCCTGATACTCTGTGAAAACCCCCATACACACCTGGCAGAACCTGACATACTGTGAAAACGACATACACACCGGGCAGGATCCTGATACACTGTGAAAACCCCATACACACCGGGCAGGATCCTGATCCACTGTGAAAACCCCATACACACCTGGCAGGATCCTCATACACTGTGAAAAGCCCATACACACCTGGCAGGATCCTGATACACTGTCAAAACCCCCATACACACCTGGCAGGATCCTGATAAACTGTGAAAACCCCAGACACACCTGGCAGGATCCTGATAAACTATGAAACCCCCATACACACCTGGCAGGTTCCTGATCCACTCTGAAAACCCCAAACACACCTGGCAGGACACTCATACACTGTGAAAATCCCATAGACACCTAGCAGGATCCTGATATACTATGAAACCTTCATACACACCTGGCAGTTTCCTGATAAACTATGAAACCCCCATACACACCTGGCAGGATCCTGATAAACTGTGAAAACCCCAGACACACCAGGCAGGATCCTGATCCACTGTGAAAACCCCAGACACATCTGGCAGGATCCTTATACACTGTGAAAACTCCATACACACCTGGAAGGATCCTGATAAATTATGAAACCCCCATACACACCTGGCAGGATCCTGATAAACTGTGAAAACCCCAGACAAACCTGGCAGGATCCTGATAAACTGTGAAAACCCCATACACACCTGGCAGGATCTTGATGGACTGTGAAAACCCCATACACACCTGGCAGGATCCTGATAAACTGTGAAACCCCCATGCACACCTGGCTTGATCCTGATAAACTGTGAAAACCCATACACACCTGGCAGTATCCTGATAAACAGTGAAATCCCCATACACACCTGGCAGGATACTGATAAACTGTGAAAACCCCTTACACACCTGGCAGGATCCTGATAAACTGTGAAAAACCCAGACACACCAGGCAGGATCCTGATCCACTGTGAAAACCCCATACACATCTGGCAGGATCCTTATACACTGTGAAAACCCATACACACCTGGCAGGATCCTGATAAACAGTGAAATCCCCATACACACCTGGCAGGATCCTGATAAACTGTGAAAACCCCATACACACCTGGCAGGATCCTGATAAACTGTGAAACCCACATACACACCTGTCAGGATCCTGATAAACTGTGAAACCCCCAGACACACCTGGCAGGATCCTGATAAACTGTGAAAACCCCATACTCACCAGGCAGGACCCTGATACACTGTGAAAACCCCATACTCACCTGGCAGGACCCTGATACACTGTGAAAACCCCATACACACCTGGCAGGACCCTGATACACTGTGAAAACCCCATACACACCTGGCAGTATCCTGATCCACTGTGAAAACCCCATGCACACCTGGGAGGATACTGATACGCTGTGAAAACCCCATACACACCTGGCAGGATACTGATAAACTATGAAACCCCCAAACACACCTGGCAGGATCCTGATACACTGTGAAAACCCCATACACACCTGGCAGGATCCTGATAAACTGTGAAAACCCCATTCACACCTGGCAGGATCTTGATACAGTGTGAAAACCCCATACACACCTGGCAGGATACTGATAAACTGTGAAACCTTCAAACACACCTGGCAGGATCCTGATAACTGTGAAAACCCATACACACCTGGCAGGATCCTGATAAACTGCGAAATCCCCATAAACATTTGGCAGGATCCTGATAAACTGTGAAAACCCCATACACACCTGGCAGGATCCTGATAAACTGTGAAAACCCCATACACACCTGGCAGGATCTTGATACAGTGTGAAAACCCCATACACACCTGGCAGGATTCTGATAAACTGTGAAACCTCCATACACACCTGGCAGCATCCTGATAAACTGTGAAACCCCAGACACACATGGCAGGATCCTGATACTCTGTGAAAACCCCCATACACACCTGGCAGAACCTGACATACTGTGAAAACGCCATACACACCGGGCAGGACCCTGATACACTGTGAAAACCCGATACACACCGGGCAGGATCCTGATCCACTGTGAAAACCCCATACACACCTGGCAGGATCCTGATACACTGTGAAAAGCCCATACACACCTGGCAGGATCCTGATACACTGTCAAAACCCCCATACACACCTGGCAGGATCCTGATAAACTGTGAAACCCCCAAACACACCTGGCAGGATCCTGATAAACTGTGAAAACCCATGCACACCTGGCAGGATCCTGATAAACTGTGAAATCCCCATAAACATTTGGCAGGATCCTGATAAACTGTGAAAACCCCATACAGACCTGGCAGGATCCTGATAAACTGTGAAAACCCCATACACACCTGGCAGGATCTTGATACAGTGTGAAAACCCCATACACACCTGGCAGGATACTGATAAACTGTGAAAACCCCATACACACCTGGCAGGATCCTGATAAACTATGAAACCCCCATACACACCTGGCATTATACTCATACACTGTGAAAATCCCATAGACACCTAGCAGGATCCTGATATACTATGAAACCTTCATACACACCTGGCAGTTTCCTGATAAACTATGAAACCCCCATACACACCTGGCAGGATCCTGATAAACTGTGAAAACCCCAGACACACCAGGCAGGATCCTGATCCACTGTGAAAACCCCATACACATCTGGCAGGATCCTTATACACTGTGAAAACCCCATACACACCTGGAAGGATCCTGATAAACTGTGAAAACCCCATACACACCTGGCAGGATCCTGATATACTATGAAACCTTCATACACACCTGGCAGTTTCCTGATAAACTATGAAACCCCCATACACACCTGGCAGGATCCTGATAAACTGTGAAAACCCCAGACACACCAGGCAGGATCCTGATCCACTGTGAAAACCCCATACACATCTGGCAGGATCCTTATACACTGTGAAAACCCCATACACACCTGGAAGGATCCTGATAAATTATGAAACCCCCATACACACCTGGCAGGATCCTGATAAACTGTGAAAACCCCAGACAAACCTGGCAGGATCCTGATAAACTGTGAAAACCCCATACACACCTGGCAGGATCTTGATACACTGTGAAAACCCCATACACACCTGGCAGGATCCTGATAAACTGTGAAACCCCCATGCACACCTGGCAGGATCCTGATAAACTGTGAAAACCCATACACACCTGGCAGTATCCTGATAAACAGTGAAATCCCCATACACACCTGGCAGGATACTGATAAACTGTGAAAACCCCATACACACCTGGCAGGATCCTGATAAACTGTGAAACCCCCATACACACCTGGCAGGATCCTGATAAACTGTGAAACCCCCATACACACCTGGCAGGATCCTGATAAACTGTGAAAACCCCATACTCACCAGGCAGGACCCTGATACACTGTGAAAACCCCATACTCACCTGGCAGGACCCTGATACACTGTGAAAACCCCATACACAACTGGCAGGACCCTGATACACTGTGAAAACCCCATACACACCTGGCAGGATCCTGATATACTGTGAAACCCCCATAAACACCTGGCAGGATCCTGCTGAACTGTGAAAACCCCATACACACCTGGCAGAATCCTGATCCACTGTGAAAACCCCAAACACACCTGGCAGGATCCTGATCCACTGTGAAAAACCAATACACACCTGGCAGGATCCTGATACACTGTGAAAACCCCGTACACACCTGGCAGGATTCTGATCCACTGTGAAAACCCCATACACACCTGGCAGGATCCTGATTCGCTATGAAACCCCCATACACACCTTTCAGGATCCTGATAAACTATGAAATCCCCATACACACCTGGCAGGATCCTGATACACTGTGAAAACCCCATACACACCTGGCAGGATCCTGATAAAATATGAAACCCAAATGCACACCTGGCAGGATCCTGATACACTGTGAAAACCCCATACACACCTGGCATATCCTGATCCACTGTGAAAACCCCATAAGCACCTGGCAGGACATTGATCTTCTGTGAAACCCCCATAAACACCTGGCAGGATACTGATACACTGTGAAAACCCCATACACACCTGGCAGGATCCTGATCAACTGTGAAACCCCCATGCACACCTGGCAGGATCCTGATCCACAGCGAAAACCCCATAGACACCTGGCAGGATACTGATACACTGTGAAACCCAGATACACACCTGGCAGGATCTTGATACACTGTGAAACCCCCATACACACCTGGCAGGATCCTGACACACTGTGAAAACCCCATACACACGTGGCAGGATCCTGATACACTGTGAAACCCCCATACACACCTGGCAGGATCCTGATACACTGTGAAAACCCGATGCACACCTGGCAGGATCCTGATAAGCTGTGAAAACCCCAAACACAACTGGCAGAATCCTGATAAACGATGAAACCCCCATACACACCTGGCAGGATCCTGATAAACTGTGAAACCCCCATACACACCTGGCAGAATCCTGATAAACTGTGAAAACCCCAGACACACCTGGCAGGATCCTGATCCACTGTGAAAACCCCATACACACCTGGCAGGATCCTGATCCACTGTGAAAAGCCCATACACACCTGGCAGGAACTTGATGCACAGTGAAAACCCCATACACACCTGGCAGGATCCTGATAAACTATGAAACCCCCATACACACCTGGCAGGATTCTGATAAACTATGAAACACACATACACACTTGGCAGGATCCTGATAAACTGTGAAAACCCCATACACACCTGGCAGGATCCTGATCCACCGTGAAAACCCCATACACACCTGGCAGGAACCTGATACACTGTGAAAACCCCATACACACCTGGCAGGATGCTGATAAACTGTGAAACCCCCAAACACACCTGGCAGGATCTTGATACACTGTGAAAACCCCAGACACACCTGGCAGGATCCAGAGAAACTGTGAAACCCCCATACACACCTGGCAGTATCCTGATAAACTGTGAAACCCCATACACACGTGGCAGGATCCTGACAAACTGTGAAACACCCATACACATCTGGCAGGATCCTGATTAACTGTGAAAACCACATGCACAACTGGCAGGATCTTGATACACTGTTAAAACGCCATACACACCTGGCAGGATCCTGATAAACTGTGAAACCCCCATACACACCTGGCAGGAACCTGATCTACTGTGAAACCCCAAACACACCTGGCAGGATCCTGATACACTGTGTAACCCCCCATACACACCTGGCAGGATCTTAATCCACTTTGAAAACCCCATACACAACTGGCAGCATTCTGATCCACTGTGAAAACCCCATACACACCTGGCAGGATCCTGATACACTGTGAAAATCCCATACACACCTGGCAGGATCCTGATAAACTATGAAACCTTCATGCACACCTGGCAGGATCCTTTTAAACTATGAAACCCCCATACACACCTGGCAGGATCCTGAGAAACTGTGAAAACCCCAAACACACCTGGCAGGATACTGATCCACTGTGAAAATCCCATACACACCTGTCAGGATCCTGATACACTGTGAAAACGCCATACACACCTGGTAGGATCCTGATAAACTATGAAACACCCATACACACCTGGCAGGATCCTGATAATCTGTGAAAACCCCATACACACCTGGCAGGATACTGATAAACTGTGAAATCCCCATACACACCTGGCAGGATCTTGATACATTGTGAAAAACCCATACACACCTGGCAGGATCCTGATAAACTATGTAACCCCCATACACACCTGGCAGGATCCTGATAAACTATGAAACACACATACACACTTGGCAGGATCCTGATAAAGTGTGAAAACCCCATACACACCTGGCAGGATCCTGATCAACAGTGAAAACACCATACACACCTGGCAGGAACCTGATACACTGTGAAAACCCCATACACACCTGGCAGGATCCTGATAAACTGTGAAACCCCCATACACACCTGGCAGGATCTTGAGACACTGTGAAAACCCCAGACACACCTGGCAGGATCCAGATAAATTGTGAAACCCCATACACACCTGGCAGGTTCCTGATTAACTGTGAAAACCACATGCACAACTGGCAGGATCTTGATAAACTGTGAAAACTCCATACACACCTGGCAGGATGCTGGTAAACTGTGAAACCCCCATACACATCTGGCAGCATTCTGATCCACTGTGAAAACCCCATGCAAACCTGGCAGGATCCTGATAAACTATGAAACCTTCATACACACCTGGCAGGATCCTTTTAAACTATGAAACCCCCATACACACCTGGCAGGATCCTGAGAAACTGTGAAAACCCCAAACACACCTGGCAGGATCCTGATCCACAGTGAAAATCCCATAGACACCTGGCAGGATCCTGATAAACTATGTAACGCCCATACGCACCTGGCAGGATCCTGATACACTGTGCAAACCCCATACACACCTGGCAGGATCTTGATAAACTATGAAACCCATATGCACACCTGGCAGGATCCTGATACACTGTGAAAACCCCATACACACCTGGCATATCCTGATCCACTGTGAAAACCCCATAAGCACCTGGCAGGACATTGATCTTCTGTGAAACCCCCATACACACCTGGCAGGATACTGATGCACTGTGAAAACCCCATACACACCTGGCAGGATCCTGATCAACTGTGAAACCCCCATGCACAACTGGCAGGATCCTGATCCACTGTGAAAACCCCATAGAGACCTGGCAGGATACTGATAAACTGTGAAACCCACATACACACCTGGCAGGATCTTGATACACTGTGAAACCCCCATACACACCTGGCAGGATACTGACACACTGTGAAAACCCCATACACACCTGGCAGGATCCTGATACACTGTGAATCCCCCATACACACCTGGCAGGATACTGATACACTGTGAAAACCCCATGCACACCTGGCAGGATCCTGATATGCTGTGAAAACCCCAAACACAACTGGCAGAATCCTGATAAACGATGAAACCCCCATACACACCTGGCATGATCCTGATAAACTGTGAAACCCCCATGCACATCTTGCAGGATCCTGATAACCTGTGAAAACCCCAGACGCAGCTGGCAGGATAATGATCCACTGTGAAAACCCCATACACACCTGGCAGGATCCTGATACACTGTGAAACCCCATACACACCTGGCATGTTCCTGATACACTGTGAGACCCCCATACACACCTGGCAGGATCCTGATAAACTGTGAATACCCCAGACACACCGGGCAGGATCCTGATCCACTGTGAAAACCCCATACACACCTGGCAGGATCCTGATACACTGTGAAACCCCATACACATCTGGCAGGATCCTGATCCACTGTGAAAACCCCATGCACACCTGGCAGGATACTGACAAACTTTGAAAACCCCATACACACCTGTCAGGATCCTGATCCACTGTGAAAACCCCATATACACCTGGCAGGAACCTGATACTCAGTGAAAACCCCATACACACCTGGCAGGATCCTGATAAACTATGAAACCCCCATACACACCTGGCAGGATCCTGATAAACTATGAAACACACATACACACTTGTCAGGATCCTGATAAACTGTGAAAACCCCATACACACCTGGCAGGATCCTGATCAACCGTGAAAACCGCATACACACCTGGCAGGAACCTGATACACTGTGAAAACCCCATACACACCTGGCAGGATCCTGATAAACTGTGAAACCCCCATACACACCTGGCAGGATCTTGAAACACTGCGAAAACCCCAGACACACCTGGCAGGATCCTGATTAACTGTGAAACCCCATACACACCTGGCAGGGTCCTGATTAACTGTGAAAACCACATGCACAACTGGCAGGATCTTGATACACTGTGAAACCCCCATACACACCTGGCAGCATTCTGATCCACTGTGAAAACCCCATACACACCTGGCAGAATCCTGATACACTGTGAAAATCCCATACACACCTGGCAGGATCCTGATAAACTATGAAACCTTCAAACACACCTGGCAGGATCCTTTTAAACTATGAAACCCCCATACACACCTGGCAGGATCCTGAGAAACTGTGAAAACCCCAAACACACCTGGCAGGATCCTGATCCACTGTGAAAACCCCATACACACCTGGCAGGATCCTGATACACTGTGAAAACGCCATACACACCTGGTAGGATCCTGATAAACTATGAAACCCCCATACACACCTGGCAGCATTCTGATCCACTGTGAAAACCCCATACACACCTGGCAGGATCCTGATACACTGTGAAAATCCCGTACACACCTGGCAGGATCCTTATAAACTATGAAACCTTCATACACACCTGGCAGGATCCTTTTAAACTATGAAACCCCCATACACACCTGGCAGGATCCTGAGAAACTGTGAAAACCCCAAACACACCTGGCAGGATCCT
Source organism: Heterodontus francisci (assembly GCF_036365525.1). Taxonomy (NCBI): domain Eukaryota; kingdom Metazoa; phylum Chordata; class Chondrichthyes; order Heterodontiformes; family Heterodontidae; genus Heterodontus; species Heterodontus francisci. The sequence goes on from NC_090398.1 coordinate 55,814,623, forward strand.
GATCCACTGTGAAAATCCCATACACACCTGGCAGGATCCTGATACACTGTGAAAACGCCATACACACCTGGCAGGAACCTGATAAACTATGAAACCCCCATACACATCTGGCAGGATCCTGATACACTGTGAAAACCCCATACACACCTGGCAGGATACTGATAAACTGTGAAAACCCCAAACACACCTGGCAGGATCTTGACACACTGCGAAAACCCCATACACACCTGGCAGGTTGCTGATAATCTGTGAAACACCCATACACACCTGGCAGGATCCTGATACACTGTGAAAACCCCATACTCACCTGGCGGGATCCTGATAAACTGTGAAACCCCCATACACACCTGGCAGGATTTGATACACTGTGAAAACATCATACACACCAGGCAGGATCTTGATACACTGTGAAAACGCCAGACGCACCTGGCAGGATCCTGATAAACTGTGAAATCCCCATACACACCTGGCAGGACCCTGATAAACTGTGAAAACCCCGTACACACCTGGCAGGATCCTGATAAACTGTGAAACCCCCATGCACATCTGGCAGGATCCTGATTAACTGTGAAAACCCCAAACACACCAGGCAGGATATTGATACACTGTGAAAACCCCATACACACCAGGCAGGATCCCGATAAACTGTGAAACCCCCTTGCACACCTGGCAGGATCCTGATAAACTGTGAAACCTCCAAACACACCTGGCAGCATCCTGATAAACTGTGAAACCCCATACACACCTGGAAGGATTCTGATATACTGTGAAACCCCCATCCACACCTGGCAGGATCCTGATACACTGTGAAACTCCCATACACACCTGGCAGGATCTCGATACACTGTGAAAACCCCATACACACCTGGCATTTCCTGATCCACTGTGAAAATTAGATACACACCTGGCAGGATACTGATACACTGTGAAAATGCCATACACACCTGGCAGGTTCCTGAAAACTATGAAACCTTCATACACACCTGGCAGCATCCTGATAAACTATGAAAACCCCATACACACCTGGCAGGATCCTGAGAAACTGTGAAAACCCCATAAACAACTGGCAGGATCCTGATCCACTGTGAAAACCCCATACACACCTGGCAGGATCCTGATTAACTGTGAAAACCACATGCACAACTGGCAGGATCTTGATACACTGTGAAACCCCCATACACACCTGGCAGCATTCTGATCCACTGTGAAAACCCCATACACACCTGGCAGAATCCTGATACACTGTGAAAATCCCATACACACCTGGCAGGATCCTGATAAACTATGAAACCTTCAAACACACCTGGCAGGATCCTTTTAAACTATGAAACCCCCATACACACCTGGCAGGATCCTGAGAAACTGTGAAAACCCCAAACACACCTGGCAGGATCCTGATCCACTGTGAAAACCCCATACACACCTGGCAGGATCCTGATACACTGTGAAAACGCCATACACACCTGGTAGGATCCTGATAAACTATGAAACCCCCATACACACCTGGCAGCATTCTGATCCACTGTGAAAACCCCATACACACCTGGCAGGATCCTGATACACTGTGAAAATCCCGTACACACCTGGCAGGATCCTTATAAACTATGAAACCTTCATACACACCTGGCAGGATCCTTTTAAACTATGAAACCCCCATACACACCTGGCAGGATCCTGAGAAACTGTGAAAACCCCAAACACACCTGGCAGGATCCTGATCCACTGTGAAAATCCCATACACACCTGGCAGGATCCTGATACACTGTGAAAACGCCATACACACCTGGCAGGAACCTGATAAACTATGAAACCCCCATACACATCTGGCAGGATCCTGATACACTGTGAAAACCCCATACACACCTGGCAGGATACTGATAAACTGTGAAAACCCCAAACACACCTGGCAGGATCTTGACACACTGCGAAAACCCCATACACACCTGGCAGGTTGCTGATAATCTGTGAAACACCCATACACACCTGGCAGGATCCTGATACACTGTGAAAACCCCATACTCACCTGGCGGGATCCTGATAAACTGTGAAACCCCCATACACACCTGGCAGGATTTGATACACTGTGAAAACATCATACACACCAGGCAGGATCTTGATACACTGTGAAAACGCCAGACGCACCTGGCAGGATCCTGATAAACTGTGAAATCCCCATACACACCTGGCAGGACCCTGATAAACTGTGAAAACCCCGTACACACCTGGCAGGATCCTGATAAACTGTGAAACCCCCATGCACATCTGGCAGGATCCTGATTAACTGTGAAAACCCCAAACACACCAGGCAGGATATTGATACACTGTGAAAACCCCATACACACCAGGCAGGATCCCGATAAACTGTGAAACCCCCTTGCACACCTGGCAGGATCCTGATAAACTGTGAAACCTCCAAACACACCTGGCAGCATCCTGATAAACTGTGAAACCCCATACACACCTGGAAGGATTCTGATATACTGTGAAACCCCCATCCACACCTGGCAGGATCCTGATACACTGTGAAACTCCCATACACACCTGGCAGGATCTCGATACACTGTGAAAACCCCATACACACCTGGCATTTCCTGATCCACTGTGAAAATTAGATACACACCTGGCAGGATACTGATACACTGTGAAAATGCCATACACACCTGGCAGGTTCCTGAAAACTATGAAACCTTCATACACACCTGGCAGCATCCTGATAAACTATGAAAACCCCATACACACCTGGCAGGATCCTGAGAAACTGTGAAAACCCCATAAACAACTGGCAGGATCCTGATCCACTGTGAAAACCCCATACACACCTGGCAGGATCCTGATACACTGTGAAAATTCCATACACACCTGGTAGGATCCTGATAAACTATGAAACCCCCATGCACACCTAGCAAGATCCAGATAAACTGTGAACACCCCATACACAACTTGCAGGATCCTAATAAAGTGTGAAAACCCCATACACACCTGGAAGGATATTGATCCACTGTGAAAACCCCATACAAACCTGGCAGGATCCTGATAAACTGTGAAAACCCCAAACACACCTGGCAGGATATTGATCCACTGTGAAAACCCCATACACACCTGGCAGGATCCTGATAAACTATGAAACCCCCATACACACCTGGCAGGATCCTGATAAACTGTGAACACCCCATACACAACTTGCAGGATCCTAATAAACTGTGAAAACCCCATACACACCTGGAAGGATCTTGATACACTGTGAAACCCCCATACACACCTGGCAGGATCCTGATACACTGCGAATACCCCATACTCACCTGGCAGGATCCTGATAAACTGTGATACCCCCATACATACCTGGCAGGATCATGATACACTGTGAAAACCCCATACACACCTGGCAGGATCTTGATATACTGTGAAAACCCCATACACACCTGGCAGGAACCTGATAAACTGTGAAAACCCCGTACACACCTGGCAGGATCTTGATAAACTGTGAAACACCCATACACATCTGGAAGGATAATGATAAACTGTGAAAACCCCATTAACACCTGGCAGGATCCTGATCCACTGTGAAAAGCCCATATACACCTGTCAGGATCCTGATACACTGTGAAACCCCCATACACACCTGCCAGAATCCTGATAAACTGTGAAACCCCCATGCACCTCTGGCAGGATCCTGATTAACTGTGAAAACCCCAAACACACCTGGCAGGATCTTGATACACTGTGAAAACCCCATACTCACCTGGCAGGATCCTGTTAAACTATGAAACCCCCATACACACCTGGCGGGAACCTGATAAACTGTGAAAACCCCATACACACCTGGCAGGATCCTGATAAACTGTGAAACCCCCATGCACATCTGGCAGGATCCTGATTAACTGTGAAAACCCCAAACACACCTGGCAGGAACTTGATACTCTGTGAAAACCCCATACACACCTGGCAGGATCCTGATAAACTGTGAAACCCCCATACACACCTGGCAGGATCATGATAAACTGTGAAACCCCCAAACACACCTTGCAGCATCCTGATAAACTGTGAAACCCCATACACACCTGGCAGGATTCTGATATACTACGAAACCCCCATAAACACCTGGCAGGATCCTGATACACTGTGAAACCCCCATACACACCTGGCAGGATCTTGATACACTGTGAAAACCCCAAACACACCTGGCAGGATATTGATCCACTGTGAAAACCCCATACACACCTGGCAGGATCCTGATAAACTATGAAACCCCCATACACACCTGGCAGGATCCTGATAAACTGTGAACACCCCATATACAACTTGCAGGATCCTAATAAACTGTGAAAACCCCATACACACCTGGAAGGATCTTGATACACTGTGAAACCCCCATACACACCTGGCAGGATCCTGATACACTGCGAATACCCCATACTCACCTGGCAGGATCCTGATAAACTGTGATACCCCCATACATACCTGGCAGGATCATGATACACTGTGAAAACCCCATACACACCTGGCAGGATCTTGATATACTGTGAAAACCCCATACACACCTGGCAGGAACCTGATAAACTGTGAAAACCCGGTACACACCTGGCAGGATCTTGATAAACTGTGAAACACCCATACACATCTGGAAGGATAATGATAAACTGTGCAAACCCCATTAACACCTGGCAGGATCCTGATCCACTGTGAAAAGCCCATATACACCTGTCAGGATCCTGATACACTGTGAAACCCCCATACACACCTGCCAGAATCCTGATAAACTGTGAAACCCCCATGCACCTCTGGCAGGATCCTGATTAACTGTGAAAACCCCAAACACACCTGGCAGGATCTTGATACACTGTGAAAACCCCATACTCACCTGGCAGGATCCTGTTAAACTATGAAACCCCCATACACACCTGGCGGGAACCTGATAAACTGTGAAAACCCCATACACACCTGGCAGGATCCTGATAAACTGTGAAACCCCCATGCACATCTGGCAGGATCCTGATTAAATGTGAAAACCCCAAACACACCTGGCAGGAACTTGATACTCTGTGAAAACCCCATACACACCTGGCAGGATCCTGATAAACTGTGAAACCCCCATACACACCTGGCAGGATCATGATAAACTGTGAAACCCACAAACACACCTTGCAGCATCCTGATAAACTGTGAAACCCCATACACACCTGGCAGGATTCTGATATACTACGAAACCCCCATAAACACCTGGCAGGATCCTGATACACTGTGAAACCCCCATACACACCTGGCAGGATCTTGATACACTGTGAAAACCCCATACACACCTGGCATTTCCTGATCCACTGTGAAAATCACGTACACACCTGGCAGGATACTGATTCACTGTGAAAATGCCATACACACCTGGCAGGCTCCTGATAAACTATGAAACCTTCATGCACACCTGGCAGGATCCTGATAAAATATGAAAACCCCACACACACCTGGCAGGATCCTGAGAAACTGTGAAAACCCCATACACAACTGGCAGGATCCTGATCCACTGTGAAAAACCCATACACACCTGGCAGGATCCTGATACACTGTGAAAACCCCATACACACCTGGTAGGATCCTGATAAACTATGAAATCCCCATGCACACCTGGCAGGATCCAGATACACTGTGAACACCCCATACACAACTTGCAGGATCCTAATAAACTGTGAAAACCCCATACACACCTGGAAGGATCTTGATACACTGTGAAACCCCCATACACACCTGGCAGGATCCTGATACACTGCGAATACCCCATACTCACCTGGCAGGATCCTGATAAACTGTGATACCCCCATACATACCTGGCAGGATCATGATACACTGTGAAAACCCCATACACACCTGGCAGGATCTTGATATACTGTGAAAACCCCATACACACCTGGCAGGAACCTGATAAACTGTGAAAACCCCGTACACACCTGGCAGGATCTTGATAAACTGTGAAACACCCATACACATCTGGAAGGATAATGATAAACTGTGAAAACCCCATTAACACCTGGCAGGATCCTGATCCACTGTGAAAAGCCCATATACACCTGTCAGGATCCTGATACACTGTGAAACCCCCATACACACCTGCCAGAATCCTGATAAACTGTGAAACCCCCATGCACCTCTGGCAGGATCCTGATTAACTGTGAAAACCCCAAACACACCTGGCAGGATCTTGATACACTGTGAAAACCCCATACTCACCTGGCAGGATCCTGTTAAACTATGAAACCCCCATACACACCTGGCGGGAACCTGATAAACTGTGAAAACCCCATACACACCTGGCAGGATCCTGATAAACTGTGAAACCCCCATGCACATCTGGCAGGATCCTGATTAACTGTGAAAACCCCAAACACACCTGGCAGGAACTTGATACTCTGTGAAAACCCCATACACACCTGGCAGGATCCTGATAAACTGTGAAACCCCCATACACACCTGGCAGGATCATGATAAACTGTGAAACCCCCAAACACACCTTGCAGCATCCTGATAAACTGTGAAACCCCATACACACCTGGCAGGATTCTGATATACTACGAAACCCCCATAAACACCTGGCAGGATCCTGATACACTGTGAAACCCCCATACACACCTGGCAGGATCTTGATACACTGTGAAAACCGCAAACACACCTGGCAGGATATTGATCCACTGTGAAAACCCCATACACACCTGGCAGGATCCTGATAAACTATGAAACCCCCATACACACCTGGCAGGATCCTGATAAACTGTGAACACCCCATACACAACTTGCAGGATCCTAATAAACTGTGAAAACCCCATACACACCTGGAAGGATCTTGATACACTGTGAAACCCCCATACACACCTGGCAGGATCCTGATACACTGCGAATACCCCATACTCACCTGGCAAATTCCTGATAAACTGTGATACCCCCATACATACCTGGCAGGATCATGATACACTGTGAAAACCCCATAAACACCTGGCAGGATCTTGATATACTGTGAAAACCCCATACACACCTGGCAGGAACCTGATAAACTGTGAAAACCCCGTACACACCTGGCAGGATCTTGATAAACTGTGAAACACCCATACACATCTGGAAGGATAATGATAAACTGTGAAAACCCCATTAACACCTGGCAGGATCCTGATCCACTGTGAAAAGCCCATATACACCTGTCAGGATCCTGATACACTGTGAAACCCCCATACACACCTGCCAGAATCCTGATAAACTGTGAAACCCCCATGCACCTCTGGCAGGATCCTGATTAACTGTGAAAACCCCAAACACACCTGGCAGGATCTTGATACACTGTGAAAACCCCATACTCACCTGGCAGGATCCTGTTAAACTATGAAACCCCCATACACACCTGGCGGGAACCTGATAAAATGTGAAAACCCCATACACACCTGGCAGGATCCTGATAAACTGTGAAACCCCCATGCACATCTGGCAGGATCCTGATTAACTGTGAAAACCCCAAACACACCTGGCAGGAACTTGATACTCTGTGAAAACCCCATACACACCTGGCAGGATCCTGATAAACTGTGAAACCCCCATACACACCTGGCAGGATCATGATAAACTGTGAAACCCACAAACACACCTTGCAGCATCCTGATAAACTGTGAAACCCCATACACACCTGGCAGGATTCTGATATACTACGAAACCCCCATAAACACCTGGCAGGATCCTGATACACTGTGAAACCCCCATACACACCTGGCAGGATCTTGATACACTGTGAAAACCCCATACACACCTGGCATTTCCTGATCCACTGTGAAAATCACGTACACACCTGGCAGGATACTGATTCACTGTGAAAATGCCATACACACCTGGCAGGCTCCTGATAAACTATGAAACCTTCATGCACACCTGGCAGGATCCTGATAAAATATGAAAACCCCACACACACCTGACAGGATCCTGAGAAACTGTGAAAACCCCATACACAACTGGCAGGATCCTGATCCACTGTGAAAAGCCCATACACACCTGGCAGGATCCTGATACACTGTGAAAACCCCATACACACCTGGTAGGATCCTGATAAACTATGAAATCCCCATGCACACCTGGCAGGATCCAGATAAACTGTGAAAATCCCATACACACCTGGCAGGATCCTGATCCACTGTGATACCCCCATGCACACCTGGCAGGATCATGATACAATGTGAAAACCCCATACACACCGGGCAGGATCTTGATATACTGTGAAAACCCCATACACACCTGGCAGGATCCTAATAAACTGTGAAACCCCCATACACACCTGGCAGGACCCTGATAAACTGTGAAAACCCCGTACACACCTGGCACGATCCTGATAAATTGTGAAACACCCATACACATCTGGAAGGATAATGATAAACTGTGAAAACCCCATACACACCTGGCAGGATCCTGATCCACTGTGAAAAGCCCATAACCAACTGTCAGGATCCTGATACAATGTGAAACCCACATACACACCTGGCAGGATCCTGATAAACTGTGAAAACCCCATACACACCTGGCAGGATCCTGATACACAGTGAAAACCCCATACACACCTGGCAGGATCCTGATACACTGTGAAAACCAAATACACACCTGGCAGGATCCTGATGCACTGTGAAAAACCCATACACACCTGGCAGCATCCTGATAAAATATGAAACCTCATATACACCTGGCAGGATACTGATAAACTGTGAAAACCCCATACACACCTGGCAGGATCCTGATCCACTGAGAAAACCCCTTCACACCTGGCAGGATCCTGATCCACTGTGAAAACCCCATGCACACCTGGCAGGATCCTGATACACTTTGAAAACCCCATACACACCTGGCAGGACCCTGATAAACTGTGAAACCCCCATACACACCTGGCAGGATCCTGATAAACTATGAAACCTGCATACACACCTGGCAGGATCCTGAATCACTGTGAAAACCCCAAACACACCTGGCCACTACTGATCCACTGTGAAAACCCTATACACACCTGGCTGGATCCTGATCCACTGTGAAAACCCCAGGCACACCTGGACAGGATCCTGATACACTGTGAAACCCAGAAACACACCTGGCAGGCTCCTGATACACTGCGAAACCCCCATACACACCTGGCAGGATCCTGATACACTGTGAAACCCCCATACACACCTGGCAGGATCCTGATCCACTGTGAAAACCCCAAACACACCTGGCAGGATCCTGATCAGCTGTGAAAACCCCAAACACAACTGTAAGGATCCTGATAAACTATGAAAACCCGATACACACCTGGCAGGATCCTGATAAACTGTGAAACACCCATACACATCTGGAAGGATAATGATAAACTGTGAAATCCCCATACACACCTGGCAGGATCCTGATCCACTGTGAAAAGCCCATATACACCTGTCAGGATCCTGATACACTGTGAAACCGCCATACACACCTGCCAAATTCCTGATAAACTGTGAAACCCCCATGCACATCTGGCAGGATCCTGATTAACTGTGAAAACCCCAAACACACCTGCCAGGAACTTGATATACTGTGAAAACCCCATAATCACCTGGCAGGATCCTGATAAACTATGAAACCCCCATACACACCTGGCGGGAACCTGATAAACTGTGAAAACCCCATACACACCTGGCAGGATCCTGATAAACTGTGAAAACCCCATACACACCTGGCAGGATCTTGATACACAGTGAAAACCCCATGCACACCTGGCAGCTTCCTGATAAACTGTGAAACACCCATACACACCTGGCAGGATCCTGATACACTGTGAAAACCCCATACTCACCTGGCAGGATCCTGATAAACTGTGAAACCCACATACACACCTGGCAGGATTTGATACACTGTGAAAACCCCATACACACCTGGCAGGATCTTGATACACTGTGAAAACCCCAGACGCACCTGGCAGGATCCTGATAAACTGTGAAACCCCCATACACACCTGGCAGGACCCTGATAAACTGTGAAAACCCCGTACACACCTGGCAGGATCCTGATAAACTGTGAAACCCCATACACACCTGGCAGAATCCTGATAAACTGTGAAACCGCCATGCACATCTGGCAGGATCCTGATTAACTGTGAAAACCCCAAACACACCTGGCAGGAACTTGATACACTGTGAAAACCCCATACACACCTGGCAGGATCCTGATAAACTGTGAAACCCCCATGCACACCTGGCAGGATCATGATAAACTGTGAAACCCCCAAACACACCTTGCAGCATCCTGATAAACTGTGAAACCCCATACACACCTGGCAGGATTCTGATATACTGTGAAACCCCCATACACACCTGGCAGGATCCTGATACACTGTGAAACCCCCATACACAACTGGCAGGATCTTGATACACTCTGAAAACCCCATACACACCTGGCATTTCCTGATCCACTGTGAAAATCACGTACACACCTGGCAGGATACTGATTCACTGTGAAAATGCCATACACACATGGCAGGTTCCTGATAAACTATGAAACGTTCATACACATCTGGCAGGATCCTGATAAAATATGAAAACCCCACACACACCTGGCAGAATCCTGAGAATCTGTGAAACCCCGTACACAACTGGCAGGATCCTGATCCAGTGTGAAAACCCCATACACACCTGGCAGTATCCTGATACACTGTGAAAACCCCATACACACCTGGTAGGATCCTGATAAACCATGAAACCCCCATACACACCTGGCAGGAACCTGATAAACTATGAAACCCCCATACACACCTGGCAGCATCCTGATAAACTGTGAAAACCCCATACACACCTGATAGGATCTTGATACACTGTGAAACCCCCATACACACCTGGCAGGATCCTGATACACTGTGAATAACCCATACTCACCTGGCAGGATCCTGATAAACTGTGATACCCCCATACACACCTGGCAGGATCATGATACAATGTGAAAACCCCATACACACCTGGCAGGATCTTGATATACTGTGAAAACCCCATACACACCTGGCAGGATCCTAATAAACTGTGAAACCCCCATACACACCTGGCAGGACCCTGATAAACTGTGAAAACCCCGTACACACCTGGCAGGATCCTGATAAATTGTGAAACACCCATACACATCTGGAAGGATAATGATAAACTGTGAAAACCCCATACACACCTGGCAGGATCCTGATCCACTGTGAAAAGCCCATACACACCTGTCAGGATCCTGATACAATGTGAAACCCCCATACACACCTGGCAGGATCCTGATAAACTGTGAAAACCCCATACACACCTGGCAGGATCCTGATACACAGTGAAAACCCCATACACACCTGGCAGGATCCTGATACACTGTGAAACCCCCATACACACCTGGCAGGATCCTGATACACTGTGAAACCCCCATACACAACTGGCAGGATCTTGATACACTGTGAAAACCCCATACACACCTGGCATTTCCTGATCCACTGTGAAAATCACGTACACACCTGGCAGGATACTGATTCACTGTGAAAATGCCATACACACATGGCAGGTTCCTGATAAACTATGAAACCTTCATACACATCTGGCAGGATCCTGATAAAGTATGAAAACCCCACACACACCTGGCAGAATCCTGAGAATCTGTGAAAACCCCGTACACAACTGGCAGGATCCTGATCCAGTGTGAAAACCCCATACACACCTGGCAGTATCCTGATACACTGTGAAAACCCCATACACACCTGGTAGGATCCTGATAAACCATGAAACCCCCATACACACCTGGCAGGAACCTGATAAACTATGAAACCCCCATACACACCTGGCAGCATCCTGATAAACTGTGAAAACCCCATACACACCTGATAGGATCTTGATACACTGTGAAACCCCCATACACACCTGGCAGGATCCTGATACACTGTGAATACCCCATACTCACCTGGCAGGATCCTGATAAACTGTGATAACCCCATACACACCTGGCAGGATCATGATACAATGTGAAAACCCCATACACACCGGGCAGGATCTTGATATACTGTGAAAACCCCATACACACCTGGCAGGATCCTAATAAACTGTGAAACCCCCATACACACCTGGCAGGACCCTGATAAACTGTGAAAACCCCGTACACACCTGGCAGGATCCTGATAAATTGTGAAACACCCATACACATCTGGAAGGATAATGATAAACTGTGAAAACCCCATACACACCTGGCAGGATCCTGATCCACTGTGAAAAGCCCATACACACCTGTCAGGATCCTGATACAATGTGAAACCCCCATACACACCTGGCAGGATCCTGATAAACTGTGAAAACCCCATACACACCTGGCAGGATCCTGATCCACTGTGAAAAGCCCATACACACCTGTCAGGATCCTGATACAATGTGAAACCCCCATACACACCTGGCAGGATCCTGATAAACTGTGAAAACCCCATACACACCTGGCAGGATCCTGATACACAGTGAAAACCCCATACACACCTGGCAGGATCCTGATACACTGTGAAACCCCCATACACACCTGGCAGGATCCTGATACACTGTGAAACCCCCATACACAACTGGCAGGATCTTGATACACTGTGAAAACCCCATACACACCTGGCATTTCCTGATACACTGTGAAAATCGCGTACACACCTGGCAGGATACTGATTCACTGTGAAAATGCCATACACACATGGCAGGTTCCTGATAAACTATGAAACCTTCATACACATCTGGCAGGATCCTGATAAAATATGAAAACCCCACACACACCTGGCAGAATCCTGAGAATCTGTGAAAACCCCGTACACAACTGGCAGGATCCTGATCCAGTGTGAAAACCCCATACACACCTGGCAGTATCCTGATACACTGTGAAAACCCCATACACACCTGGTAGGATCCTGATAAACCATGAAACCCCCATACACACCTGGCAGGAACCTGATAAACTATGAAACTCCCATACACACCTGGCAGCATCCTGATAAACTGTGAAAACCCCATACACACCTGATAGGATCTTGATACACTGTGAAACCCCCATACACACCTGGCAGGATCCTGATACACTGTGAATACCCCATACTCACCTGGCAGGATCCTGATAAACTGTGATACCCCCATACACACCTGGCAGGATCATGATACAATGTGAAAACCCCATACACACCGGGCAGGATCTTGATATACTGTGAAAACCCCATACACACCTGGCAGGATCCTAATAAACTGTGAAACCCCCATACACACCTGGCAGGACCCTGATAAACTGTGAAAACCCCGTACACACCTGGCAGGATCCTGATAAATTGTGAAACACCCATACACATCTGGAAGGATAATGATAAACTGTGAAAACCCCATACACACCTGGCAGGATCCTGATCCACTGTGAAAAGCCCATACACACCTGTCAGGATCCTGATACAATGTGAAACCCCCATACACACCTGGCAGGATCCTGATAAACTGTGAAAACCCCATACACACCTGGCAGGATCCTGATACACAGTGAAAACCCCATACACACCTGGCAGGATCCTGATACACTGTGAAAACCAAATACACACCGGGCAGGATCCTGATGCACTGTGAAAAACCCATACACACCTGGCAGCATCCTGATAAAATATGAAACCTCATATACACCTGGCAGGATACTGATAAACTGTGAAAACCCCATACACACCTGGCAGGATCCTGATCCACTGAGAAAACCCCTTCACACCTGGCAGGATCCTGATCCACTGTGAAAACTCCATGCACACCTGGCAGGATCCTGATACACTGTGAAAACCCCATACACACCTGGCAGGACCCTGATAAACTGTGAAACCCCTATACACACCTGGCAGGATCCTGATAAACTATGAAAACCCGATACACACCTGGCAGGATCCTGATAAACTGTGAAACACCCATACACATCTGGAAGGATAATGATAAACTGTGAAATCCCCATACACACCTGGCAGGATCCTGATCCACTGTGAAAAGCCCATATACACCTGTCAGGATCCTGATACACTGTGAAACCCCCATACACACCTGCCAAATTCCTGATAAACTGTGAAACCCCCATGCACATCTGGCAGGATCCTGATTAACTGTGAAAACCCCAAACACACCTGCCAGGATCTTGATATACTGTGAAAACCCCATAATCTCCTGGCAGGATCCTGATAAACTATGAAACCCCCATACACACCTGGCGGGAACCTGATAAACTGTGAAAACCCCATACACACCTGGCAGGATCCTGATAAACTGTGAAAACGCCATACACACCTGGCAGGATCTTGATACACTGTGAAAACCCCATGCACACCTGGCAGCTTCCTGATAAACTGTGAAACACCCATACACACCTGGCAGGATCCTGATACACTGTGAAAACCCCATACACACCTGGCAGGATCTTGATACACTGTGAAAACCCCAGACGCACCTGGCAGGATCCTGATAAACTGTGAAACCCCCATACACACCTGGCAGGACCCTGATAAACTGTGAAAACCCCGTACACACCTGGCAGGATCCTGATAAACTGTGAAACCCCATACACACCTGGCAGAATCCTGATAAACTGTGAAACCGCCATGCACATCTGGCAGCATCCTGATTAACTGTGAAAACCCCAAACACACCTGGCAGGAACTTGATACACTGTGAAAACCCCATACACACCTGGCAGGATCCTGATAAACTGTGAAACCCCCATGCACACCTGGCAGGATCATGATAAACTGTGAAACCCCCAAACACACCTTGCAGCATCCTGATAAACTGTGAAACCCCATACACACCTGGCAGGATTCTGATATACTGTGAAACCCCCATACACACCTGGCAGGATCCTGATACACTGTGAAACCCCCATACACAACTGGCAGGATCTTGATACACTGTGAAAACCCCATACACACCTGGCATTTCCTGATCCACTGTGAAAATCACGTACACACCTGGCAGGATACTGATTCACTGTGAAAATGCCATACACACATGGCAGGTTCCTGATAAACTATGAAACCTTCATACACATCTGGCAGGATCCTGATAAAATATGAAAACCCCACACACACCTGGCAGAATCCTGAGAATCTGTGAAAACCCCGTACACAACTGGCAGGATCCTGATCCAGTGTGAAAACACCATACACACCTGGCAGTATCCTGATACACTGTGAAAACCCCATACACACCTGGTAGGATCCTGATAAACCATGAAACCCCCATGCACACCTGGCAGGATCCAGATAAACTGTGAAAACCCCATACACACCTGGCAGGATCCTGATAAACTGTGAAAACCCCAAACACAACTTGCAGGATATTGATACACTGTGAAAACCCCATACACACCTGGCAGGATCCTGATAAATTGTGAAACACCCATACACATCTGGAAGGATAATGATAAACTGTGAAAACCCCATACACACCTGGCAGGATCCTGATCCACTGTGAAAAGCCCATACACACCTGTCAGGATCCTGATACAATGTGAAACCCCCATACACACCTGGCAGGATCCTGATAAACTGTGAAAACCCCATACACACCTGGCAGGATCCTGATCCACTGTGAAAAGCCCATACACACCTGTCAGGATCCTGATACAATGTGAAACCCCCATACACACCTGGCAGGATCCTGATAAACTGTGAAAACCCCATACACACCTGGCAGGATCCTGATACACAGTGAAAACCCCATACACACCTGGCAGGATCCTGATACACTGTGAAACCCCCATACACACCTGGCAGGATCCTGATACACTGTGAAACCCCCATACACAACTGGCAGGATCTTGATACACTGTGAAAACCCCATACACACCTGGCATTTCCTGATCCACTGTGAAAATCGCGTACACACCTGGCAGGATACTGATTCACTGTGAAAATGCCATACACACATGGCAGGTTCCTGATAAACTATGAAACCTTCATACACATCTGGCAGGATCCTGATAAAATATGAAAACCCCACACACACCTGGCAGAATCCTGAGAATCTGTGAAAACCCCGTACACAACTGGCAGGATCCTGATCCAGTGTGAAAACCCCATACACACCTGGCAGTATCCTGATACACTGTGAAAACCCCATACACACCTGGTAGGATCCTGATAAACCATGAAACCCCCATACACACCTGGCAGGAACCTGATAAACTATGAAACTCCCATACACACCTGGCAGCATCCTGATAAACTGTGAAAACCCCATACACACCTGATAGGATCTTGATACACTGTGAAACCCCCATACACACCTGGCAGGATCCTGATACACTGTGAATACCCCATACTCACCTGGCAGGATCCTGATAAACTGTGATACCCCCATACACACCTGGCAGGATCATGATACAATGTGAAAACCCCATACACACCGGGCAGGATCTTGATATACTGTGAAAACCCCATACACACCTGGCAGGATCCTAATAAACTGTGAAACCCCCATACACACCTGGCAGGACCCTGATAAACTGTGAAAACCCCGTACACACCTGGCAGGATCCTGATAAATTGTGAAACACCCATACACATCTGGAAGGATAATGATAAACTGTGAAAACCCCATACACACCTGGCAGGATCCTGATCCACTGTGAAAAGCCCATACACACCTGTCAGGATCCTGATACAATGTGAAACCCCCATACACACCTGGCAGGATCCTGATAAACTGTGAAAACCCCATACACACCTGGCAGGATCCTGATACACAGTGAAAACCCCATACACACCTGGCAGGATCCTGATACACTGTGAAAACCAAATACACACCGGGCAGGATCCTGATGCACTGTGAAAAACCCATACACACCTGGCAGCATCCTGATAAAATATGAAACCTCATATACACCTGGCAGGATACTGATAAACTGTGAAAACCCCATACACACCTGGCAGGATCCTGATCCACTGAGAAAACCCCTTCACACCTGGCAGGATCCTGATCCACTGTGAAAACTCCATGCACACCTGGCAGGATCCTGATACACTGTGAAAACCCCATACACACCTGGCAGGACCCTGATAAACTGTGAAACCCCTATACACACCTGGCAGGATCCTGATAAACTATGAAAACCCGATACACACCTGGCAGGATCCTGATAAACTGTGAAACACCCATACACATCTGGAAGGATAATGATAAACTGTGAAATCCCCATACACACCTGGCAGGATCCTGATCCACTGTGAAAAGCCCATATACACCTGTCAGGATCCTGATACACTGTGAAACCCCCATACACACCTGCCAAATTCCTGATAAACTGTGAAACCCCCATGCACATCTGGCAGGATCCTGATTAACTGTGAAAACCCCAAACACACCTGCCAGGATCTTGATATACTGTGAAAACCCCATAATCACCTGGCAGGATCCTGATAAACTATGAAACCCCCATACACACCTGGCGGGAACCTGATAAACTGTGAAAACCCCATACACACCTGGCAGGATCCTGATAAACTGTGAAAACGCCATACACACCTGGCAGGATCTTGATACACTGTGAAAACCCCATGCACACCTGGCAGCTTCCTGATAAACTGTGAAACACCCATACACACCTGGCAGGATCCTGATACACTGTGAAAACCCCATACACACCTGGCAGGATCTTGATACACTGTGAAAACCCCAGACGCACCTGGCAGGATCCTGATAAACTGTGAAACCCCCATACACACCTGGCAGGACCCTGATAAACTGTGAAAACCCCGTACACACCTGGCAGGATCCTGATAAACCATGAAACCCCCATACACACCTGGCAGGACCCTGATAAACTGTGAAAACCCCGTACACACCTGGCAGGATCCTGATAAACTGTGAAAACCCCATGCACACCTGGCAGCTTCCTGATAAACTGTGAAACACCCATACACACCTGGCAGGATCCTGAATCACTGTGAAAACCCCAAACACACCTGGCCACTACTGATCCACTGTGAAAACCCTATACACACCTGGCTGGATCCTGATCCACTGTGAAAACCCCAGGCACACCTGGCAGGATCATGATACACTGTGAAACCCAGAAACACACCTGGCAGGCTCCTGATACACTGTGAAACCCCCATACACACCTGGCAGGATCCTGATACAATGTGAAACCCCCATACACACCTGGCAGGATCCTGATCCACTGTGAAAACCCCAAACACACCTGGCAGGATCCTGATCAGCTGTGAAAACACCAAACACAACTGTAAGGATCCTGATAAACTATGAAAACCCGATACACACCTGGCAGGATCCTGATAAACTGTGAAACACCCATACACATCTGGAAGGATAATGATAAACTGTGAAATCCCCATACACACCTGGCAGGATCCTGATCCACTGTGAAAAGCCCATATACACCTGTCAGGATCCTGATACACTGTGAAACCCCCATACACACCTGCCAAATTCCTGATAAACTGTGAAACCCCCATGCACATCTGGCAGGATCCTGATTAACTGTGAAAACCCCATAATCACCTGGCAGGATCCTGATAAACTATGAAACCCCCATACACACCTGGCGGGAACCTGATAAACTGTGAAAACCCCATACACACCTGGCAGGATCCTGATAAACTGTGAAAACGCCATACACACCTGGCAGGATCTTGATACACTGTGAAAACCCCATGCACACCTGGCAGCTTCCTGATAAACTGTGAAACACCCATACACACCTGGCAGGATCCTGATACACTGTGAAAACCCCATACACACCTGGCAGGATCTTGATACACTGTGAAAACCCCAGACGCACCTGGCAGGATCCTGATAAACTGTGAAACCCCCATACACACCTGGCAGGACCCTGATAAACTGTGAAAACCCCGTACACACCTGGCAGGATCCTGATAAACTGTGAAACCCCATACACACCTGGCAGAATCCTGATAAACTGTGAAACCGCCATGCACATCTGGCAGCATCCTGATTAACTGTGAAAACCCCAAACACACCTGGCAGGAACTTGATACACTGTGAAAACCCCATACACACCTGGCAGGATCCTGATAAACTGTGAAACCCCCATGCACACCTGGCAGGATCATGATAAACTGTGAAACCCCCAAACACACCTTGCAGCATCCTGATAAACTGTGAAACCCCATACACACCTGGCAGGATTCTGATATACTGTGAAACCCCCATACACACCTGGCAGGATCCTGATACACTGTGAAACCCCCATACACAACTGGCAGGATCTTGATACACTGTGAAAACCCCATACACACCTGGCATTTCCTGATCCACTGTGAAAATCACGTACACACCTGGCAGGATACTGATTCACTGTGAAAATGCCATACACACATGGCAGGTTCCTGATAAACTATGAAACCTTCATACACATCTGGCAGGATCCTGATAAAATATGAAAACCCCACACACACCTGGCAGAATCCTGAGAATCTGTGAAAACCCCGTACACAACTGGCAGGATCCTGATCCAGTGTGAAAACACCATACACACCTGGCAGTATCCTGATACACTGTGAAAACCCCATACACACCTGGTAGGATCCTGATAAACCATGAAACCCCCATGCACACCTGGCAGGATCCAGATAAACTGTGAAAACCCCATACACACCTGGCAGGATCCTGATAAACTGTGAAAACCCCAAACACAACTTGCAGGATATTGATACACTGTGAAAACCCCATACACACCTGGCAGGAACCTGATAAACTATGAAACCCCCATAGACACCTGGCAGGATCCTGATAAACTGTGAAACACCCATACACATCTGGAAGGATAATGATAAAATGTGAAATCCCCATACACACCTGGCAGGATCCTGATCCACTGTGAAAAGCCCATATACACCTGTCAGGATCCTGATACACTGTGAAACCCCCATACACACCTGCCAAATTCCTGATAAACTGTGAAACCCCCATGCACATCTGGCAGGATCCTGATAAACTGAGAAAACCCCATACACACCTGGTAGGATCTTGAAACACTGTGAAACCCCAAAACACACCTGGCAGGATCCTGATACACTGTGAATACCCCAATGCACAACTTGCAGGATCATGAAACAATCTGAAAACCCCATACACACCTGGCAGGATCTTGAAATACTGTGAAAACCCCATACACACCTGGCAGGAACCTAACAAACTGTGAAACCCCCATACACACCTGGCAGGACCCTGATAAACTGTGAAAACCCCGTACACTCCTGGCAGGATCCTGATAAATTGTGAAACACCCATACACATCTGGAAGGATCCTGATACACAGTGAAAACCCCATACACACCTGGCAGGATCCTGATACACTGTGAAAACCCCATACACACCTGGCAGGATCCTGATACACTGTGAAAAACCCATACACACCTGGCAGGATCCTGATACACTGTGAAAAACCCATACACACCTGGCAGCATCCTGATAAACTATGAAACCCCATACACACCTGGCAGGATACTGATAAACTGTGAAAACCCCATACACACCTGGCAGGATCCTGATCTACTGAGAAAACCCCTTAATACCTGGCAGGATCCTGATCCACTGTGAAAACCCCATGCACACCTGGCAGGATCCTGATACACTGTGAAAACCCCATACACACCTGGCAGGATCCTGATAAACTCTGAATCCCCCAGACACACCTGGCAGGATCCTGATAAACTATGAAACCTGTATACACACCTGGCAGGATCCTGAATCACTGTGAAAACCCCAAACACACCTGGCATATACTGATCCACTGGGAAAACCCTATACACAACTTGCAGGATCCTGATCCACTGTGAAAACCCCATGCACACCTGGCAGGATCCTGATAGACTGTGAAACCCAGAAACACACCTGGCAGGATCCTGATACACTGTGAAACCCCCATACACACATGGTAGGATCCTGATACACTGTGAAAACCCCAATACACACATGGAAGGATCCTGATCCACTGTGAAAACCCCATACACACCTGGCAGGATCCTGATAAGCTGTGAAAACCCAAACACAACTGGCAGGACCCTGATAAACTATGAAACCCCCATACACACCTGACAGGATCCTGATAAACTGTGAAACCCCCATACACACCTGACCCGATCCTGATAAACTGTGAAAACCCCAGGCACACCTGGCAGGAACCTGATAAACTGCGAAACCCCCATAAACTCCTGGCAGAATCCTGATAAACTGTGAAAACCCCATCCTCACCTGGCAGGATCCTGATATACTGTGAAAACCCCATACTCACCTGGCAGGACCCTGATACACTGCGAAACCACCATACACACCTGGCAGGACACTGATACACTGTGAAAACCCCATACACACCTGGCAGGATCCTGATACCCTGTGAAAACCCCAGACACACCTCTCAGGATCCTGACACACTGTGAAAACCCCATACACACCTGGCAGGATCCTGATAAACTGTGAAACACCATACACACCTGGCAGGATCCTGATAAACTGTGAAACACCCATACACACCTGGCAGGATCCTGAAAAAATGTGAAATCCCCATGCACACCTGGCAGGATCCTGATACTCTTTGACAACCCCCATACACACCTGGCAGAACCTCATATACTGTGAAAACCCCAGACACACCTGGCCGGATCCTGATACACTGTGAAAACCCTATGCACACCGGGCAGGATCCTGATCCACTGTGAAAAACCTATACACACCTGGCAGGATCCTGATCCACTGTGAAACCCCCATACACACCTGGCAGTATCCTGATAAACTATGAAACCCCCATACACACCTGGCAGGTTCCTGATCCACTGTGAAAACCCCATACACACCTGGCAGGATCCTGATACACTGTGAAAATCCCACACACACCTAGCCGGATCCTGATAAACTATGAATCCTTCATACACACCTGGCAGTTTCCTGATAAACTATGAAACCCCCATACGCACCTGGCAGGATCCTGATAAACTGTGAAAACCCCATACACAACTGGCAGGATCCTGATAAACTGTGAAACCCCCATACACACCTGGCAGTTTCCTGATAAACTATGAAACCCCCATACACACCTGGCAGGATCCTGATAAACTATGAAACCCCCATACACACCTGGCAGGTTCCTGATCCACTGTGAAAACGCCAAACACACCTGGCAGGATCCTGATACACTGTGAAAATCCCACACACACCTAGCCGGATCCTGATAAACTGTGAAAACCCCATACACAACAGGCAGGATCCTGATAAACTGTGAAACCCCCATACACACCTGGCAGTTTCCTGATAAACTATGAAACCCCCATACACACCTGGTAGGATCCTGATAAACAGTGAAAACCCCATACACACCTGGCAGGATTCTTATACACTGTGAAAACCCCATACACACCTGGCAGGATCCTGATAAACTATGAAACCCCCAAACACATGGCAGGATCCTGATAAACTGTGAAATCCCCAGACACACCTGGCAGGATCCTGATAAACTGTGAAAACCCCATACACTCCTGGCAGGATATTGATACACTGTGAAATCCCCTTACACACCTGGCAAGATCCTGATAAACTGTGAAACCCCCATGCACACCTGGTAGGATCTTGAAACACTGTGAAACCCCAAAACACACCTGGCAGGATCCTGATACACTGTGAATTCCCCCATGCACACCTTGCAGGATCATGAAACACTCTGAAAACCCCATACACACCTGGCAGGATCCTGATACACAGTGAAAACCCCATACACACCTGGCAGGATCCTGATACACTGTGAAAACCCCATACACACCTGGCAGGATCCTGATACATTGTGAAAACCCCATACACACCTGGCAGCATCCTGATAAACTTTGAAACCCCATACACACCTGGCAGGATACTGATACACTGTGAAAACCCCATACACACCTGGCAGGATCCAGATAAACTGTGAAAACCCCATGCACACCTGGCAGGATCCTGATAAACTGTGAAAACCCCAAGCACACCTGGCAGGATATTGATACACTGTGAAAACCCCATACACACCTGGCAGGATCCTGATACACTGTGAAAACCCCATACACACCTGGCAGGATCCTGATACACTGTGAAAAACCCATACACACCTGGCAGCATCCTGATAAACTATGAAACCCCATACACACCTGGCAGGATACTGATAAACTGTGAAAACCCCATACACACCTGGCAGGATCCAGATAAACTGTGAAAACCCCATGCACACCTGGCAGGATCCTGATAAACTGTGAAAACCCCAAGCACACCTGGCAGGATATTGATACACTGTGAAAACCCCATACACACCTGGCAGGATCCTGATAAACTATGAAACCCCCATACACACCTGGCAGGATCCTGATACACTGTGAAAACCCCATACACACCTGGTAGGATCTTGATACACTGTGAAACCCCAAAACACACCTGGCAGGATCCTGATACACTGTGAATACCCCCATACACACCTGGCAGGATCCTGATCCACTGAGAAAACCCCTTCACACCTGGCAGGATCCTGATCCACTGTGAAAACCCCATGCACACCTGGCAGGATCCTGATACACTGTGAAAACCCCATATACACCTGGCAGGATCCTGATAAACTCTTAAGCCCCCATACACACCTGGCAGGATCCTGATAAACTATGAAACCTGTATACACACCTGGCAGGATCCTGAATCACTGTGAAAACCCAAACACACCTGGCATATACTGATCCACTGTGAAAACCCTATACACACCTGGCAGGATCCTGATCCACTATGAAAACCCCATGCACACCTGGCAGGATCCTGATACACAGTGAAACCCAGAAACACACCTGGCAGGATCATGATACACTGTGAAACCCCCATACACACCTGGTAGCATCCTGATACTCTGTGAAACCCCCATACACACCTGGCAGGATCCTGATCCACTGTGAAAACCCCATACACACCTGGCAGGATCCTGAGAAGCTGTGAAAACCCCAAACACAACTGGCAGGATCCTGATAAACTACGAAACCCCCATACACACCTGGCAGGATCCTGATACACTGTGAATACCCCCATACACACCTGGCAGGATCATGATACACAGTGAAAACCCCATACACACCTGGCAGGATCTTGAAATACTGTGAAAACACCATACACACCTGGCAGGATCCTAACAAACTGTGAAACCCCCATACACAACTGGCAGGACCCTGATAAACTGCGAAAACCCCGTACACACCTGATAGGATCCTGATAAATTGTGAAACACCCATACACATCTGGAAGGATAATGATAAACTGTGAAAACCCCATACACACCTGGCAGGATCCTGATCCACTGTGAAAAGCCCATACACACCTGTCAGGATCCTGATAGACTGTGAAACCCCCATACACACCTGGCAGGATCCTGATAAACTGTGAAAACCCCATACACACCTGGCAGGATCCTGATACATAGTGAAAACCCCATACACACCAGGCAGGATCCTGATTCACTGTGAAAACCCCATACACACCTGGCAGGATCCTGATACACTGTGAAAAACCCATACACACCTGGCAGCATCCTGATAAACTATGAAACCCCATACACACCTGGCAGGATACTGATAAACTGTGAAAACCCCATACACACCTGGCAGGATCCTGATCTACTGAGAAAACCCCTTAATACCTGGCAGGATCCTGATCCACTGTGAAAACACCATGCACACCTGGCAGGATCCTGATACACTGTGAAAACCCCATACACAACTGGCAGGATCCTGATAAACTCTGAATCCCCCATACACACCTGGCAGGATCCTGAATCACTGTGAAAACCCCAAACACACCTGGCATATACTGATCCACTGGGAAAACCCTATACACACCTGGCAGGATCCTGATCCACTGTGAAAACCCCATGCACACCTGGCAGGATCCTGATAGACTGTGAAACCCAGAAACACACCTGGCAGGATCCTGATACACTGTGAAACCCCCATACACACATGGTAGGATCCTGATACACTGTGAAAACCCCAATACACACATGGCAGGATCCTGATCCACTGTGAAAACCCCATACACACCTGGCAGGATCCTGATAAGCTGTGAAAA
Source organism: Heterodontus francisci (assembly GCF_036365525.1). Taxonomy (NCBI): domain Eukaryota; kingdom Metazoa; phylum Chordata; class Chondrichthyes; order Heterodontiformes; family Heterodontidae; genus Heterodontus; species Heterodontus francisci. The sequence goes on from NC_090398.1 coordinate 55,839,714, forward strand.
CCCCAAACACAACTGGCAGGATCCTGATAAACTATGAAACCCCCATACACACCTGGCAGGATCCTGATAAACTGTGAAACCCCCATACAGACCTGGCCCGATCCTGATAAACTGTGAAAACCCCAGGCACACCTGGCAGGAACCTGATAAACTGCGAAACCCCCATAAACGCCTGGCAGAATCCTGATAAACTGTGAAAACCCCATCCTCACCTGGCAGGATCCTGATATACTGTGAAAACCCCATACTCACCTGGCAGGACCCTGATACACTGCGAAACCACCATACACACCTGGCAGGACACTGATACACTGTGAAAACCCCATACACACCTGGCAGGATCCTGATACACTGTGAAAACCCCAGACACACCTCTCAGGATCCTGACACACTGTGAAAACCCCATACACACCTGGCAGGATCCTGATAAACTGTGAAACACCATACACACCTGGCAGGATTCTGATAAAATGTGAAACACCCATACACACCTGGCAGGATCCTGATAAACTGTGAAACACCCATACACACCTGGCAGGATCCTGATAAACTGTGAAACACCCATACACACCTGGCAGGATCCTGATAAAATGTGAAATCCCCATGCACACCTGGCAGGATCCTGATACTCTGTGACAACCCCCATACACACCTGGCAGAACCTCATATACTGTGAAAACCCCAGACACACCTGGCAGGTTCCTGATACACTGTGAAAAACCTATACACACCTGGCAGGATCCTGATCCACTGTGAAACCCCCATACACACCTGGCAGTATCCTGATAAACTATGAAACCCCCATACACACCTGGCAGGTTCCTGATCCACTGTGAAAACCCCATACACACCTGGCAGGATCCTGATACACTGTGAAAATCCCACACACACCTAGCCGGATCCTGATAAACTATGAATCCTTCATACACACCTGGCAGTTTCCTGATAAACTATGAAACCCCCATACACACCTGGCAGGATCCTGATAAACTGTGAAAACCCCATACACAACTGGCAGGATCCTGATAAACTGTGAAACCCCCATACACACCTGGCAGTTTCCTGATAAACTATGAAACCCCCATACACACCTGGCAGGATCCTGATAAACTGTGAAACCCCCATAGACACCTGGCAGGATTCTTATACACTGTGAAAACCCCATACACACCTGGCAGGATCCTGATAAACTATGAAACCCCCATACACACCTGGCAGGATCCTGATAAACTGTGAAATCCCCAGACACACCTGGCAGGATCCTGATAAACTGTGAAAACCCCATACACTCCTGGCAGGATATTGATACACTGTGAAAACCCCATACACACCTGGCAGGATCCTGATAAACTGTGAAACCCCCATGCACACCTGGAAGGATCCTGATAAACTGTGAAAACCCATACACACCTGGCAGGATCCTGATAAACTGTGAAATACCCATACGCACCTGGCAGGATCCTGATAAACTGTGAAAACCCCATACACACCTGGCAGGACCCTGAAACACAGTGAAACACCCATACACACCTGGCAGGACCCTGATACACTGTGAAAACCCCACACACACCTGGCAGGATCCTGATAAACTGTGAAACCCCCAGACACAGCTGGCAGGATCCTGCTAAACTGTGAATACCCCATACACACCTGGCAGGATCCTGATCTACTGTGAAAACCCCATACACACCTGGCAGGATCCTGATACACTGGGAAAATTCCATACACACCTGGCAGGATCCTGATCCACTGTGAAAACCCCATACACACCTGGCAGGATCCTGATACACTATGAAAACCCCATACACACCTGGCAGGATCCTGATAAACAATGAAACCCCCATACACACCTGGCAGGATCCTGATAAACTATGAAATCCCCATACACACCTGGCAGGATCCTGATACACTGTGAAAACCCCATACACACCTGGCAGGATCCTGATAAAATATGAAATCCGTGTGCACACCTGGCAGGACCCTGATACACTGTGAAAACCCCATTCAAACTTGGCAGGATCCTGATAAACTGTGAAGCCCCCATCCACACCTGGCAGGATCCTGACAAACTGTGCAAACCCATAGACACCTGGCAGGATCCTGATAAAATGTGAAATACCCATACACACCTGGCAGGATCCAGATAAACTGTGAAAACCCCAAACCCACCTGGCAGGATATTGATACACTGTGAAAACCCCATACATACCTGGCAGGATCCTGATATACTGTGAAACCCCCAACACAACTGGCAGGATCCTGATACACTGTGAAACCCCGATACACACCTGGCAGGATCTTGATACCCTGCGAAAAACCCCATACAAAACTGGAAGCATCCTGATCCACTGTGAAAACCCCATACACATCTGGCAGGATGCTGATACTCTGTGACAACCCCCATACACACCTGGCAGAACCTCATATACTGTGAAAACCCCATACACACCTGGCAGGATCCTGATAAACTGTGAAACACCATACACACCTGGCAGGATCCTGATAAACTGTGAAACACCCATACACACCTGGCAGGATACTGATAAAATGTGATATCCCCATGCACACCTGGCAGGATCCTGATACTCTGTGACAACCCCCATACACACCTGGCAGAACCTCATATACTGTGAAAACCCCAGACACACCTGGCAGGATCCTGATACACTGTGAAAACCCTATGCACACCGGGCAGGATCCTGATCCACTGTGAAAAACCTATACACACCTGGCAGGATCCTGATCCACTGTGAAACCCCCATACACACCTGGCAGTATCCTGATAAACTATGAAACCCCCATACACACCTGGCAGGTTCCTGATCCACTGTGAAAACCCCATACACACCTGGCAGGAACCTGATACACTGTGAAAATCCCACACACACCTAGCCGGATCCTGATAAACTATGAATCCTTCATACACACCTGGCAGTTTCCTGATAAACTATGAAACCCCCATACACACCTGGCAGGATCCTGATAAACTGTGAAAACCCCATACACAACTGGCAGGATCCTGATAAACTGTGAAACCTCCATACACACCTGGCAGTTTCCTGATAAACTATGAAACCCCCATACACACCTGGCAGGATCCTGATAAACTATGAAACCCCCATACACACCTGGCAGGTTCCTGATCCACTGTGAAAACGCCAAACACACCTGGCAGGATCCTGATACACTGTGAAAATCCCACACACACCTAGCCAGATCCTGATAAACTGTGAAAACCCCATACACACCTTTCAGGATCCTGATACACTGTGAAACCCCCATACACACCTGGCAGTTTCCTGATAAACTATGAAACCCCCATACACACCTGGTAGGATCCTGATAAACAGTGAAAACCCCATACACACCTGGCAGGATTCTTATACACTGTGAAAACCCCATACACACCTGGCAGGATCCTGATAAACTATGAAACCCCCAAACACATGGCACGATCCTGATAAACTGTGAAATCCCCAGACACACCTGGCAGGATCCTGATAAACTGTGAAAACCCCATACACTCCTGGCAGGATATTGATACACTGTGAAAACCCCTTACACACCTGGCAAGATCCTGATAAACTGTGAAACCCCCATGCACACCTGGTAGGATCTTGAAACACTGTGAAACCCCAAAACACACCTGGCAGGATCCTGATACACTGTGAATACCCCCATGCACACCTTGCAGGATCATGAAACACTCTGAAAACCCCATACACACCTGGCAGGATCCTGATACACAGTGAAAACCCCATACACACCTGGCAGGATCCTGATACACTGTGAAAACCCCATACACACCTGGCAGGATCCTGATACATTGTGAAAACCCCATACACACCTGGCAGCATCCTGATAAACTATGAAACCCCATACACACCTGGCAGGATACTGATAAACTGTGAAAACCCCATACACACCTGGCAGGATCCAGATAAACTGTGAAAACCCCATGCACACCTGGCAGGATCCTGATAAACTGTGAAAACCCCAAGCACACCTGGCAGGATATTGATACACTGTGAAAACCCCATACACACCTGGCAGGATCCTGATACACTGTGAAAACCCCATACACACCTGGCAGGATCCTGATACACTGTGAAAAACCCATACACACCTGGCAGCATCCTGATAAACTATGAAACCCCATACACACCTGGCAGGATACTGATAAACTGTGAAAACCCCATACACACCTGGCAGGATCCAGATAAACTGTGAAAACCCCATGCACACCTGGCAGGATCCTGATAAACTGTGAAAACCCCAAGCACACCTGGCAGGATATTGATACACTGTGAAAACCCCATACACACCTGGCAGGATCCTGATAAACTATGAAACCCCCATACACACCTGGCAGGATCCTGATACACTGTGAAAACCCCATACACACCTGGTAGGATCTTGATACACTGTGAAACCCCAAAACACACCTGGCAGGATCCTGATGCACTGTGAATACCCCATACACACCTGGCAGGATCCTGATCCACTGAGAAAACCCCTTCACACCTGGCAGGATCCTGATCCACTGTGAAAACCCCATGCACACCTGGCAGGATCCTGATACACTTTGAAAACCCCATATACACCTGGCAGGATCCTGATAAACTCTTAAGCCCCCATACACACCTGGCAGGATCCTGATAAACTATGAAACCTGTATACACACCTGGCAGGATCCTGAATCACTGTGAAAGCCCAAACACACCTGGCATATACTGATCCACTGTGAAAACCCTATACACACCTGGCAGGATCCTGATCCACTATGAAAACCCCATGCACACCTGGCAGGATCCTGATACACAGTGAAACCCAGAAACACACCTGGCAGGATCATGATACACTGTGAAACCCCCATACACACCTGGTAGCATCCTGATACTCTGTGAAACCCCCATACACACCTGGCAGGATCCTGATCCACTGTGAAAACCCCATACACACCTGGCAGGATCCTGAGAAGCTGTGAAAACCCCAAACACAACTGGCAGGATCCTAATAAACTACGAAACCCCCATACACACCTGGCAGGATCCTGATACACTGTGAATACCCCCATACACACCTGGCAGGATCATGATACACTGTGAAAACCCCATACACACCTGGCAGGATCTTGAAATACTGTGAAAACACCATACACACCTGGCAGGATCCTAACAAACTGTGAAACCCCCATACACAACTGGCAGGACCCTGATAAACTGCGAAAACCCCGTACACACCTGGCAGGATCCTGATAAATTGTGAAACACCCATACACATCTGGAAGGATAATGATAAACTGTGAAAACCCCATACACACCTGGCAGGATCCTGATCCACTGTGAAAAGCCCATACACACCTGTCAGGATCCTGATAGACTGTGAAACCCCCATACACACCTGGCAGGATCCTGATAAACTGTGAAAACCCCATACACACCTGGCAGGATCCTGGTACACAGTGAAAACCCCATACACACCTGGCAGGATCCTGATTCACTGTGAAAACCCCATACACACCTGGCAGGATCCTGATACACTGTGAAAAACCCATACACACCTGGCAGCATCCTGATAAACTATGAAACCCCATACACACCTGGCAGGATACTGATAAACTGTGAAAACCCCATACACACCTGGCAGGATCCTGATCTACTGAGAAAACCCCTTAATACCTGGCAGGATCCTGATCCACTGTGAAAACCCCATGCACACCTGGCAGGATCCTGATACACTGTGAAAACCCCATACACAACTGGCAGGATCCTGATAAACTCTGAATCCCCCATACACACCTGGCAGGATCCTGATAAACTATGAAACCTGTATACACACCTGGCAGGATCCTGAATCACTGTGAAAACCCCAAATACACCTGGCATATACTGATCCACTGGGAAAACCCTATACACACCTGGCAGGATCCTGATCCACTGTGAAAACCCCATGCACACCTGGCAGGATCCTGATAGACTGTGAAACCCAGAAACACACCTGGCAGGATCCTGATACACTGTGAAACCCCCATACACACATGGTAGGATCCTGATACACTGTGAAAACCCCAATACACACATGGCAGGATCCTGATCCACTGTGAAAACCCCATACACACCTGGCAGGATCCTGATAAGCTGTGAAAACCCCAAACACAACTGGCAGGATCCTGATAAACTATGAAACCCCCATACACACCTGGCAGGATCCTGATAAACTGTGAAACCCCCATACAGACCTGGCCCGATCCTGATAAACTGTGAAAACCCCAGGCACACCTGGCAGGAACCTGATAAACTGTGAAACCCCCATAAACGCCTGGCAGAATCCTGATAAACTGTGAAAACCCCATCCTCACCTGGCAGGATCCTGATATACTGTGAAAACCCCATACTCACCTGGCAGGACCCTGATACACTGCGAAACCACCATACACACCTGGCAGGACACTGATACACTGTGAAAACCCCATACACACCTGGCAGGATCCTGATACACTGTGAAAACCCCAGACACACCTCTCAGGATCCTGACACACTGTGAAAACCCCATACACACCTGGCAGGATCCTGATAAACTGTGAAACACCATACACACCTGGCAGGATTCTGATAAACTGTGAAACACCCATACACACCTGGCAGGATCCTGATAAAATGTGAAATCCCCATGCACACCTGGCAGGATCCTGATACTCTGTGACAACCCCCATACACACCTGGCAGAACCTCATATACTGTGAAAACCCCAGACACACCTGGCAGGTTCCTGATACACTGTGAAAACCCTATGCACACCGGGCAGGATCCTGATCCACTGTGAAAAACCTATACACACCTGGCAGGATCCTGATCCACTGTGAAACCCCCATACACACCTGGCAGTATCCTGATAAACTATGAAACCCCCATACACACCTGGCAGGTTCCTGATCCACTGTGAAAACCCCATACACACCTGGCAGGATCCTGATACACTGTGAAAATCCCACACACACCTAGCCGGATCCTGATAAACTATGAATCCTTCATACACACCTGGCAGTTTCCTGATAAACTATGAAACCCCCATACACACCTGGCAGGATCCTGATAAACTGTGAAAACCTCATACACAACTGGCAGGATCCTGATAAACTGTGAAACCCCCATACACACCTGGCAGTTTCCTGATAAACTATGAAACCCCCATACACACCTGGCAGGATCCTGATAAACTGTGAAACCCCCATACACACCTGGCAGGATTCTTATACACTGTGAAAACCCCATACACACCTGGCAGGATCCTGATAAACTATGAAACCCCCATACACACCTGGCAGGATCCTGATAAACTGTGAAATCCCCAGACACACCTGGCAGGATCCTGATAAACTGTGAAAACCCCATACACTCCTGGCAGGATATTGATACACTGTGAAAACCCCATACACACCTGGCAGGATCCTGATAAACTGTGAAACCCCCATGCACACCTGGAAGGATCCTGATAAACTGTGAAAACCCATACACACCTGGCAGGATCCTGATAAACTGTGAAATACCCATACGCACCTGGCAGGATCCTGATAAACTGTGAAAACCCCATACACACCTGGCAGGACCCTGAAACACAGTGAAACACCCATACACACCTGGCAGGACCCTGATACACTGTGAAAACCCCACACACACCTGGCAGGATCCTGATAAACTGTGAAACCCCCAGACACAGCTGGCAGTATCCTGCTAAACTGTGAATACCCCATACACACCTGGCAGGATCCTGATCCACTGTGAAAACCCCATACACACCTGGCAGGATCCTGATACACTGGGAAAATTCCATACACACCTGGCAGGATCCTGATCCACTGTGAAAACCCCATACACACCTGGCAGGATCCTGATACACTATGAAAACCCCATACACACCTGGCAGGATCCTGATAAACAATGAAACCCCCATACACACCTGGCAGGATCCTGATAAACTATGAAATCCCCATACACACCTGGCAGGATCCTGATACACTGTGAAAACCCCATACACACCTGGCAGGATCCTGATAAAATATGAAATCCGTGTGCACACCTGGCAGGACCCTGATACACTGTGAAAACCCCATTCAAACTTGGCAGGATCCTGATAAACTGTGAAGCCCCCATGCACACCTGGCAGGATCCTGACAAACTGTGCAAACCCATAGACACCTGGCAGGATCCTGATAAAATGTGAAATACCCATACACACCTGGCAGGATCCAGATAAACTGTGAAAACCCCAAACCCACCTGGCAGGATATTGATACACTGTGAAAACCCCATACATACCTGGCAGGATCCTGATATACTGTGAAACCCCCAACACAACTGGCAGGATCCTGATACACTGTGAAACCCCGATACACACCTGGCAGGATCTTGATACCCTGCGAAAAACCCCATACAAAACTGGAAGCATCCTGATCCACTGTGAAAACCCCATACACATCTGGCAGGATCCTGATACTCTGTGACAACCCCCATACACACCTGGCAGAACCTCATATACTGTGAAAACCCCAGACACACCTGGCAGGATCCTGATACACTGTGAAAACCCTATGCACACCGGGCAGGATCCTGATCCACTGTGAAAACCCTATGCACACCTGGCAGGATCCTGATCCACTGTGAAAATCCCACACAGACCTAGCCGGATCCTGATAAACTATGAAACCTTCATACACACCTGGCAGTTTCCTGATAAACTATGAAACCCCCATACACACCTGGCAGGATCCTGATAAACTGTGAAAACCCCATACACAACTGGCAGGATCCTGATAAACTGTGAAACCCCCATACACACCTGGCAGTTTCCTGATAAACTATGAAACCCCCATACACACCTGGCAGGATCCTGATAAACTGTGAAAACCCCATACACACCTGGCAGGATTCTTATACACTGTGAAAACCCCATACACACCTGGCAGTTTCCTGATAAACTATGTAACCCCCATACACACCTGGCAGGATCCTGATAAACTGTGCAAACCCCAGACACACCTGGCAGGATCCTGATAAACTGTGAAAACCCCATACACTCCTGGCAGGATCTTGATACACTGTGAAAACCCCATACACACCTGGCAGGATCCTGATAAACTGTGAAACCCCCATGCACACCTGGAAGGATCCTGATAAACTGTGAAAACCCATACACACCTGGCAGGATCCTGATAAACTGTGAAATACCCATACACACCTGGCAGGATCCTGATAAACTGTGAAAACCCCATACACACCTGGCAGGACCCTGATACACTGTGAAACACCCATACACACCTGGCAGGACCCTGATACACTGTGAAAACCCCATACACACCTGGCAGTATCCTGATAAACTGTGAAACCCCCAGACACACCTGGCAGGATCCTGCTAAACTGTGAATACCCCATACACACCTGGCAGGATCCTGATCCACTGTGAAAACCCCATACACACCTGGCAGGATCCTGATACACTGTGAAAATTCCATACACACCTGGCAGGATCCTGATCCACTGTGAAAACCCCATACACACCTGGCAGGATCCTGATACACTATGAAAACCCCATACACACCTGGCAGGATCCTGATAAACTATGAAACCCCCATACACACCTGGCAGGTTCCTGATAAACTATGAAACCCCCATACACACCTGGCAGGATCCTGATACACTGTGAAAACCCCATACACACCTGGCAGGATTCTGATAATATATGAAATCCGTGTACACACCTGGCAGGACCCTGATACACTGTGAAAACCCCATACACACTTGGCAAGATCCTGATAAACTGTGAAACCCCCATGCACACCTGGCATGATCCTGACAAACTGTGAAAAGCCATAGACACCTGGCAGGATCCTGAAAAAATGTGAAATACCCATACACACCTGGCAGGATCCAGATAAACTGTGAAAACCCCAAACACACCTGGCAGGATATTGATACACTGTGAAAACCCCATACATACCTGGCAGGATCCTGATAAACTATGAAACCCCCATACACACATGGCAGGATCCTGATAAACTGTGAAATCCCCATACACACCTGGTAGGATCTTGATACACTGTGAAACCCCAAAACACACCTGGCAGGATCCTGATACACTGTGAATACCCCCATACACACCTGGCAGGATCATGATACACTGTGAAAACCCCATACACACCTGGCAGGATCTTGAAATACTGTGAAAACCCCATACACACCTGGCAGGATCCTAACAAACTGTGAAACCCCCATACACACCTGGCAGGACCCTGATAAACTGTGAAAACCCCGGACACACCTGGCAGGATCCTGATAATTTGTGAAACACCCATACACATCTGGAAGGATAATGATAAACTGTGAAAACCCCATACACACCTGGCAGGATCCTGATCCACTGTGAAAAGCCCATACACACCTTTCAGGATCCTGATACACTGTGAAACCCCCATACACACCTGGCAGGATCCTGATAAAATGTGAAAACCCCATACACACCTTTCAGGATCCTGATACACAGTGAAAACCCATACACACCTGGCAGGATCCTGATACACTGTGAAAACCCCATACACACCTGGCAGGATCCTGATCCACTGTGAAAAGCCCATACACACCTGGCAGGATCCAGATAAACTGTGAAAACCCCATACACACCTGGCAGGATCCTGATAAACTGTGAAAACCCCAAACACACCTGGCAGGATGTTGATACACTGTGAAAACCCCATACACACCTGGCAGGAACCTGATAAACTATGAAACACCCATACACACCTGGCAGGATCCTGATAAACTGTGAAAACCCCATACACACCTGGTAGGATCTTGATACACTGTGAAACCCCAAAACACACCTGGCAGGATCCTGATACACTGTGAATACCCCCATACACACCTGTCAGGATCGTGATCCCCTGTGAAAAGCCCATACACACCTGTCAGGATCCTGATAAACTGTGAAAACCCCATACACACCTGGCAGGATCCTGATACACAGTGAAAACCCCACACACCTGGCAGGATCCTGATACACTGTGAAAACCCCATACACACCTGGCAGGATCCTGATACACTGTGAAAAACCCATACACACCTGGCAGAATCCTGATAAAATATGAAACCCCATACACACCTGGCAGGATACTGATAAATTGTGAAAACCCCATACACACCTGGCAGGATCCTGATCCACTGAGATAACCCCTTCACACCTGGCAGGATCCTGATCCACTGTGAAAACCCCATGCACACCTGGCAGGATCCTGATACACTGTGAAAACCCCATACACACCTGGCAGGATCCTGATAAACTCTGAAACCCCCATACACACCTGGCAGGATCCTGATAAACTATGAAACCTGTATACACACCTGGCAGGATCCTGAATCACTGTGAAAACCCCAAACACACCTGGCATATACTGATCCACTGTGAAAACCCTATACACACCTGGCAGGATCCTGATCCACTGTGAAAACCCCATGCACACCTGGCAGGATCCTGATACACAGTGAAACCCATAAACACACCTGGCAGGATCCTGATACACTGTGAAACCCCCATACACACCTGGTAGCATCCTGATACTCTGTGAAAACCCCATACACACCTGGCAGAATCCTGAGAAGCTGTGAAAACCCCAAACACAACTGGCAGGATACTAATAAACTACGAAACCCCCATACACACCTGGCAGGATCCTGATAAACTGTGAAACCCCCATACACACCTGGCCCGATCCTGATAAACTGTGAAAACCCCAGGCACACCTGGCAGGAACCTGATAAACTGCAAAACCCCCATAAACACCTGGCAGAATCCTGATAAACTGTGAAAACCCCATCCTCACCTGGCAGGATCCTGATACTCTTTGAAAACCCCATACTCACCTGGCAGGACCCTGATACACTGCGAAACCACCATACACACCTTTCAGGATCCTGATACACAGTGAAAACCCATACACACCTGGCAGGATCCTGATACACTGTGAAAACCCCATACACACCTGGCAGGATCCTGATCCACTGTGAAAAGCCCATACACACCTGGCAGGATCCAGATAAACTGTGAAAACCCCATACACACCTGGCAGGATCCTGATAAACTGTGAAAACCCCAAACACACCTGGCAGGATGTTGATACACTGTGAAAACCCCATACACACCTGGCAGGAACCTGATAAACTATGAAACACCCATACACACCTGGCAGGATCCTGATAAACTGTGAAAACCCCATACACACCTGGTAGGATCTTGATACACTGTGAAACCCCAAAACACACCTGGCAGGATCCTGATACACTGTGAATACCCCCATACACACCTGTCAGGATCGTGATCCCCTGTGAAAAGCCCATACACACCTGTCAGGATCCTGATAAACTGTGAAAACCCCATACACACCTGGCAGGATCCTGATACACAGTGAAAACCCCACACACCTGGCAGGATCCTGATACACTGTGAAAACCCCATACACACCTGGCAGGATCCTGATACACTGTGAAAAACCCATACACACCTGGCAGAATCCTGATAAAATATGAAACCCCATACACACCTGGCAGGATACTGATAAATTGTGAAAACCCCATACACACCTGGCAGGATCCTGATCCACTGAGATAACCCCTTCACACCTGGCAGGATCCTGATCCACTGTGAAAACCCCATGCACACCTGGCAGGATCCTGATACACTGTGAAAACCCCATACACACCTGGCAGGATCCTGATAAACTCTGAAACCCCCATACACACCTGGCAGGATCCTGATAAACTATGAAACCTGTATACACACCTGGCAGGATCCTGAATCACTGTGAAAACCCCAAACACACCTGGCATATACTGATCCACTGTGAAAACCCTATACACACCTGGCAGGATCCTGATCCACTGTGAAAACCCCATGCACACCTGGCAGGATCCTGATACACAGTGAAACCCATAAACACACCTGGCAGGATCCTGATACACTGTGAAACCCCCATACACACCTGGTAGCATCCTGATACTCTGTGAAAACCCCATACACACCTGGCAGGATCCTGAGAAGCTGTGAAAACCCCAAACACAACTGGCAGGATCCTAATAAACTACGAAACCCCCATACACACCTGGCAGGATCCTGATAAACTGTGAAACCCCCATACACACCTGGCCCGATCCTGATAAACTGTGAAAACCCCAGGCACACCTGGCAGGAACCTGATAAACTGCAAAACCCCCATAAACACCTGGCAGAATCCTGATAAACTGTGAAAACCCCATCCTCACCTGGCAGGATCCTGATACTCTTTGAAAACCCCATACTCACCTGGCAGGACCCTGATACACTGCGAAACCACCATACACACCTGGCAGGACACTGATACACTGTGAAAACCCCATACACACCTGACAGGATCCTGATACACTGTAAAAACCCCAGACACACCTCTCAGGATCCTGATACACTGTGAAAACCCCATACACACCTGGCAGGATCCTGATAAACTGTGAAACACCATACACACCTGGCAGGATCCTGATACACTGTGAAAACCCCATACACACCTGGCAGGGTCCTGATAAACTGTGAAACCCCCATACACACCTGGCATGATCCTGATAAACTGTGAAACCCCCATACACACCTGGCAGCATCCTGATAAACTGTGAAACCCTATACACACCTGGCAGGATCCTGATATACTGTGAAACCCCCAACACACCTGGCAGGATCCTGATAAACTGTGAAACCCCATACACACCTGGCAGGATCCTGATATACTGTGAAACCCCCAACACACCTGGCAGGATCCTGATACCCTGCGAAAAACCCCATACATACCTGGAAGCATCCTGATCCACTGTGAAAACCCCATACACACCTGGCAGGATCCTGAAAAACAGTCAAATCCACATGCACACCTGGCAGGATCCTGATACTCTGTGACAACCCCCATACACACCTGGCAGAACCTGATATGCTGTGAAAACCCCATACACACCTGGCAGGATCAAGATACACTGTGAAAACCCTATGCACACCGGGCAGGATCCTGATCCACTGTGAAAAACCTATACACACCTGGCAGGATCCTGATCCACTGTGAAACCCCCATACACACCTGGCAGTATCCTGATAAACTATGAAATCCCCATACACACCTGGCAGGATCCTGATAAACTGTGAAACCCCCAGACACACCTGGCAGGATCCTGCAAAACTGTGAATACCCCATGCACACCTGGCAGGATCCTGATCCACTGTGAAAACCCCATACACACCTGGCAGGATCCTGATACACATTGAAAATCCCACACACATCTGGCAGGATCCTGATCCACTGTGAAAACCCCATACACACCTGACAGGATCCTGATACACTGTAAAAACCCCAGACACACCTCTCAGGATCCTGATACACTGTGAAAACCCCATACACACCTGGCAGGATCCTGATAAACTGTGAAACACCATACACACCTGGCAGGATCCTGATACACTGTGAAAACCCCATACACACCTGGCAGGGTCCTGATAAACTGTGAAACCCCCATACACACCTGGCATGATCCTGATAAACTGTGAAACCCCCATACACACCTGGCAGCATCCTGATAAACTGTGAAACCCTATACACACCTGGCAGGATCCTGATATACTGTGAAACCCCCAACACACCTGGCAGGATCATGATAAACTGTGAAACCCCATACACACCTGGCAGGATCCTGATATACTGTGAAACCCCCAACACACCTGGCAGGATCCTGATACCCTGCGAAAAACCCCATACATACCTGGAAGCATCCTGATCCACTGTGAAAACCCCATACACACCTGGCAGGATCCTGAAAAACAGTCAAATCCACATGCACACCTGGCAGGATCCTGATACTCTGTGACAACCCCCATACACACCTGGCAGAACCTGATATGCTGTGAAAACCCCATACACACCTGGCAGGATCAAGATACACTGTGAAAACCCTATGCACACCGGGCAGGATCCTGATCCACTGTGAAAAACCTATACACACCTGGCAGGATCCTGATCCACTGTGAAACCCCCATACACACCTGGCAGTATCCTGATAAACTATGAAATCCCCATACACACCTGGCAGGATCCTGTTAAACTGTGAAACCCCCAGACACACCTGGCAGGATCCTGCAAAACTGTGAATACCCCATGCACACCTGGCAGGATCCTGATCCACTGTGAAAACCCCATACACACCTGGCAGGATCCTGATACACATTGAAAATCCCACACACATCTGGCAGGATCCTGATCCACTGTGAAAACCCCATACACACCTGGCAGGATCCTGATACACTATGAAAACCCCATACACACCTGGCAGGATCCTGATAAACTATGAAACCCCCATGCACACCTGGCAGGATCCTGATACACTGTGAAAACCCCATACACACTTGGCAGGATCCTGATGAACTGTGAAATCCCCATGCACACCTGGCAGGATCCTGACAAACTGTGAAAACCCATAGACACCTGGCAGGATCCTGATAAAATGTGAAATACCCATACACACCTGGCAGGATATTGATACACTGTGAAAACCCCATACATACCTGGCAGGATCCTGATATACTGTGAAACCCCCAACACACCTGGCAGGATCCTGATACACTGTGAAACCCTGATACACACCCTGCAGGATCTTGATACCCTGCGAAAAAACCCATACATACCTGGAAGCATCCTGATCCTCTGTGAAAACCCCATACACACCTGGCAGGATCCTGAAAAACTTTCAAATCCACATGCACACCTGGGAGGATCCTGATACTCTGTGACAACCCCCATACACACCTGGCAGAACCTCATATACTGTGAAAAAACCCAGACACACCTGGCAGGATCCTGATACACTGTCAAAACCCGATGCACACCAGACAGGATCCTGATCCACTGTGAAAAACCTATACAAACCTGGCAGGATGCTGATAATCTGTGAAACCCACATAGACACCTGGCAGGATCCTGATCCACTGTGAAAACCCCATACACACCTGGCAGGATCCTGATACACTATGAAAACCCCATACACACCTGGCAGGATCCTGATAAACTATGAAACCCCCATACACACCTGGCAGGATCCTGATAAACTATGAAACACCCATAGACACCTGGCTGGATCCTGATACACTGTGAAAACCCCATACACACCTGGCAGGATCCTGATACACTGTAAAAACCCCAGACACACCTCTCAGGATCCTGATACACTGTGAAAACCCCATACACACCTGGCAGGATCCTGATAAACTGTGAAACACCATACACACCTGGCAGGATCCTGATACACTGTGAAAACCCCATACACACCTGGCAGGGTCCTGATAAACTGTGAAACACCCATACACACCTGGCATGATCCTGATAAACTGTGAAACCCCCATACACACCTGGCAGCATCCTGATAAACTGTGACAACCCCCATACACACCTGGCAGAACCTCATATACAGT
This sequence comes from Heterodontus francisci, assembly GCF_036365525.1. Taxonomy (NCBI): domain Eukaryota; kingdom Metazoa; phylum Chordata; class Chondrichthyes; order Heterodontiformes; family Heterodontidae; genus Heterodontus; species Heterodontus francisci. The sequence continues at coordinate 55,856,235 of NC_090398.1, forward strand.
GAAAAAACCCAGACACACCTGGCAGGATCCTGATACACTGTTAAAACCCGATGCACACCAGACAGGATCCTGATCCACTGTGAAAAACCTATACACACCTGGCAGGATGCTGATAATCTGTGAAACCCACATAGACACCTGGCAGGATCCTGATCCACTGTGAAAACCCCATACACACCTGGCAGGATCCTGATACACTATGAAAACCCCATACACACCTGGCAGGATCCTGATAAACTATGAAACCCCCATACACACCTGGCAGGATCCTGATAAACTATGAAACACCCATAGACACCTGGCAGGATCCTGATACACTGTGAAAACCCCATACACACCTGGCAGGATCCTGATACACTGTAAAAACCCCAGACACACCTCTCAGGATCCTGATACACTGTGAAAACCCCATACACACCTGGCAGGATCCTGATAAACTGTGAAACACCATACACACCTGGCAGGATCCTGATACACTGTGAAAACCCCATACACACCTGGCAGGGTCCTGATAAACTGTGAAACCCCCATACACACCTGGCATGATCCTGATAAACTGTGAAACCCCCATACACACCTGGCAGCATCCTGATAAACTGTGAAACCCCATACACACCTGGCAGGATCCTGATATACTGTGAAACCCCCAACACACCTGGCAGGATCCTGATAAACTGTGAAACCCCATACACACCTGGCAGGATCCTGATATACTGTGAAACCCCCAACACACCTGGCAGGATCCTGATACCCTGCGAAAAACCCCATACATACCTGGAAGCATCCTGATCCACTGTGAAAACCCCATACACACCTGGCAGGATCCTGAAAAACAGTCAAATCCACATGCACACCTGGCAGGATCCTGATACTCTGTGACAACCCCCATACACACCTGGCAGAACCTGATATGCTGTGAAAACCCCATACACACCTGGCAGGATCCTGATACACTGTGAAAACCCTATGCACACCGGGCAGGATCCTGATCCACTGTGAAAAACCTATACACACCTGGCAGGATCCTGATCCACTGTGAAACCCCCATACACACCTGGCAGTATCCTGATAAACTATGAAATCCCCATACACACCTGGCAGGATCCTGATAAACTGTGAAACCCCCAGACACACCTGGCAGGATCCTGCTAAACTGTGAATACCCCATACACACCTGGCAGGATCCTGATCCACTGTGAAAACCCCATACACACCTGGCAGGATCCTGATACGCTTTGAAAATCCCACACACATCTGGCAGGATCCTGATCCACTGTGAAACCCCATACACACCTGGCAGGATCCTGATACACTATGAAAACCCCATACACACCTGGCAGGATCCTGATAAACTATGAAACCCCCATACACACCTGGCAGGATCCTGATAAACTATGAAACCCCCATGCACACCTGGCAGGATCCTGATACACTGTGAAAACCCCATACACACTTGGCAGGATCCTGATAAACTGTGAAATCCCCATGCACACCTGGCAGGATCCTGACAAACTGTGAAAACCCATAGACACCTGGCAGGATCCTGATAAAATGTGAAATACCCATAGACACCTGGCAGGATCCAGATAAACTGTGAAAACCCCAAACCCACCTGGCAGGATATTGATACACTGTGAAAACCCCATACATACCTGGCAGGATCCTGATATACTGTGAAACCCCCAACACACCTGGCAGGATCCTGATACACTGTGAAACCCTGATACACACCCTGCAGGATCTTGATACCCTGCGAAAAAACCCATACATACCTGGAAGCATCCTGATCCTCTGTGAAAACCCCATACACACCTGGCAGGATCCTGAAAAACTTTCAAATCCACATGCACACCTGGGAGGATCCTGATACTCTGTGACAACCCCCATACACACCTGGCAGATCCTCATATACTGTGAAAACCCCAGACACACCTGGCAGGATCCTGATACACTGTGAAAACCCTATGCACACCGGACAGGATCCTGATCCACTGTGAAACCCCCATACACACCTGGCAGTATCCTGATAAACTATGAAACCCCCATACACACCTGGCAGGTTCCTGATCCACTGTGAAAACCCCATACACACCTGGCAGGATCCTGATACACTGTGAAAATTCCACACACACCTAGCCGGATCCTGATAAACTATGAAACCTTCATACACACCTGGCAGTTTCCTGATAAACTATGAAACCCCCATACACACCTGGCAGGATCCTGATAAACTGTGAAAACCCCATACACAACTGGCAGGATCCTGATAAACTGTGAAACCCCCACACACCTGGCAGTTTCCTGATAAACTATGAAACCCCCATACACACCTGGCAGGATCCTGATAAACTGTGAAAACCCCATATACACCTGGCAGGATTCTTATACACTGTGAAAACCCCATACACACCTGGCAGGATCCTGATAAACTATGAAACCCCCATACACACCTGGCAGGATCCTGATAAACTGTGAAATCCCCAGACACACCTGGCAGGATCCTGATAAACTGTCAAATCCACATGCACACCTGGCAGGATCCTGATACTCTGTGACAACCCCCATACACACCTGGCAGAACCTGATATGCTGTGAAAACCCCATACACACCTGGCAGGATCCTGATACACTGTGAAAACCCTATGCACACCGGGCAGGATCCTGATCCACTGTGAAAAACCTATACACACCTGGCAGGATCCTGATCCACTGTGAAACCCCCATACACACCTGGCAGTATCCTGATAAACTATGAAATCCCCATACACACCTGGCAGGATCCTGATAAACTGTGAAACCCCCAGACACACCTGGCAGGATCCTGCTAAACTGTGAATACCCCATACACACCTGGCAGGATCCTGATCCACTGTGAAAACCCCATACACACCTGGCAGGATCCTGATACGCTTTGAAAATCCCACACACATCTGGCAGGATCCTGATCCACTGTGAAACCCCATACACACCTGGCAGGATCCTGATACACTATGAAAACCCCATACACACCTGGCAGGATCCTGATAAACTATGAAACCCCCATACACACCTGGCAGGATCCTGATAAACTATGAAACCCCCATGCACACCTGGCAGGATCCTGATACACTGTGAAAACCCCATACACACTTGGCAGGATCCTGATAAACTGTGAAATCCCCATGCACACCTGGCAGGATCCTGACAAACTGTGAAAACCCATAGACACCTGGCAGGATCCTGATAAAATGTGAAATACCCATAGACACCTGGCAGGATCCAGATAAACTGTGAAAACCCCAAACCCACCTGGCAGGATATTGATACACTGTGAAAACCCCATACATACCTGGCAGGATCCTGATATACTGTGAAACCCCCAACACACCTGGCAGGATCCTGATACACTGTGAAACCCTGATACACACCCTGCAGGATCTTGATACCCTGCGAAAAAACCCATACATACCTGGAAGCATCCTGATCCTCTGTGAAAACCCCATACACACCTGGCAGGATCCTGAAAAACTTTCAAATCCACATGCACACCTGGGAGGATCCTGATACTCTGTGACAACCCCCATACACAACTGGCAGATCCTCATATACTGTGAAAACCCCAGACACACCTGGCAGGATCCTGATACACTGTGAAAACCCTATGCACACCGGACAGGATCCTGATCCACTGTGAAACCCCCATACACACCTGGCAGTATCCTGATAAACTATGAAACCCCCATACACACCTGGCAGGTTCCTGATCCACTGTGAAAACCCCATACACACCTGGCAGGATCCTGATACACTGTGAAAATTCCACACACACCTAGCCGGATCCTGATAAACTATGAAACCTTCATACACACCTGGCAGTTTCCTGATAAACTATGAAACCCCCATACACACCTGGCAGGATCCTGATAAACTGTGAAAACCCCATACACAACTGGCAGGATCCTGATAAACTGTGAAACCCCCACACACCTGGCAGTTTCCTGATAAACTATGAAACCCCCATACACACCTGGCAGGATCCTGATAAACTGTGAAAACCCCATATACACCTGGCAGGATTCTTATACACTGTGAAAACCCCATACACACCTGGCAGGATCCTGATAAACTATGAAACCCCCATACATACCTGGCAGGATCCTGATAAACTGTGAAATCCCCAGACACACCTGGCAGGATCCTGATAAACTGTGAAAACCCCATACACTCCTGGCAGGATCTTGATACACTGTGAAAATCCCATACACACCTGGCAGGATCCTGATAAACTGTGAAACCCCCATGCACACCTGGAAGGATCCTGATAAACTGTGAAAACCCATACACACCTGGCAGGATCCTGATAAACTGTGAAATACCCATACGCACCTGGCAGGATCCTGATAAACTGTGAAAACCACATACACACCTGGCTGGACCCTGATACACTGTGAAACACCCATACACACCTGGCAGGACCCTGATACACTGTGAAAACCCCATACACACCTGGCAGGATCCTGATAAACTGTGAAACCCCCAGACACAGCTGGCAGGATCCTGCGAAACTGTGAATACCCCATACACACCTGGCAGGATCCTGATCCACTGTGAAAACCCCATACACAGCTGGCAGGATCCTGATACACTGTGAAAATTCCATACACACCTGGCAGGATCCTGATCCACTGTGAAAACCCCATACACACCTGGCAGGATCCTGATACACTATGAAAACCCCATACACACCTGGCAGGATCCTGATAAACTATGAAACCCCCATACACACCTGGCAGGATCCTGATAAACTATGAAACCCCCATACACACCTGGCAGGATCCTGATACACAGTGAAAACCCCATACACACCTGGCAGGATTCTGATAAAATATGAAATCCGTGTACACACCTGGCAGGACACTGATACACTGTGAAAACCCCATACACACTTGGCAGGATCCTGATAAACTGTGAAACCCCCATGCACACCTGGCAGGATCCTGACAAACTGTGAAAACCCATAGACACCTGGCAGGATCCTGATAAAATGTGAAATACCTATACACACCTGGCAGGATCCAGATAAACTGTGAAAACCCCAAACACACCTGGCAGGATATTGAAACACTGTGAAAACCCCATACATACCTGGCAGGATCCTGATACACTGTGAATACGCCCATACACACCTGGCAGGATCATGATACACTGTGAAAACCCCATACACACCTGGCAGGATCTTGAAATACTGTGAAAATCCCATACAAACCTGGCAGGATCCTAACAAACTGTGAAACCCCCATACACACCTGGCAGGACCCTGATAAACTGTGAAAACACTGGACACACCTGGCAGGATCCTGATAAATTGTGAAACACCCATACACATCTGGAAGGATAATGATAAACTGTGAAAACCCCATACACACCTGGCAGGATCCTGATCCACTGCGAAAAGCCCATACACACCTTTCAGGATCCTGATACACTGTGAAACACCCATACACACCTGGCAGGATCCTGATAAACTGTGAAAACCCCATACACACCTGGCAGGATCCTGATACACAGTGAAAACCCCATACACACCTGGCAGGATCCTGATACACTGTGAAAACCCCATACACACCTGGCAGGATCCTGATACACTGTGAAAAACCCATACACACCTGGCAGCATCCTGTTAAACTATGAAACCCCATACACACCTGGCAGGATACTGATAAACTGTGAAAACCCCATACACACCTGGCAGGATCCAGATAAACTGTGAAAACCCCATACACACCTGGCAGGATCCTGATAAACTGTGAAAACCCCAAACACACCTGGCAGGATATTGATACACTGTGAAAACCCCATACAAACCTGGCAGGATCCTGATAAACTATGAAACCCCCATACACACCTGGCAGGATCCTGATAAACTGTGAAAAACCCATACACACCTGGTAGGATCTTGATACACTGTGAAACCCCAAAATACACCTGGCAGGATCCTGATACACTGTGAATACCCCCATACACACCTGTCAGGATCGTGATCCCCTGTGAAAAGCCCATACACACCTGTCAGGATCCTGATACAATGTGAAACCCCCATACACACCTGGCAGGATCCTGATAAACTGTGAAAACCCCATACACACGTGGCAGGATCCTGATACACAGTGAAAACCCCACACACCTGGCAGGATCCTGATACACTGTGAAAACCCCATACACACCTGGCAGGATCCTGATACACTGTGAAAAACCCATACACACCTGGCAGCTTCCTGATAAACTATGAAACCCCATACACACCTGGCAGGATACTGATAAACTGTGAAAACCCCATACACACCTGGCAGGATCCTGATCCACTGAGAAAACCCCTTCACACCTGGCAGGAGACTGATCCACTGTGAAAACCCCATGCACACCTGGCAGGATCCTGATACACTGTGAAAACCCCATACACACCTGGCAGGATCCTGATAAACTCTGAAACCCCCATGCACACCTGGCAGGATCCTGATATACTATGAAACCTGTATACACACCTGGCAGGATCCTGATACACAGTGAAAACCCCACACACCTGGCAGGATCCTGATACACTGTGAAAACCCCATACACACCTGGCAGGATCCTGATACACTGTGAAAACCCTATACACACCTGGCAGGATCCTGATCCACTGTGAAAACCCCATGCACACCTGGCAGGATCCTTTTACACAGTGAAACCCAGAAACACAGCTGGCAGGATCCTGATACACCGTGAAACCCCCATACACACCTGGTAGGATCCTGATACACTGTGAAACCCCCATACACACCTGGCAGGATCCTGATCCACTGTGAAAACCCCATACACACCTGGCAGGATCCTGAGAAGCTGTGAAAACCCCAAACACAACTGGCAGGATCCTGATAAACTATGAAACCCCCATACACACCTGGCAAGATCCTGATAAACTGTGAAATCCCCATACGCACCTGGCCAGATCCTGATAAACTGTGAAAAACCCAGGCACACCTGGCAGGAACCTAATAAACTGCAAAACCCCCATAAACACCTGGCAGAATCCTGATAAACTGTGAAAACCCCATCCTCACCTGGCAGGATCCTGATACACTTTGAAAACCCCATACTCACCTGGCAGGACCCTGATACACTGCGAAACCACCATACACACCTGGCAGGACACTGATACACTGTGAAAACCCCATACACACCTGGCAGGATCCTGATACACTGTAAAAACCCCAGACACACCTCTCAGGATCCTGATACACTGTGAAAACCCCATACACACCTGGCAGGATCCTGATAAACTGTGAAACACCATACACACCTGGCAGGATCCTGATACACTGTGAAAACACCATACACACCTGGCAGGGTCCTGATAAACTGTGAAACCCCCATACACACCTGGCATGATCCTGATAAACTGTGAAACCCCCATACACACCTGGCAGCATCCTGATAAACTGTGAAACCCCATACACACCTGGCAGGATCCTGATATACTGTGAAACCCCCAACACACCTGGCAGGATCCTGATAAACTGTGAAACCCCATACACACCTGGCAGGATCCTGATATACTGTGAAACCCCCAACACACCTGGCAGGATCCTGATACCCTGCGAAAAACCCCATACATACCTGGAAGCATCCTGATCCACTGTGAAAATCCCATACACACCTGGCAGAATCCTGAAAAACAGTCAAATCCACATGCACACCTGGCAGGATCCTGATACTCTGTGACAACCCCCATACACACGTGGCAGAACCTGATATACTGTGAAAACCCCATACACACCTGGCAGGATCCTGATGCACTGTGAAAACCCTATGCACACCGGGCAGGATCCTGATCCACTGTGAAAAACCTATACACACCTGGCAGGATCCTGATCCACTGTGAAACCCCCATACACACCTGGCAGGATCGTGATAAACTGTGAAACCCCCAAACACACCTTGCAGCATCCTGATAAACTGTGAAACCCCATACACACCTCGCAGGATTCTGATATACTATGAAACTCCCATAAGCACCTGGCAGGATCCTGATACACTGTGAAACCCCCATACACATCTGGCAGGATCTTGATACACTGTGAAAACCCCATACACACCTGGCATTTCCTGATCCACTGTGAAAATCACGTACACACCTGGCAGGATACTGATTCACTGTGAAAATGCCATACACACCTGGCAGGTTCCTGATAAACTATGAAACCTTCATACACACCAGGCAGGATCCTGATAATATATGAAATCCCCACACACACCTGGCAGGATCCTGAGAAACTGTGAAAACCCCATACACAACTGGCAGGATCCTGATCCACTGTGAAAACCCCATACACACCTGGCAGGATCCTGATACACTGTGAAAACCCCATACACACCTGGTAGGATCCTGATAAACTATGAAATCCCCATGCACACCTGGCAGGATCCAGATAATCGGTGAAAATCCCATACACACCTGGCAGGATCCTGATAAAATGTGAAAACCCCAAACACACCTGGCAGGATATTGATCCACTGTGAAAACCCCATACACACCTGGCAGGAACCTGATAAACTATGAAACCCCCATACACACCTGGCAGCATCCTGATAAACTGTGAAAACCCCATACACACCTGATAGGATCTTGATACACTGTGAAACCCCCATACACACCTGGCAGGATCCTGATACACTGTGAATACCCCATACTCACCTGGCAGGATACTGATAAACTGTGATACCCCCATACACACCTGGCAGGATCATGATACAATGTGAAAACCCCATACACACCGGGCAGGATCTTGATATACTGTGAAAACCCCATACACACCTGGCAGGATCCTAATAAACTGTGAAACCCCCATACACACCTGGCAGGACCCTGATAAACAATGAAAACCCCGTACACACCTGGCAGGATCCTGACAAATGGTGAAACACCCATACACATCTGGAAGGATAATGATAAACTGTGAAAACCCCATACACACCTGGCAGGATCCTGATCCACTGTGAAAAGCCCATTCACACCTGTCAGGATCCTGATACACTGTGAAACTCCCATACACACCTGGCAGGATCCTGATAAACTGTGAAAACCCCATACACACCTGGCAGGATCCTGATACACAGTGAAAACCCCATACACACCTGGCAGGTTCCTGATACACTGTGAAAAATCAATACACACCTGGCAGGATCCTGATGCACTGTGAAAAACCCATACACACCTGGCAGCATCCTGATAAATTATGAAACCTCATATACACCTGGCAGGATACTGATAAACTGTGAAAACCCCATACACACCTGGCAGGATCCTGATCCACTAAGAAAACCCCTTCACACCTGGCAGGATCCTGATCCACTGTGAAAACCCCATGCAAACCTGGCAGGATCCTGATACACTGTGAAAACCCCATACACACCTGGCAGGACCCTGATAAACTCTGAAACCCCCATACACACCTGGCAGGATCCTGATAAACTATGAAACCTGCATACACACCTGGCAGGATCCTGAATCACTGTGAAAACCCCAAACACACCTGGCCACTACTGATCCACTGTGAAAACCCTATACACACCTGGCAGGATCCTGATCCACTGTGAAAACACCAGGCACACCTGGCAGGATCCTGATACAGTGTGAAACCAAGAAACACACCTGGCAGGATCTTGATACACTGTGAAACCCCCATACACACCTGGCAGGATCCTGATACACTGTGAAACCCCCATACACACCTGGCAGGATCCTGATCCACTTTGAAAACCCCAAACACACCTGGCAGGATCCTGATCAGCTGTGAAAACCACAAACACAACTGTACGGATCCTGATAAACTATGAAACCCCCATACACACCTGGCAGGGTCCTGATAAACTGTGAAACACCCATACACATCTGGAAGGATAATGACAAACTGTGAAAACCCCATACACACCTGGCAGGATCCTGATCCACTGTGAAAAGCCCATATACACCTGTCAGGATCCTGATACACTGTGAAACCCCCATACACACCTGCCAAAATCCTGATAAACTGTGAAACCCCCATGCACATCTGGCAGGATCCTGATTAACTGTGAAAACCCCAAACACACCTGCCAGGATCTTGATACACTGTGAAAACCCCATACTCACCTGGCAGGATCCTGATAAACTATGAAACCCCCATACACACCTGGCGGGAACCTGATAAACTGTGAAAACCCCATATACACCTGGCAGGATCCTGATAAACTGTGAAAACCCCATACACACCTGGCAGGATCTTGATACACTGTGAAAACCCCAAACACACCTGGCAGGTACCTGATAAACTGTGAAACACCCATACACACCTGGCAGGATCCTGAAACACTGTGAAAACCCCATACTCACCTGGCAGGATCCTGATAAACTGTGAAACCCACATGCACACCTGGCAGGATTTGATACACTGTGAAAACCCCATACACACCTGGCAGGACCTTGATACACTGTGAAAACCCCAGACGCACCTGGCAGGATCCTGATAAACTGTGAAACCCCCATACACACCTGACAGGACACTGATAAACTGTGAAAACCCCGTACACACCTTGCAGGATCCTGATAAACTGTGAAACCCCATACACACCTGGCAGAATCCTGATAAACTGTGAAACCCCCATGCACATCTGGCAGGATCCTGATTAACTGTGAAAACCCCAAACACACCTGGCAGGATCCTGATACACTGTGAATACCCCCATACACACCTGTCAGGATCGTGATCCCCTGTGAAAAGCCCATACACACCTGTCAGGATCCTGATAAACTGTGAAAACCCCATACACACCTGGCAGGATCCTGATACATAGTGAAAACCCCACACACCTGGCAGGATCCTGATACACTGTGAAAACCCCATACACACCTGGCAGAATCCTGATACACTGTGAAAAACCCATACACACCTGGCAGCATCCTGATAAACTATGAAACCCCATACACACCTGGCAGGATACTGATAAACTGTGAAAACCCCATACACACCTGGCAGAATCCTGATCCACTGAGAAAACCCCTTCACACCTGGCAGGATCCTGATCCACTGTGAAAACCCCATGCACACCTGGCAGGATCCTGATACACTGTGAAAACCCCATACACACCTGGCAGGATCCTGATAAACTCTGAAACCCCCATACACACCTGGCAGGATCCTGATAAACTATGAAACCTGTATACACACCTGGCAGGATCCTGAATCACTGTGAAAACCCCAAACACATCTGGCATATACTGATCCACTGTGAAAACCCTATACACACCTGGCAGGATCCTGATCCACTGTGAAAACCCCATGCACACCTGGCAGGATCATGATACACAGTGAAACCCAGAAACACACCTGGCAGGATCCTGATACACCGTGAAACCCCCATACACACCTGGTGGGATCCAGATACTCTGTGAAACCGCCATACACACCTGGCAGGATCCTGATCCTCTGTGAAAACCCCATACACACCTGTTAGGATCCTGAGAAGCTGTGAAAACCCCAAACACAACTGGCAAGATCCTGATAAACTATGAAACCCCCATACACACCTGGCAAGATCCTGATAAACTGTGAAACCCCCATACACACCTGGCCAGATCCTGATAAACTGTGAAAAACCCAGGCACACCTGGCAGGAACCTAATAAACTGCAAAACCCCCATAAACACCTGGCAGAATCCTGATAAACTGTGAAAACCCCATCCTCACCTGGCAGGATCCTGATACACTTTGAAAACCCCATACTCACCTGGCAGGACCCTGATACACTGCGAAACCACCATACACACCTGGCAGGACACTGATACACTGTGAAAACACCATACACACCTGGCAGGATCCTGATACACTGTAAAAACCCCAGACACACCTCTCAGGATCCTGATACACTGTGAAAACCCCATACACACCTGGCAGGATCCTGATACACTGTGAAAACACCATACACACCTGGCAGGGTCCTGATAAACTGTGAAACCCCCATACACACCTGGCAGCATCCTGATAAACTGTGAAACCCCATACACACCTGGCAGGATCCTGATATCCTGTGAAACCCGCAACACACCTGGCAGGATCCTGATAAACTGTGAAACCCCATACACACCTGGCAGGATCCTGATATACTGTGAAACCCCCAACACACCTGGCAGGATCCTGATACCCTGCGAAAAACCCCATACATACCTGGAAGCATCCTGATCCACTGTGAAAACCCCATACACACCTGGCAGAATCCTGAAAAACAGTCAAATCCACATGCACACCTGGCAGGATCCTGATACTCTGTGACAACCCCCATACACACGAGGCAGAACCTGATATACTGTGAAAACCCCATACACACCTGGCAGGATCCTGATACACTGTGAAAACCCTATGCACACCTGGCAGGATCCTGATCCACTGTGAAAAACCTATACACACCTGGCAGGATCCTGATCCACTGTGAAACCCCCATACACACCTGGCAGGATCATGATAAACTGTGAAACCCCCAAACACACCTTGCAGCATCCTGATAAACTGTGAAACCCCATACACACCTGGCAGGATTCTGATATACTATGAAACTCCCATAAACACCTGGCAGGATCCTGATACACTGTGAAACCCCCATACACATCTGGCAGGATCTTGATACACTGTGAAAACCCCATACACACCTGGCATTTCCTGATCCACTGTGAAAATCACGTAAACACCTGGCAGGATACTGATTCACTGTGAAAATGCCATACACACCTGGCAGGTTCCTGATAAACTATGAAACCTTCATACACACCTGGCAGGATCCTGATAAAATATGAAAACCCCACACACACCTGGCAGGATCCTGAGAAACTGTGAAAACCCAATACACAACTGGCAGGATCCTGATCCACTGTGAAAACCCCATACACACCTGGCAGGATCCTGATACACTGTGAAAACCCAATACACACCTGGTAGGATCCTGATAAACTATGAAATCCCCATGCACACCTGGCAGGATCCAGATAAACTGTGAAAATCCCATACACACCTGGCAGGATACTGATAAACTGTGAAAACCCCAAACACACCTGGCAGGATATTGATCCACTGTGAAAACCCCATACACACCTGGCAGGAACCTGATAAACTATGAAACCCCCATACACACCTGGCAGCATCCTGATAAACTGTGAAAACCCCATACACACCTGATAGGATCTTGATACACTGTGAAACCCCCATACACACCTGGCAGGATCCTGATACACTGTGAATACCCCATACTCACCTGGCAGGATCCTGATAAACTGTGATACCCCCATACACACCTGGCAGGATCATGATACAATGTGAAAACCCCATACACACCGGGCAGGATATTGATATACTGTGAAAACCCCATACACACCTGGCAGGATCCTAATAAACTGTGAAACCCCCATACACACCTGGCAGGACCCTGATAAACTGTGAAAACCCCGTACACACCTGGCAGGATCCTGACAAATGGTGAAACACCCATACACATCTGGAAGGATAATGATAAACTGTGAAAACCCCATACACACCTGGCAGGATCCTGATCCACTGTGAAAAGCCCATACACACCTGTCAGGATCCTGATACACTGTGAAACTCCCATACACACCTGGCAGGATCCTGATAAACTGTGAAAACCCCATACACACCTGGCAGGATCCTGATACACAGTGAAAACCCCATACACACCTGGCAGGATCCTGATACACTGTGAAAACCCCATACACACCTGGCAGGATCCTGATGCACTGTGAAAAACCCATACACACCTGGCAGCATCCTGATAAAATATGAAACCTCATATACACCTGGCAGGATACTGATAAACTGTGAAAACCCCATGCAAACCTGGCAGGATCCTGATACACTGTGAAAACCCCATACACATCTGGCAGGACCCTGATAAACTCTGAAACCCCCATACACACCTGGCAGGATCCTGATAAACTATGAAACCTGCATACACACCTGGCAGGATCCTGAATCACTGTGAAAACCCCAAACACACCTGGCTACTACTGATCCACTGTGAAAACCCTATACACACCTGGCAGGATCCTGATCCACTGTGAAAACACCAGGCACACCTGGCAGGATCCTGATACACTGTGAAACCCAGAAACACACCTGGCAGGATCTTGATACACTGTGAAACCCCCATACACACCTGGCAGGATCCTGATACACTGTGAAACCCCCAAACACACGTGGCAGGATCCTGATCCACTGTGAAAACCCCAAACACACCTGGCAGGATCCTGATCAGCTGTGAAAACCACAAACACAACTGTACGGATCCTGATAAACTATGAAACCCCCATACACACCTGGCAGGGTCCTGATAAACTGTGAAACACCCATACACATCTGGAAGGATAATGACAAACTGTGAAAACCCCATACACACCTGGCAGGATCCTGATCCACTGTGAAAAGCCCATATACACCTGTCAGGATCCTGATACACTGTGAAACCCCCATACACACCTGCCAAAATCCTGATAAACTGTGAAACCCCCATGCACATCTGGCAGGATCCTGATTAACTGTGAAAACCCCAAACACACCTGCCAGGATCTTGATACACTGTGAAAACCCCATACTCACCTGGCAGGATCCTGATAAACTAGGAAACCCCCATACACACCTGGCGGGAACCTGATAAACTGTGAAAACCCCATATACACCTGGCAGGATCCTGATAAACTGTGAAAACCCCATACACACCTGGCAGGATCTTGATACACTGTGAAAACCCCATACACACCTGGCAGGTACCTGATAAACTGTGAAACACCCATACACACCTGGCAGGATCCTGATACACTGTGAAAACCCCATACTCACCTGGCAGGATCCTGATAAACTGTGAAACCCACATACACACCTGGCAGGATTTGATACACTGTGAAAACCCCAGACACACCCGGCAGGACCTTGATACACTGTGAAAACCCCAGACGCACCTGGCAGGATCCTGATAAACTGTGAAACCCCCATACACACCTGGCAGGACACTGATAAACTGTGAAAACCCCGTACACACCGTGCAGGATCCTGATAAACTGTGAAACCCCATACACACCTGGCAGAATCCTGATAAACTGTGAAACCCCCATGCACATCTGGCAGGATCCTGATTAACTGTGAAAACCCCAAACACACCTGGCAGGAACTTGATACACTGTGAAAACCCCATACACACCTGGCAGGATCCTGCTAAACTGTGAAACCCCCATACACACCTGGCAGGATAATGATAAACTGTGAAACCCCCAAACACACCTTGCAGCATCCTGATAAACTGTGAAACCCCATACACACCTGGCAGGATCTTGATACACTGTGAAAACCCCATACACACCTGGCATTTCCTGATCCACTGTGAAAATCACGTACACACCTGGCAGGATACTGATTCACTGTGAAAATGCCATACACACCTGGCAGTATCCTGATAAACTATGAAAACTTCATACACACCTGGCAGGATCCTGATAAAATATAAAAACCCCACACACACCTGGCAGAATCCTGAGAATCTGTGAAAACCCCGTACACAACTGGCAGGATCCTGATCCAGTGTGAAAACCCCATACACACCTGGCAGGATCCTGATAAACTGTGAAAACCCCAAACACACCTGGCAGGATATTGATACACTGTGAAAACCCCATACACACCTGGCAGGATCCTGATAAACTATGAAACCCCCATAGACACCTGGCAGGATCCTGATAAACTGTGAATACCCCCATGCACACCTTGCAGGATCATGAAACACTCTGAAAACCCCATACACAACTGGCAGGATCTTGAAATACTGTGAAAACCCCATACACACCTGGCAGGAACCTAACAAACTGTGAAACCCCCACACACACCTGGCAGGACCCTGATAAACTGTGAAAACCCCGTACACACCTGGCAGGATCCTGATAAATTGTGAAACACCCATACACTTCTGGAAGGATAATGATAAACTGTGAAAACCCCATACACACCTGGCAGGATCCTGATCCACTGTGAAAAGCCCATACACACCTGGCAGGATCCTGATACACAGTGAAAACCCCATACACACCTGGCTGGATCCGGATACACTGTGAAAACCCCATACACACCTGGCAGGTTCCTGATACACTGTGAAAAACCCATACACACCTGGCAGCATCCTGATAAACTATGAAACCCCATACACACCTGGCAGGATACTGATAAACTGTGAAAACCCCATACACACCTGGCAGGATCCAGATAAACTGTGAAAACCCCATGCACACCTGGCAGGATCCTGATAAACTGTGAAAACCCCAAGCACACCTGGCAGGATATTGATACACTGTGAAAACCCCATACACACCTGGCAGGATCCTGATAAACTATGGAACCCCCATACACACCTAGCAGGATACTGTTAAACTGTGAAAACCCCATACACACCTGGCAGGTTCCTGATCCACTGTGAAAACCTCATACACACATGGCAGGATTCTGATACACTGTGAAAATCCCACACACACCTAGCTGGATCCTGATAAACTATGAAACCTTCATACACACCTGGCAGTTTCCTGATAAACTATGAAACCCCCATACACACCTGGCAGGATCCTGATAAACTGTGAAAACCCCATACACAACTGGCATGATCCTGATAAACTGTGAAACCCCCATACACACCTGGCAGTTTCCTGATAAACTATGAAACCCCCATACACACCTGGCAGGATCCTGATAAACTGTGAAAACCCCATACACACCTGGCAGGATACTTATACACTGTGAAAACCCCATACACACCTGGCAGGATCCTGATAAACTATGAAACCCCCAGACACTCCTGGCAGGATCCTGATAAACTGTGAAAACCCCATACACTCCTGGCAGGATCTTGATACACTGTGAAAACCCCATACACACCTGGCAGGATCCTGATAAACTGTGAAACCCCCATGCACACCTGGAAGGATCCTGATAAACTGTGAAAACCCATACACACCTGGCAGGATCCTGATAAACTGTGAAATACCCATACGCACCTGGCAGGATCCTGATAAACTGTGAAAACCCCATACACACCTGGCAGGACCCTGATACACTGTGAATACCCCATACACACCTGGCAGGACCCTGATACACTGTGAAAACCCCATACACACCTGGCAGGATCCTGATAAACTGTGAAACCCCCAGACACACCTGGCAGGATCCTGCTAAACTGCGAATACCCCATACACACCTGGCAGGATCCTGATCCACTGTGAAAACCCCATACACACCTGGCAGGATCCTGATACACTGTGAAAATTCCATACACACCTGGCAGGATCCTGATCCACTGTGAAAACCCCATACACACCTGGCAGGATCCTGATACACTATGAAAACCCCATACACACCTGGCAGGATCCTGATAAACTATGAAACCCCCATACACACCTGGCAGGATCCTGATAAACTATGAAACCCCCATACACACCTGGCAGGATCCTGATACACTGTGAAAACCCCATAAACACCTGGCAGGATTCTGATAAAATATGAAATCCGTGTACACACCTGGCAGGACCCTGATACACTGTGAAAACCCCATACACACTTGGCAGGATACTGATAACTGTGAAACCCCCATGCACACCTGGCAGGATCCTGACAAACTGTGAAAACCCATAGACACCTGGCAGGACACTGATAAAATGTGAAATACCCATACACACCTGGCAGGATCCAGATAAACTGTGAAAACCCCAAACACACCTGGCAGGATATTGATACACTGTGAAAACCCCATACATACCTGGCAGGTTCCTGATAAACTATGAAACCCCCATACACACATGGCAGGATACTGATAAACTGTGAAATCCCCATACACACCTGGTAGGATCTAGATACACTGTGAATCCCCAAAACACACCTGGCAGGATCCTGATACACTGTGAATACCCCCATACACACCTGGCAGGATCATGATACACTGTGAAAACCCCATACACACCTGGCAGGATCTTGAAATACTGTGAAAACCCCATACACACCTGGCAGGATCCTAACAAACTGTGAAACCCCATACACACCTGGCAGGACCCTGATAAACTGTGAAAACCTCAGACACACCTGGCAGGATCCTGATAAATTGTGAAACACCCAGACACATCTGGAAGGATAATGATAAACTGTGAAAACCCCATACACGCCTGGCAGGATTCTGATCCACTGTGAAAAGCCCATACACACCTTTCAGGATCCTGATACACTGTGAAACCCCCATACACACCTGGCAGGATCCTGATAAACTGTGAAAACCCCATACACACCTGGCAGGATCCTGATTCACAGTGAAAACCCCATACACACCTGGCAGGATCCTGATACACTGTGAAAACCCCATACACACCTGGCAGGATCCTGATACACTGTGAAAAACCCATACACATTTGGCAGCATCCTGTTAAACTATGAAACCCCATACACACCTGGCAGGATACTGATAAACTGTGAAAACCCCATACACACCTGGCAGGATCCAGATAAACTGTGAAAACCCCAAACACACCTGGCAGGATATTGATACACTGTGAAAACCCCATACACACATGGCAGGAACCTGATAAACTATGAAACCCCCATACACACCTGGCAGGATCCTGATAAACTGTGAAAACCCCATACACACCTGGTAGGATCTTGATACACAGTGAAACCCCAAAACACACCTGGCAGGGTCCTGATACACTGTGAATACCCCCATGCACACCTGTCAGGATCGTGATCCCCTGTGAAAAGCCCATACACACCTGTCAGGATCCTGATACACTGTGAAACCCCCATACACACCTGGCAGTATCCTGATAAACTGTGAAAACCCCATACACACCTGGAAGGATCCTGATACACAGTGAAAACCCCACACACCTGGCAGGATCCTGATACACTGTGAAAACCCCATACACACTTGGCAGGATCCTGATACACTGTGAAAAACCCATAAACACCTGGCAGCATCCTGATAAACTATGAAAACCCATACACACCTGGCAGGATGCTGATAAACTGTGAAAACCACATACACACCTGGCAGGATCCTGATCCACTGAGAAAACCCCTTCACACCTGGCAGGATCCTGATCCACTGTGAAAATCCCATGCACACCTGGCAGGATCCTGATACACTGTGAAAACCCCATACACACCTGGCAGGATCCTGATAAACTCTGAAACCCCCATACACACCTGGCAGGATCCTGATAAACTATGAAACCTGTATACACACCTGGCAGGATCCTGAATCACTGTGAAAACCCCAAACACACCTGGCATATACTGATCCACTGTGAAAACCCTATACACACCTGGCAGGATCCTGATCCACTGTGAAAACCCCATGCACACCTGGCAGGATCCTGATACACAGTGAAACCCAGAAACACACCTGGCAGGATCCTGATGCACTGTGAAACCCCCATACACACCTGGTAGCATCCTGATACTCTGTGAAACCACCATACACACCTGGCAGGATCCTGATCCACAGTGAAACCCCCATACACACCTGGCCCGATCCTGATAAACTGTGAAAACCCCAGGCACACCTGGCAGCAACTGAAAAACTGCAAAACCCCCATAAACACCTGGCAGAATCCTGTTAAACTGTGAAAACCCCTTCCTCACCTGGCAGGATCCTGATACTCTTTGAAAACCCCATACTCACCTGGCAGGACGCTGATACACTGCGAAACCACCATACACACCTGGCAGGACACTGATACACTGTGAAAACCCCATACCCACCTGGCAGGATCCTGACACACTGTAAAAACCCCAGACACACCTCTCAGGATCCTGATACACTGTGAAAACCCCATACACACCTGGCAGGATCCTGATACACTGTGAAACACCATACACACCTGGCAGGATCCTGATACACTGTGAAAACCCCATACACACCTGGCAGGGTCCTGATAAACTGTGAAACCCCCATACACACCTGGCATGATCCTGATAAACTGTGAAACCCCCAACACACCTGGCAGGATCCTGATAAACTGTGAAACCCCATACACACCTGGCAGGATCCTGATATACTGTGCAACCCCCAACACACCTGGCAGGATCCTGATAAACTGTGAAACCCCATACACACCTGGCAGGATCCTGATACACTGTGAAACACCATACACACCTGGCAGGATCCTGATACACTGTGAAAACCCCATACACACCTGGCAGGGTCCTGATAAACTGTGAAACCCCCATACACACCTGGCATGATCCTGATAAACTGTGAAACCCCCAACACACCTGGCAGGATCCTGATAAACTGTGAAACCCCATAAACACCTGGCAGGATCCTGATATACTGTGCAACCCCCAACACACCTGGCAGGATCCTGATAAACTGTGAAACCCCATACACACCTGGCAGGATCCTGATATACTGTGAAACCCCCAACACACCTGGCAGGATCCTGATACCCTGCGAAAAACCCCATACATACCTGGAAGCATCCTGATCCACTGTGAAAACCCCATACACACCTGGCAGGCTCCTGATAAACTGTGAAACCACATACACACGTGGCAGGATCCTGATACACTGTGAAAACCCCATACACACCTGGCAGGATCCAGATCCACTGTGAAAACCCCAGACTCACCTGGCAGGATCCTGATCCACTGTGAAAGCCCCATACACACTTGGCAGGATCCTGATACACTGTAAAACCCCCATACACACCTGACAGGATCCTGATACACTGTAAAAACCCCATACACACCTGGCAGGATCCTGATACACAGTGAAAATCCCATACACAACTGGCAGGATCCTGATCCACTGTGAAACCCCCATACACACCTGGAAGTATCCTGATGCACTGTGAAAAACCATACACATCTGGCAGGATCCTGATGCACTGTGAAAACCCGATACACACCTGGCAGGATCCTGATCCACTGTGAAACCCCATACACATGTGGCAGGATCCTGATACACTGTGAAATCCCAGACACACCAGGAAGGATCCTGATACACAGTGAAAACCCCATACACACTTGGCAGGATCCTGATGCACTGTGAAACCCCATACACACCTGGCCGGATCTGATGCACTGTGAAAACCCCATGCGCTCCTGGCAGGATCCTGATACACTGTGAAAACCCCATTCACACCAGGCAGGATCCTGATCCACTGTGAAAACCACATACACACCTGGCAGGTTCCTGATACACTGTGAAAACCCCACACACACATGGCAGGATCCTGATCCACTGTGAATACCCCATACACACCTGGCAGGATCCTGATCCACTGTGAAAACTCCATACACATCTGGCGGCATCCTGATACACTGTGAAAACCCCACACACACACGGCAGGATCCTGATCCACTGTGAAACCCCATTCACATCTGGCAGGATCCTGATACGCAGTGAAAACCCATTCACATCTGGCAGGATCCTGACACACTGTGTAACCCCACACACACCTGGCAGGATCCTGATCCACTGTGAAATCCCCATACACACCTGGAAGTATCCGGATACACTGTGAAAACCCCCATACACACCTGGAAGGATCCTGATACACTGTGAAATCCCCCATAAACACCTGGCAGGATCCTGATCCACTGTGAAACCCCATACACATGTGGCAGGATCCTGATACACTGTGAAAACCCAGACACACCAGGAAGGATCCTGATACACAGTGAAAACCCCATACACACTTGGCTGGATCCTGATACACTGTGAAACCCCATACACACCTGGCCGGATCTGATGCACTGTGAAAACCCCATGCGCTCCTGGCAGGATCCTGATACACTCTGAAACCCCATGCACCCCTGGCAGGATCCTGATACACTGTGCAACACCCATACACATCTGGAAGGATCCTGATGCAATGTGAAATCCCCAAACACATCTGGCAGTGTCCTGATGCACTGTGAAAATCCCATACTCACGTGGCAGGATGCTGATACACTGTGAAACCCCATACACATCTGGCAGGATCCAGATGCAGTGTGAAAATCCCATACACACGTGGCAGGGTCCTGATCCACTATGAAACCCCATGCACACCAGGCAGGATCCTGATAAACTGTGAAACCCACATGCACACCTGGCAGGATCCTGAAAAACGTTGAAACCCACATACACACCTGGCAGGATCCTGATACACTGTGAAAACCCCATACACACCTGGCAGGCTCCTGATAAACTGTGAAACCACATACACACGTGGCAGGATCCTGATACACTGTGAAAACCCCATACATACCTGGCAGGTCCTGATCCACTGTGAAAACCCCAGACTCACCTGGCAGGATCCTGATCCACTGTGAAAACCCCATACACACTTGGCAGGATCCTGATACACTGTAAAGCCCCCATAAGCACCTGACAGGATCCTGATACACTGTGAAAACCCCATACACACCTGGCAGGATCCTGATACATAGTGAAAATCCCATACACAACTGGCAGGATCCTGATCCACTGTGAAACCCCCATACACACCTGGCAGGATCCTGAAGCACTGTGAAATCCCATACACACCTGGCAGGATCCTGATACACTGTGAAAAAAGGATACACACCTGGCAGGATCCTGATCCACTGTGAAACTCCATACACATGTGGCAGGATCCTGATACACTGTGAAAACCCAGACACACCAGGAAGGATCCTGAGACACAGTGAAAACCACATACACACCTGGCAGCATCCTGATACACTGTGAAACCCCATGCGCTCCTGGCAGGATCCTGATACACTCTGAAACACCATGCACC
Source organism: Heterodontus francisci (assembly GCF_036365525.1). Taxonomy (NCBI): domain Eukaryota; kingdom Metazoa; phylum Chordata; class Chondrichthyes; order Heterodontiformes; family Heterodontidae; genus Heterodontus; species Heterodontus francisci. The sequence goes on from NC_090398.1 coordinate 55,879,087, forward strand.
CCTGGCAGGATCCTGATACACTGTGCAACACCCATACACATCTGGAAGGATCCTGATGCAATGTGAAATCCCCAAACACATCTGGCAGGATCCTGATGCACTGTGAAAATCCCATACTCACGTGGCAGGATGCTGATACACTGTGAAACCCCATACACATCTGGCAGGATCCAGATGCACTGTGAAAATCCCATACACACGTGGCAGGATCCTGAAACACTGTGAAAACCCATACACATCCGGCAGGATCCTGATGCACTGTGAAAACCCCATACAAACGTGGCAGGATCCTGACAAACTGTGAAACCCCCATACACACCAGGCAGGATCATGATTCAGTGTGAAAACCCCATACACACGTGGCAGTGTCCTGATCCACTGTGAAACCCCATATACACCAGGCAGGATCCTGAAAAACTGTGAAACCGACATACACACCTGGCAGGATCCTGATACACTGTGAAACCCACATACACACCTGGCAGGATCCTGACACACTGTGAAAACCCCATGCACAGCAGGCAGGATCCTGATAAATTGTGAAAACCACATGCACACCTGGCAGGGTCCTGATACACTGTGAAAACCCCATGCACACCAGGCAGGCTCCTGATAAACTGTGAAACCACATACACCCGTGGCAGGATCCTGATACACTGTGAAAACCCCATACACACCTGGCAGGATCCTGATCCACTGTGAAAACCCCATGCACAACTGGCAGGACCCTGATCCACTGTGAAAACCCCAAACACACTTGGCAGGATCCTGATACACTGTGAAAACCCCATACAGACCTGGCAGGATCCTGATACACTGTTAAAAACCCAAACACACCTGGCAGGATGCTGATCCACTGTGAAAACCCCATACACACCTGGTAGGATGCTGAAAAACTGTGAAACCCCCATACACACCTGGCAGGATCCTGATAAACTGTGAAAAACCCATACACACCTGGCAGGATCCAGATATACTGCGAAAACCCATACACAACTGGCAGGGTATTGATACACTGTGAAACCCCCATACACACCTGGCAGGAGCCTGATACACTGTGAAAACCCCGTCCACACCTGGCAGGATCCTGATCCACAGTGAAACCCCATTAACATCTGGCAGGATCCTGATACACTGTGAAACCCCATACACACCTGGCAGGATCCTGATACACTGTGAAACCCCATACACATGTGGCAGGATCCTGATACACTGTGAAAACCCAGACACACCAGGAAGGATCCTGATACACTGTGAAAACCCCATACACACCTGGCAGGATCCTGATACACTGTGAAACCCCATACACACCTGGCCGGATCCTGATGCACTGTGAAAACCCCATGCGCTCCTGGCAGGATCTTGATACACTCTGAAACCCCATACACCCCTGGCAGGATCCTGATTCACTGTGCAACACCCATACACATCTGGAAGTATCCTGATGCAATGTGAAATCCCCATACACATCTGGCAGTATCCTGATGCACTGTGAAAACCCCATACACACGTGGCAGGATGCTGATATACTGGAAAACCCCATACACATCTGGCAGGATCCTGATGCACTGTGAAAATCCCATACACACGTGGCAGGTTCCTGATGCACTGTGAAAATCCCAAACAAACGTGGCAGGATCCTGATAAACTGTAAAACCCCCAGACACACCAGGCAGGATCATGATACACTGTGAAAACCCCATACACACGTACCAGGGTCCTGATCCACTGTGAAACCCCATAGACACCAGGCAGGATCCTGATAAACTGTGAAACCACATACACACCTGGCAGGACCCCGATTCACTCTGAAACCCACATACACAACTGGCAGGATCCTGATACACTGTGAAAACCCCATACACACCAGGCAGGATCCTGATAAACTGTGAAAACCACATGCACACCTGGCAGGATCCTGATACACTGTGAAAACCCCATACAAACCAGGCAGGCTCCTGATAAACTGTGAAACCACATACACACGTGGCAGGATCCTGATACACTGTGAAAACCCCTTGCACACCTGGCAGGAGCCTGATCCACTGTGAAAACCCCATACACACCTGGCAGGATCCTGATACACTGTGAAAACCCCAAACTCACTTGGCAGGATCCTGATACACTGTGAAAACCCCATACACACCTGGCAGGATACTGATACACTGTTAAAACCCCAAACACACCTGGCAGGATCCTGATCCACTGTGAAAACCCCATACACACCTGGCAGGATGCTGAAAAACTGTGAAACCCCCATACACACCTGGCAGGATCCTGATAAACTGTGAAAACCCCATACACACCTGGCAGGATCCTGATATAATGCGAAAACCCATACACACCTGGCAGGATCCTGATACACTGTGAAACCCCCATACACACCTGGCAGGAGCCTGAACTCTGTGAAAACCCCGTACACACCTGGCAGGTTCCTGATGCACAGTGAAACCCCATTCACATCTGGCAGGATCCTGATACACAGTGAACCCCCATTAACATCTGGCAGGATCCTGATACACTGTGAAACCCCATACACACCTGGCAGGATCCTGATACACTGTGAAACCCCATACACACCTGGCAGGATCCTGACACACTGTGAAACCACAAACACACCTGGCAGGATCCTGATCCACTTTGAAAACACCAAACACACCTGGCAGGACCTTGATAAACTGTGAACACCCCATACACAGCTGGCAGGATCCTGATACACTGTGAAATCCCTTACACACCTGGCAGGATCCTGATCCACTGTGAATACCCCATACACACGTGGCAGGATCCTGATACACTGTGAAAACTCCATACACATCTGGCAGCATCCTGATACACTGTGAAAACCCCACACACACATGGCAGGATCCTGATCCACTGTGAAACCCCATTCACATCTGGCAGGATCCTGATACGCAGTGAAACCCCATTCACATCTGGCAGGATCCTGACACACTGTGAAACCCCATACACACCTGGCAGGATCCTGATGCACTGTGAAATCCCCATACACACCTGGATGTATCCGGATACACTGTGAAAACCACCGTACACACCTGGAAGGATCCTGATACACTGTGAAAACCCCCATAAACACCTGGCAGGATCCTGATCCACTGTGAAACCCCCATACACACCTGGCAGGTTCCTGATACACTGTGAAACCCCATACACACATGGCAGGATCCTGATCCACTGTGAAAACCCGTTCACATCGGACAGGATCCTGATACACTGTGAAACCCTTGTTCACATTTGGCAGCATCCTGATACACTGTGAAACCCCATACACACCTGGCAGGAGCCTGATACACTGTGAAACCCTCATACACACCAGGCAGGATCCTGATAAACTGTGAAACCCCCAAGCACAACTGGCATGATCCTGATACAGTGTGAAATCCCCATACACACCTGGCAGGTTCCTGATCCACTGTGAAAACCCCAAACACACCTGGCAGGATCCTGATACACTGTGAAATCCCTTACACACCTGGCAGGATCCTGATACACTGAGAAAAGCCCAAACACACATGGCAGGACCTTGATTAGCTGTGAAGACCCCATACACACCTGGCAGTATACCGATACACTGTGAAATCCCTTACACACCTGGCAGGTTCCTGATCCACTGTGAAAACCCCATAGAAACCTGGCAGGATCCTGATCCAATGTGAAAACTCCATACACATCCGGCAGGATCCTGATACACTGTGAAAACCCCGGACACACCTGGCAGAATCCTGATGCACTGTGAAACCCCATTCACATCTGGCAGGATCCTGATACGCAGTGAAACTCCATGCACACCTGGCAGGATCCTGATCCACTGTGAAAATCCCATACACACCTGGCAGGATCCTGATCCACTGTTAAAACCCCATACACACCTGGCAGGATCCTGATACACTGTGAAACCCCATACACACCTGGCAGGATCCTGATAAACTGTGAATCCCCCATAAACACCTGGCAGGATCCTGATACACGGTAAAATCCCCATACACACCTGGCAAGAACCTGATACACTGTAACAACCCCATACACACATGGCAGGATCCTGATCCACTGTGATACCCCATACACACCAGGCAGGAAGTTGAAAAACTGTGAAACACACATGCACACCTGGCAGGAGCCTGATACACTGTGAAACCAACAAACACACCTGGCAGGATCCTGATACACCGTGAAAACCCCATACACACTGGCAGGATCCTGATAAACTGTGAAATCCACATACACACCTGGCAGGATCCTGATACAGTGTGAAATCCCCATACACACCTGGCAGGATCCTGATCCACTGTTAAACCCCATACACACCTGGCAGAATCCTGATACACTGTGAAACCCCATACACACCTGGCAGGATCCTGATAAACTGTGAAACCCCCAAACACACCTGGAAGGATCCTGATACACTATGAAATCCCCATACACACCTGGCAAGAACCTGATCCGCTGTGAAAAGCCCATACTCACCTGGCAGGACCTTGATAAACTGTGAACACCCCATACACACCTGGAAGGATCCTGATACACTGTGAAATCCCTTACACACCTGGCAGGATCCTGATCCTCTGTGAAAACCCCATGCACACCTGGCAGGATCCTGATCCACTGTAAAACCCCATTCACATCTGGCAGGATCCTGATACGCAGTGAAACCCCATGCACACCTGGCAGGATCCTGATCCACTGTGAAAACCCCAAACACACCTGGAAGGATCCGGATGCACTGTGAAAACCCCCGTAAACACCTGGAAGGATCCTGATACACTCTGAAATCCCCCATACACACCTGGCAGGATCCTGATCCACAGTGAAAACCCCATACACACCTGGAAGGATCCTGATACACTGTGAAACCCCCTTTACATTTGGCAGGATCCTGATACACTGTGAAACCCCATACACACATGGCAGGATCCTGATCCACTGTGAAAACCCGTTCACATCTGACAGGATCCTGATACACTGTGAAACCCTTGTTCACATTTGGCAGGATCCTGATACACTGTGAAACACCGTACACACCTGGAAGGATCCTGAGACACTGTGAAACCCCCATGCACGCCTGGAAATATCCTGATACACTGTGAAAACCCCCATACACACCTGGAAGGATCCTGATACGCTGTGAAACCCCGTTCACATTTGGCAGGATCCTGATATACTGTGAAACACGATACACACCTCGCAGGATCTTGATCCACCGTGAAACCCCGATCACATTTGGCAGGATCCTGATACACTGTGAATAGTCCAAACACACCTGGAATGATCTTGATACACTGTGAAACCCCAAACACACCTGGCAGGATCTTGATCCACTGTGAAACACCCATACACACCTGGAAGGATACTGATACACTGTGAAAACCCCAAACACATCTGGCAGGATCCTGATACACTGTGAAAACCCATAAACACATGGCAGGATCCTGATCCACTGTGAAAACCCCATACACACCTGGAACGATCCTGATACACAGTGAAAACCCCAAACACATCTGGCAGGATCCTGAAACACTGTGAAACCCCATACACACCTGGCAGATCATGATACACTGTGAAAAGCCCATACACACCTGGCAGGATCCTGTTGCACTATGAAACAGCCATACACATCTGGAAGGATCCTGTTGCACTGTGAAATCCCCATGCACATCCTGCAGGATCCTGATACACTGTGAAAAACCCGTACACACCTGGCAGAATCCTGATGCACTGTGAAACCCCATTCACATCTGGCAGGATCCTGAAATGCAGTGAAACCCCATGCACACCTGGCAGGATCCTGATCCACTGTGAAAACCCCAAACACACCTGGCAGGTTCCTGATCCACTGTTGAAACCCCATACACACGTGGCAGGATCCTGATACACTGTGAAACCCCATACACACCTGGCAGGATGCTGATAAACTGTGAAACCCCCATAAACACCTGGCAGTATCCTGATCCACTGTGAAACCCCATACACACCAGGCAGGATGTTGAAAAACTGTGAAACCCACATACACACCTGGCAGGAGCCTGATGCACTGTGAAACCCACAAACACACCTGGCAGGATACTGATACACCGTGAAAACCCCATACACACCAGGCAGGATCCTGATAAAGTGTGAAATCCACATACACACCTGGCAGGATCCTGATACACTGTGAAATCCCCATACACACCTGGCAGGATCCTGATCCACTGTGAAAACCCCAAACACACCTGGAAGGATCCGGATGCACTGTGAAAACCCCCGTAAACACCTGGAAGGATCCTGATACACTCTGAAATCCCCCATACACACCTGGCAGGATCCTGATCCACAGTGAAAACCCCATACACACCTGGAAGGATCCTGATACACTGTGAAACCCCCTTTACATTTGGCAGGATCCTGATACACTGTGAAACCCCATACACACATGGCAGGATCCTGATCCACTGTGAAAACCCGTTCACATCTGACAGGATCCTGATACACTGTGAAACCCTTGTTCACATTTGGCAGGATCCTGATACACTGTGAAACACCGTACACACCTGGAAGGATCCTGATACACTGTGAAACCCCCATGCACGCCTGGAAATATCCTGATACACTGTGAAAACCCCCATACACACCTGGAAGGATCCTGATACGCTGTGAAACCCCGTTCACATTTGGCAGGATCCTGATATACTGTGAAACACGATACTACACCTCGCAGGATCTTGAACCACCGTGAAACCCCGATCACATTTGGCAGGATCCTGATACACTGTGAATAGTCCAAACACACCTGGAATGATCTTGATACACTGTGAAACCCCAAACACACCTGGCAGGATCTTGATCCACTGTGAAACACCCATACACACCTGGAAGGATACTGATACACTCTGAAATCCCCCATACACACCTGGCAGGATTCTGACCCACAGTGAAAACCCCATACACATCTGGAAGGATCCTGATACACTGTGAAACCCCCTTCACCTTTGGCAGGATCCTGATACACTGTGAAAACCCCATACGCACCTGGCAGGATCCTGATGCACAGTGCAAACCCCAAACACACCTGGCAGGATCCTGATACACTGTAAAAACCCCATACACACGTGGCAGGATCCTGATCCACGGTGAAACCCCATACACACCAGGCAGGAAGTTGAAAAACGGTGAAACCCACATACACACCTGGCAGGAGCCTGATACACTGTGAAACCCACAAACACACCTGGCAGGATCCTGATACACCGTGAAAACCCCATACACACCTGGCAGGATCCTGATCCACTGTTAAAACCCCATACACACCTGGCAGGATCCTGGTACACTGTGAAACCCCATACACACCTGGCAGGATCCTGATAAACTGTGAAACCCCCATGCACACCTGGAATGATCCTGATACACTGTGAAATCCCCATACACACCTGGCAAGAACCTGCTCCGCTGTGAAAAGCCCATACACACCTGGCAGGACCTAGATAAACTGCGAACACCCCATACACACCTGGCAGGATCCTGATACACTGTGAAATCCCTTACACACCTGGCAGGATCCTGATCCTCTGTGAAAACCCCATGCACACCTGGCAGGATCCTGATCCACTGTAAAACCCCATTCACATCTGGCAGGATCCTGATACGCAGTGAAACCCCATACACACCTGGCAGGATCCTGATCCACTGTGAAAACCCAAAACACACCTGGAAGGATCCGGATGCACTGTGAAAACCCCCGTAAACACCTGGAAGGATCCTGATACACTCTGAAATCCCCCATACACACCTGGCAGGATCCTGATCCACAGTGAAAACCCCATACACACCTGGAAGGATCCTGATACACTGTGAAACACCCATGCACGCCTGGAAATATCCTGATACGCTGTGAAAACCCCCATACACACCTGGAAGGATCCTGATACGCTGTGAAACCCCGTTCACATTTGGCAGGATCCTGATATACTGTGAAACACGATACACACCTCGCAGGATCTTGATCCACCGTGAAACCCCGATCACATTTGGCAGGATCCTGATACACTGTGAATAGCCCAAACACACCTGGGATGATCTTGATACACTGTGAAACCCCAAACACACCTGGCAGGATCTTGATCCACTGTGAAACACCCATACACACCTGGAAGGATCCTGATACACTGTGAAAACCCCAAACACATCTGGCAGGATCCTGATACACTGTGAAATCCCATACACACCTGACAGGATCCTGATCCACTGTGAAACCCCCATACACACCTGGAACGATCCTGATACACAGTGAAAACCCCAAACACATCTGGCAGGATCCTGAAACACTGTGAAACCCCATACACACCTGGCAGATCATGATGCACTGTGAAAAACCCAAACACCTGGCAGGATCCTGTTGCACTATGAAACACCCATACACATCTGGAAGGAACCTGTTGCACTGTGAAATCCCCATACACATCCGCCAGGATCCTGATACATTGTGAAAACCCCGTACACATCTGGCATAATCCTGATGCACTGTCAAACCCCATTCACATCTGGCAGGATCCTGATACGCATTGAAACCCCATGCACACCTGGCAGGATCCTGATCCACTGTGAAAACCCCATACACACCTGGCAGGATCCTGATCCACTGTTAAAACCCCATACACACCTGGCAGGATCCTGATAAACTGTGAAACCCCCATAAACACCTGGCAGGACCCTGATACACTGTGAAATCCCCATACACACCTGGCAAGAACCTGATACACTGTAAAAACCCCATACACACGTGGCAGGATCCTGATCCACTGTGAAACCCCATACACACCAGGCAGGAAGTTGAAAAACTGTGAAACCCACATACACACCTGGCAGGAGCCTGATACACTGTGAAACCCACAAAGACACCTGGCAGGATCCTGATACACCGTGAAAACCCCATACACACCAGGCAGGATCCTGATAAACTGTGAAACACACATACACACCTGGCAGGATCCTGATACACTGTGAAATCCCCATACACACCTGGCAGGATCCTGATCCACTGTTAAAACCCCATACACACCTGGCAGGATCCTGATGCACTGTGAAACCCCATTCACACCTGGCAGGACCCTGATAAACTGTGAAACCCCCATACACACCTGGCAAGAACCTGATCCACTGTGAAAAGCCCATACACACCTGGCAGGACCTTGATAAACTGTGAACACCCCATACACACCTGGCAGGATCCTGATACACTGTGAAATCCCTTACACACCTGGCAGGATCCTGATCCACTGAAAAACCCCATTCACATCTGGCAGGATCCTGATACGCAGTGATACCCCATACACACCTGGCAGGATCCTGATCCACTGTGAAAACCCCAAACACACCTGGAAGGATCCTGATACACTGTGAAAACCCCCGTACACACCTGGAAGGATCCTGATACACTCTGAAATCCCCCATACACACCTGGCAGGATCCTGATCCACAGTGAAAACCCCATACACACCTGGAAGGATCCTGATACACTGTGAAACCCCCTTCACATTTGGTAGGATCCTGATACACTGTGAAACTCCATACACATATGGCAGGATCCTGATCCACTGTGAAAACCCCAAACACACCTGGAAGGATCCGGATACACTGTGAAAACCCCCGTACACACCTGGAAGGATCCTGATACACTGTGAAACCCCCATGCACGCCTGGAAATATCCTGAAACGCTGTGAAAACCCCCATACACACCTGGAAGGATCCTGATACGCTGTGAAACCCCGTTCACATTTGGCAGGATCCTGATATACTGTGAAACACGATGCACACCTCGCAGGATCTTGATCCACCGTGAACCCCGATCACATTTGGCAGGATCCTGATACACTGTGAATAGCCCAAACACACCTGGGATGATCTTGATACACTGTGAAACCCCAAACACACCTGGCAGGATCTTGATCCACTGTGAAACACCCATACACACCTGGAAGGATCCTGATACACTGTGAAATCCCTTACACACCTGGCAGGATCCTGATCCTCTGTGAAAACCCCATGCACACCTGGCAGGATCCTGATCCACTGTAAAACCCCATTCACATCTGGCAGGATCCTGATACGCAGTGAAACCCCATACACACCTGGCAGGATCCTGATCCACTGTGAAAACCCCAAACACACCTGGAAGGATCCGGATACACTGTGAAAACCCCCGCACACACCTGGAAGGATCCTGATACACTCTGAAATCCCCCATACACACCTGGCAGGATCCTGATCCACAGTGAAAACCCCATACACACCTGGAAGGATCCTGATACAATGTGAAACCCCCTTCACATTTGGCAGGATCCTGATACACTGTGAAAACCCCAAACACACCTGGCAGGATCCTGATACACTGTGAAATCCCTTACACACCTGGCAGGATCCTGATCCACTGAGAAAAGCCCAAACACACCTGGCAGGACCTTGATTAGCTGTGAAGACCCCATACACACCTGGCAGGATACCGATACACTGTGAAATCCCTTACACACCTGGCAGGATCCTGATCCACTGTGAAAACCCCATATACACCTGGCAGGATCCTGATCCACTGTGAAAACCCCGTACACACCTGGCAGAATCCTGATGCTCTGTGAAAACCCATTCACATCTGGCAGGATCCTGATACGCAGTGAAACCCCATGCACACCTGGCAGGATCCTGATCCACTGTGAAAACCCCATACACACCTGGCAGGATCCTGATACACTGTGAAACCCCATACACACCTGGCAGGATCCTGATAAACTGTGAAACCCCCATAAACACCTGGCAGGATCCTGATACACTGTGAAATCCCCATACACACCTGGCAAGAACCTGATACACTGTAAAAACCCCATACACACGTGGCAGGATCCTGATCCACGGTGAAACCCCATACACACCAGGCAGGAAGTTGAAAAACGGTGAAACCCACATACACACCTGGCAGGAGCCTGATACACTGTGATACCCACAAACACACCTGGCAGGATCCTGATACACCGTGAAAACCCCAGACACACACGGCAGGATCCTGATAAACTGTGAAACCCACATACACACCTGGCAGTATCCTGATAAACTGTGAAATCCCCATACACACCTGGCAGGATCCTGATCCACTGTTAAAACCCCATACACACCTGGCAGGATCCTGATACACTGTGAAACCCCATACACACCTGGCAGGATCCTGATAAACTGTGAAAAGCCCATGCACACCTGGAAGGATCCTGATACACTGTGAAATCCCCATACACACCTGGCAAGAACCTGCTCCGCTGTGAAAAGCCCATACACACCTGGCAGGACCTTGATAAACTGCGAACACCCCATACACACCTGGCAGGATCCTGTTACACTGTGAAATCCCTTACACACCTGGCAGGATCCTGATCCTCTGTGAAAACCCCACGCACACCTGGCAGGATCCTGATCCACTGTAAAACCCCATTCACATCTGGCAGGATCCTGATACGCAGTGAAACCCCATACACACCTGGCAGGATCCTGATCCACTGTGAAAACCCCAAACACACCTGGAAGGATCCGGATGCACTGTGAAAACCCCCGTAAACACCTGGAAGGATCCTGATGCACTCTGAAATCCCCCATACACACCTGGCAGGATCCAGATCCACAGTGAAAACCCCATACACACCTGGAAGGATCCTGATACACTGTGAAACCCCCTTCACATTTGGCAGGATCCTGATACACTGTGAAACCCCATACACACATGGCAGGATCCTGATCCACTGTGAAATCCCGTTCACATCTGACAGGATCCTGATACACTGTGAAACCCTTGTTCACATTTGGCAGGATCCTGATACACTGTGAAACCGCATACACACCTGGAAGGATCCTGATACACTGTGAAACCCCCATGCACGCCTGGAAATATCCTGATACGCTGTGAAAACCCCCATACACACCTGGAAGGATCCTGATACGCTGTGAAACCCCGTTCACATTTGGCAGGATCCTGATATACTGTGAAACACGATACACACCTCGCAGGATCTTGATCCACCGTGAAACCCCAATCACATTTGGCAGGATCCTGATACACTGCGAATAGCCCAAACACACCTGGGATGATCTTGATACACTGTGAAACCCCAAACACACCTGGCAGGATCTTGATCCACTGTGAAACACCCATACACACCTGGAAGGATCCTGATACACTGTGAAAACCCCAAACACATCTGGCAGGATCCTGATACACTGTGAAAACCCATACACACCTGACAGGATCCTGATCCACTGTGAAACCCCCATACACACCTGGAACGATCCTGATACACAGTGAAAACCCCAAACACATCTGGCAGGATCCTGAAACACTGTGAAAAACCCATACACACCTGGCAGGATCCTGTTGCACTATGAAACACCCATACACATCTGGAAGGAACCTGTTGCACTGTGAAATCCCCAAATACATCCGGCAGGATCCTGATACATTGTGAAAACCCCGTACACACCTGGCAGAATCCTGATGCACTGTGAAACCCCATTCACATCTGGCAGGATCCTGATACGCAGTGAAACCCCATGCACACCTGGCAGGATCCTAATCCACTGTGAAAACCCCATACACACCTGGCAGGATCCTGATCCACTGTTAAAACCCCATACACACCTGGCAGGATCCTGATAAACTGTGAAACCCCCATAAACACCTGGCAGGATCCTGATACACTGTGAAATCCCGATACACACCTGGCAAGAACCTGATACACTGTAAAAACCCCATACACACGTGGCAGGATCCTGATCCACTGTGAAACCCCATACACACCAGGCAGGAAGTTGAAAAAGTGTGAAACCCACATACACACCTGGCAGGAGCCTGATACACTATGAAACCCACAAAGACACCTGGCAGGATCCGGATACACCGTGAAAACCCCATACACACCAGGCAGGATCCTGATAAACTGTGAAACCCACATACACACCTGGCAGGATCCTGATACACTGTGAAATCCCCATACACACCTGGCAGGATCCTGATCCACTGTTAAAACCCCATACACACCTGGCAGGATCCTGATACACTGTGAAACCCCGTACACACCTGGCAGGATCCTGATAAACTGTGAAACCCCCATACACACCTGGAAGTATCCTGATACACTGTGAAATCCCCATACACGCGTGGCAAGAACCTGATCCGCTGTGAAAAGCCCATACATACCTGGCAGGACCTTGATAAACTGTGAACACCCCATCCACACCTGGCAGGATCCTGATACACTGTGAAATCCCTTACACACCTGGCAGGATCCTGATCCTCTGTGAAAACCCCATGCACACCTGGCAGGATCCTGATCCACTGTAAAACCCCATTCACATCTGGCAGGATCCTGATACGCAGTGAAACCCCATACACACCTGGCAGGATCCTGATCCACTGTGAAAACCCCAAACACATCTGGAAGGATCCTGATACACTGTGAAAACCCCCGTACACACCTGGAAGGATCCTGATACACTCTGAAATCCCCCATACACACCTGGCAGGATCCTGATCCACAGTGAAAACCCCATACACACCTGGAAGGATCCTGATACACTGTGAAACCCCCTTCACATTTGGCAGGATCCTGATACACTGTGAAACCCCATACACATATGGCAGGATCCTGATCCACTGTGAAAACCCCAAACACACCTGGAAGGATCCTGATGCACTGTGAAACCCCCTTCACATTTGGCAGGATCATGATACACTGTAAAACCCCATACACATATGGCAGGATCCTGATCCACTGTGAAAACCCCAAACACACCTGGAAGGATCCGGATACACTGTGAAAACCCCCGTACACACCTGGAAGGATCCTGATACACTGTGAAACCCCATACACACCTGGAAGGATCCTGATACACTGTGAAACCCCCATGCACGCCTGGAAATATCCTGATACGCTGTGAAAACCCCCATACACACCTGGAAGGATCCTGATACGCTGTGAAACCCCGTTCACATTTGGCAGGATCCTGATATACTGTGAAACACGATACACACCTCGCAGGATCTTGATCCACCGTGAAACCCCAATCACATTTGGCAGGATCCTGATACACTGCGAATAGCCCAAACACACCTGGGATGATCTTGATACACTGTGAAACCCCAAACACACCTGGCAGGATCTTGATCCACTGTGAAACACCCATACACACCTGGAAGGATCCTGATACACTGTGAAAACCCCAAACACATCTGGCAGGATCCTGATACACTGTGAAAACCCATACACACCTGACAGGATCCTGATCCACTGTGAAACCCCCATACACACCTGGAACGATCCTGATACACAGTGAAAACCCCAAACACATCTGGCAGGATCCTGAAACACTGTGAAACCCCATACACACCTGGCAGATCATGATGCACTGTGAAAAACGCATACACACCTGGCAGGATCCTGTTGCACTATGAACACCCATACACATCTGGAAGGAACCTGTTGCACTGTGAAATCCCCAAATACATCCGGCAGGATCCTGATACATTGTGAAAACCCCGTGCACACCTGGCAGAATCCTGATGCACTGTGAAACCCCATTCACATCTGGCAGGATCCTGATACGCAGTGAAACCCCATGCACACCTGGCAGGATCCTAATCCACTGTGAAAACCCCATACACACCTGGCAGGATCCTGATCCACTGTTAAAACCCCATACACACCTGGCAGGATCCTGATAAACTGTGAAACCCCCTTAAACACCTGGCAGGATCCTGATACACTGTGAAATCCCGATACACACCTGGCAAGAACCTGATACACTGTAAAAACCCCATACACACGTGGCAGGATCCTGATCCACTGTGAAACCCCATACACACCAGGCAGGAAGTTGAAAAAGTGTGAAACCCACATACACACCTGGCAGGAGCCTGATACACTATGAAACCCACAAAGACACCTGGCAGGATCCTGATACACCGTGAAAACCCCATACACACCAGGCAGGATCCTGATAAACTGTGAAACCCACATACACACCTGGCAGGATCCTGATACACTGTGAAATCCCCATACACACCTGGCAGGATCCTGATCCACTGTTAAAACCCCATACACACCTGGCAGGATCCTGATACACTGTGAAACCCCATACACACCTGGCAGGATCCTGATAAACTGTGAAACCCCCATTCACACCTGGAAGTATCCTGATACACTGTGAAATCCCCATACACACGTGGCAAGAACCTGATCCGCTGTGAAAAGCTCATAAATACCTGGCAGGACCTTGATAAACTGTGAACACCCCATCCACACCTGGCAGGATCCTGATACACTGTGAAATCCCTTACACACCTGGCAGGATCCTGATCCTCTGTGAAAACCCCATGCACACCTGGCAGGATCCTGATCCACTGTAAAACCCCATTCACATCTGGCAGGATCCTGATACGCAGTGAAACCCCATACACACCTGGCAGGATCCTGATCCACTGTGAAAACCCCAAACACACCTGGAAGGATCCTGATACACTGTGAAAACCCCCGTACACACCTGGAAGGATCCTGATACACTCTGAAATCCCCCATACACACCTGGCAGGATCCTGATCCACAGTGAAAACCCCATACACACCTGGAAGGATCCTGATACACTGTGAAACCCCCTTCACATTTGGCAGGATCCTGATACACTGTGAAACCCCATACACATATGGCAGGATCCTGATCCACTGTGAAAACCCCAAACACACCTGGAAGGATCCTGATGCACTGTGAAACCCCCTTCACATTTGGCAGGATCCTGATACACTGTAAAACCCCATACACATATGGCAGGATCCTGATCCACTGTGAAAACCCCAAACACACCTGGAAGGATCCGGATACACTGTGAAAACCCCCGTACACACCTGGAAGGATCCTGATACACTGTGAAACCCCATACACACCTGGAAGGATCCTGATACACTGTGAAAACCCCCATACACACCAGGAAGGATCCTGATAAACTGTGAAACCCCCATTCACACCTGGAAGTATCCTGATACACTGTGAAATCCCCATACACACGTGGCAAGAACCTGATCCGCTGTGAAAAGCTCATAAATACCTGGCAGGACCTTGATAAACTGTGAACACCCCATCCACACCTGGCAGGATCCTGATACACTGTGAAATCCCTTACACACCTGGCAGGATCCTGATCCTCTGTGAAAACCCCATGCACACCTGGCAGGATCCTGATCCACTGTAAAACCCCATTCACATCTGGCAGGATCCTGATACGCAGTGAAACCCCATACACACCTGGCAGGATCCTGATCCACTGTGAAAACCCCAAACACACCTGGAAGGATCCTGATACACTGTGAAAACCCCCGTACACACCTGGAAGGATCCTGATACACTCTGAAATCCCCCATACACACCTGGCAGGATCCTGATCCACAGTGAAAACCCCATACACACCTGGAAGGATCCTGATACACTGTGAAACCCCCTTCACATTTGGCAGGATCCTGATACACTGTGAAACCCCATACACATATGGCAGGATCCTGATCCACTGTGAAAACCCCAAACACACCTGGAAGGATCCTGATGCACTGTGAAACCCCCTTCACATTTGGCAGGATCCTGATACACTGTAAAACCCCATACACATATGGCAGGATCCTGATCCACTGTGAAAACCCCAAACACACCTGGAAGGATCCGGATACACTGTGAAAACCCCCGTACACACCTGGAAGGATCCTGATACACTGTGAAACCCCATACACACCTGGAAGGATCCTGATACACTGTGAAAACCCCCATACACACCAGGAAGGATCCTGATACGCTGTGAAACCCCGTTGACATTTGGCAGGATCCTGATATACTGTGAAACACGATACACACCTCGCAGGATCTTGATCCACCATGAAACCCCGATCACATTTGGCAGGATCCTGATACACTGTGAATAGCCAAACACACCTGGGATGATCTTGATACACTGTGAAACCCCAAACACACCTGGCAGGATCCTGATCCACTGTGAAACACCCATACACACCTGGAAGGATCCTGATACACAGTGAAAACCCCAAACACATCTGGCAGGATCCTGAAACACTGTGAAACCCCATACACACCTGGCAGATCATGATGCACTGTGAAAAACCCATACACACCTGGCAGGATCCTGTTGCACTATGAAAAACCCATACACATCTGGAAGGATCCTGTAGCACTGTGAAATCCCCATACACATCTGGCAGGATCCTGATAAACTGTGAAACCCACATACACACCTGGCAGCATTCTGATAAACTGTGAAACCCCCAAACACACCAGGCAGGATCCTGATAAACTGTGAAACCCCCATACACACCTGGCAGCATCCCGATAAACTATGAAACCCCCATACACACCTGGAGGATCCTGATACACTGTGAAACCCCATACACACCTGGCAGGATCCTGATACACTGTGAAACCCACATACACACCTAGCAGGATTCTGATGCAGTGTGAAATCCCCATGCACACCTGGCAGGCACCTGATACACTGTGAAAACCCCATACACACCTGGCAGGATCCTGATCCATTGTGAAAACCCCAATCACACCTGGCAGGATCCTGATACACTGTGAAAACCCCATACACACCTGGCAGGATACTGATCCACTGTGAAATCCCCACAGACACCTGGCAGGATCCTGATACACTGTGAATCCCCCATACACACCTGGCAGGATCCTGATACACTGTCAAACCCACATACACATCAGGCAGGATGCTGATAAACTGTGAAACACACATACACACCTGGCAGTATCCTGATGCACTGTGAAAACCCCATACACACGTGGCGGGATCCTGATAAACTGTGAAACCCCCAAACCCACCTGGCAGGTTCCTGATAAATTTTCAAAGCCACATACACACCTGACAGGATATTGATTAACTTTGAAACCCCCAAACACACCTGGCAGGATCCTGATACACTGTGAAAACCCCATACACACGTGGCAGGCTCCTGATCCACTGTGAAACCCCATACACACCAGGCAGGATCCTGATAAACTGTGAAACACACATACACACCTGGCAGGAGCCTGTAACACTGTGAAACCCACATACACACCTGGCAATATACTGGTACACTGTGAAAACTCCATACACACCTGGCAGGATCCCGATAAACTGTGAAACCCACATACACACCTGGCAGGATCCTGATACACTGTGAAAACCCCAAACCCACCTGGCAGGTTCCTGATACACTTTGAAAACCCCATACACACCTGGCAGGATCCTGATACACTGTGAAAAACCCATACACACCTGGCAGGATCCTGATGAACAGTGAAAACCCCAAACCCACCTGGCAGGTTCCTGATACACTGTGAAAACCCCATACACACCTGGCAGGATTCTGATACACTGTGAAAACCCCATACACACCTGGCTGGATCCTGATGCACCGTGAAAAACCTAAAAACACCTGGCAGGATCCTGAAAAACTGTGAAACCCCATACACACGTGGCAGGATCCTGATAAACTGTGAAACCCCCATACACACCTGGCAGGTTCCTGATGCACTGTGAAATCCCCATACACACTTGGCAGTATCCTGATACACTGGGAAATCCCCAAACATACCTGGCAGGATCCTGATACACTGTGAAATCCCCATACACACCTGGCAGGAATCTGATACACTGTGAAAAACCCGCACACACCTGGAAGGATCCTGATGCACAGTGAAAACCCCAAACATGCCTGGCAGGATCCTGAACCACTGTGAAACCCCATACACACCTGGCAGGAACCTGATAAACTGTGAAACCCACATACAAACCTGGCAGGATCCTGATCCAATATGAAAAGCCCATCCACACCAGGCAGGATCCTGATACACTGTGAAAAACCCAATCACAACATCCAGGATCCGGATAAACTGTGAAACCCCATACACACGATGCAGAATCCTGATACACTGTGAAACCCCCATAAACACCAGGCAGGATCCTGATAAACTATGAAACCCCCATACACACCTGGCAGGATCCTGATAAACTGTGAAAGCCCCATACACACCTGGCAGGATACTGATACACTGTGAAAACCCCATACACACCTGGCAGGATCCTGATACACTGTGAAACCCCCATACACACCTGGCAGGATCCTGATAAACTGTGAAACCCACATACACACCTGGCAGAATCCTGATACACTGTGAAACCCACATAAACACCTGGCAGGATCCTGATAAACTGTGAAAACCCCATACACACCTGGCAGGATCCTGTTAAACTGTGAATCCCACATACACACCTGGCAGGATCCTGATAAATGTGAAACCCACATAAACACCTCGCTGGATCCTGATACACTGTGAAACCCCCATACACATCTGGAAGTATCCTGATGCACTGTGAAAATCCAATACACATCTGCAGGTTCCTGATGCACTGTGAAAACCCCATTCACATCTGGCAGGATACTGATAAACTGTGAAATCCCCGGACACACCAGGCAGGATCCTGATAAACTGTGAAACCCCCATACACACCTGGCAGGATACTGATCCACTGTGAAACCCCATACACACCAGGCAGGATCCTGATAAACTGTGAAACCCATATACACACCTGGCAGGATCCTGATGCAATGTAAAATCCCCATACACACCAGGCAGGATCCTGACAACTGTGAAACCCACATACACAACTGGCAAGATCCTGATACACTGTGAAAACCCCATACACTCCAGGCAGGATCCTGATACACTGTGAAAACCCCAAACACACCTGGCAGGATCCTGATAAAATGTGAAACCCCATACACACGATGCAGGATCTAGATACACTGTGAAACCCCCATACACATCTGGAAGGATCCTGATGCACTGTGAAAGTCCCATACACATCTGGAAGGATCCTGATGCAATGTAAAAACCCCATTCACATCTGGCAGGATCCTGATAAACTGTGAAACCTCCAGACACACCAGGCAGGATCCTGATAAACTTTCAAAGCCACATACACACCTGACAGGATATTGATTAACTGTGAAACCCCCAAACACACCTGGCAGGATCCTGATACACTGTGAAAACCCCATACACACGTGGCAGGATCCTGATCCACTGTGAAACCCCATACACACCAGGCAGGATCCTGATAAACTGTGAAACACACATACACACCTGGCAGGAGCCTGTAACACTGTGAAACCCACATACATACCTGGCAATATCCTGGTACACTGTGAAAACTCCATACACACCTGGCAGGATCCTGATAAACTGTGAAACCCACATACACACCTGGCAGGATCCTGATACACTGTGAAAACCCCATACACACCTGGCAGGATCCTGATAAACTGTGAAACCCCATACACACGTGGCAGGATCCTGATAAACTGTGAAACCCACATACACACCTGGCAGGAGCCTGAAACACTGTGAAACCCACATGCACACCTGGCAATATCCTGATACACTGTGAAAAATCCATACACACCTGGCAGGATCTAGATACACTGTGAAACCCCCATACACATCTGGAAAGATCCTGATGCACTGTGAAAATCCCATACACATCTGGCAGGATCCTGATAAACTGTGAAACCCCCAGCCACACCAGGCAGGATCCTGATAAACTGTGAAACCCCCATACACACCTGGCAGGATCCTGATAAACTGTGAAACACACATACACACTTGACAGGATCCTGATAAACTGTGAAACCCCAATACACACCTGGCAGGATCCTGATACACTGTGAAAACCCCACTGACACGTGGCAGGATCCTGATCCACTGTGAAACCCCATACACACCAGGCAGGATCCTGACAAACTGTGAAACCGACATACACACCGGGCAGGAGCCTGATACACTGTGAAACCCACATATACACCTATCAGGATCCTGATACACTGTGAAAACTCCATGCACACCTGGCAGAATCCTGATACACTGTGAAACCCACATAAACACCTGGCAGGATCCTGATAAACTGTGAAAACCCCATACACACCTGGCAGGATCCTGTTAAACTGTGGATCCCACATACACACCTGGCAGGATCCTGATACAATGTGAAACCCACATAAACGCGTCGCAGGATCCTGATACACTGTGAAACCCCCATACACATCTGGAAGTATCCTGATGCACTGTGAAAATCCAATACACTTCTGCAGGTTCCTGATGCACTGTGAAAACCCCATTCACATCTGGCAGGATCCTGATAAACTGTGAAATCCCCAGACACACCAGGCAGGATCCTGATAAACTGTGAAACCCCCATACACACCTGGCAGGATACTGATCCACTGTGAAACCCCATACACACCAGGCAGGATCCTGATAAACTGTGAAACCCACATACACACCTGGCAGGATCCTGATGCACTGTAAAATCCCCATACACACCAGGCAGGATCCTGATAACTGTGAAACCCACATACACAACTGGCAGGATCCTGATACACTGTGAAAACCCCATACACTCCAGGCAGGATCCTGATACACTGTGAAAACCCCAAACACACCTGGCAGGATCCTGATAAAATGTGAAACCCCATACACTCGATGCAGGATCTAGATACACTGTGAAACCCCCATACACATCTGGAAGGATCCTGATGCACTGTGAAAGTCCCATACACATCTGGCAGGATCCTGATGCAATGTAAAAACCCCATTCACATCTGGCAGGATCCTGATAAACTGTGAAACCTCCAGACACACCAGGCAGGATCCTGATAAATTTTCAAAGCCACATACACACCTGACAGGATATTGATTAACTTTGAAACCCCCAAACACACCTGGCAGGATCCTGATACACTGTGAAAACCCCATACACACGTGGCAGGCTCCTGATCCACTGTGAAACCCCATACACACCAGGCAGGATCCTGATAAACTGTGAAACACACATACACACCTGGCAGGAGCCTGTAACACTGTGAAACCCACATACACACCTGGCAATATACTGGTACACTGTGAAAACTCCATACACACCTGGCAGGATCCCGATAAACTGTGAAACCCACATACACACCTGGCAGGATCCTGATACACTGTGAAAACCCCATACACATCTGGCAGGATCCTGATAAACTGTGAAACCCCATACACACGTGGCAGGATCCTGATAAACTGTGAAACCCACATACACACCTGGCAGGAGCCTGAAACACTGTGAAACCCACATGCACACCTGGCAATATCCTGATACACTGCGAAAAATCCATACACACCTGGCAGGATCTAGATACACTGTGAAACCCCCATACACATCTGGAAGGATCCTGATGCACTGTGAAAATCCCATACACATCTGGCAGGATCCTGATGCACTGTGAAAACCCAATTCACATCTGGCAGGATCCTGATAAACTGTGAAACCCCCAGCCACACCAGGCAGGATCCTGATAAACTGTGAAACCCCCATACACACCTGGCAGGATCCTGATAAACTGTGAAACACACATACACACTTGACAGGATCCTGATAAACTGTGAAACCCCCATACACACCTGGCAGGATCCTGATACACTGTGAAAACCCCACTGACACGTGGCAGGATCCTGATCCACTGTGAAACCCCATACACACCAGGCAGGATCCTGATAAACTGTGAAACCGACATACACACCGGGCAGGAGCCTGATACACTGTGAAGCGCACATACACACCTGTCAGGATCCTGATACACTGTGAAAACTCCATGCAAACCTGGCAGGATCCTGATAAACTGTGAAACCCACATACACACCTGTCAGGATCCTGATAAACTGTGAAACCCCATGCACACGTGGCAGGTTCCTGATACACTGTGAAAACCCCATACACACCTGTCAGGATGCTGATCCACTTTGAAAACCCCATACACACCTGGCAGTATCCTGACACACAGTGAGCCCCCATACACACCTGCAGGATCCTGATAAACTGTGAAACCCCCATACACACCTGGCAGGATCCTGATACGCTGTGAAATCCACATACACACCTGGCAGGTTCCTGACCCACTGTGAAATCCCCATACACACCTGGAAGGAGCCTGATACACTGTGAAAACCACATACACAACTGGCAGGATCCTGACGCACAGTGAAAACCCCAAACACACCTGGCAGGATCCTGATACACTGTGAAAACCCTATACACACCGAGCAGGATCCTGATGCACAGTGAAACCCAAACACATCTGGCAGGATCCTGAACCACTGTGAAACCCACATACACACGTGGCAGGATCCTGATAAACTGTGAAACCCACATACACATCTGGCAGGATCCTGATACACTGTGAAATCCCCACACACACGGCAGGTTCCTGATCCACTGTGAAAACCCCATACACATCTGGCAGGATCCTGATACACTGTGAAAACCCCATACACACCTGGCAGGATCCTGATACACTGTGAACAACCCAAACACACCTGGCAGGATCCTGATACACTGTGAAAACCCCATACACACCTGGCCGGATCCTGATACACTGTGAAATCCCCGTACACACCTGGCAGGATCCTGATGCACAGTGAATACCCCAAACACACCTGGCAGGATCCTGAACCACTGTGAAATCCCATACACATGTGGCAGGATCCTGATGAAATGTGAAACCACGAAACACACCTGGCAGGATCCTGATAAACTGTGAAACCCACATAGACACCTGGCAGGATCCTGATCCACTGTGAAACCTCATACACACCTGGCAGGATTCTGATCAACTGTGAAACCCACATACACACCTGGCAGGATCCTGATGCACTGTGAAATCCCCATACACACCAGGCAGGATCCTGATAAACTTTGAAACCCACAGACACACCTGGCAGTATCGTGATTTACTGTGAAAACCCCATACACACCTGACAGGATCCTGATACACTGTGAAAACCCCATACACACCTGGCAGGTTGCTGATGCACTGTGAAAACCCCATACACACGATGCAGGATCCTGATACACTTTGAAACCCCCATACACATCTGAAAGGATCCTGATGCACTGTGAAAACCCCATACATATCTGGCAGGATCCTGATACACTGTGAAATCCCCACACACACTTGGCAGGATCCTGATCCACTGTGAAACCCCATACACACCAGGCAGGATCCTGATAAACTGTGAAACCGACACACACCGGGCAGGAGCCTGATACACTGTGACACCCACATACACACCTGGCAGGATCCTGATAAACTGTGAAACCCACATACACACCTGTCAGGATCCTGATAAACTGTGAAACCCCATGCACACGTGGCAGGTTCCTGATACACTGTGAAAACCCCATACACACCTGGCAGGATGCTGATCCACTTTGAAAACCCAATACACACCTGGCAGGATCCTGATGCACAGTGATCCCCCATACACACCTGGCAGGATCCTGATAAGCTGTGAAACCCCCATACACACCTGGCAGGATCCTGATACGCTGTGAAATCCACATACACACCTGGCAGGTTCCTGACCCACTGTGAAAACGCCATACACACCTGGAAGGAGCCTGATACACTGTGAAAACCACATCCACAACTGGCAGGATCCTGATGCACAGTGAAAACCCCAAACTCACCTGGCAGGATCCTGATACACTGTGAAAACCCCATAAACACCTAGCAGGATCCTGATGCACAGTGAAACCCAAACACACCTGGCAGGATCCTGAACCACTGTGAAACCCACATACACACGTGGCAGGATCCTGATAAACTGTGAAACCCACATACACATCTGGCAGGATCCTGATACACTGTGAAATCCCCATACACACCTGGCAGGTTCCTGATCCACTGTGAAAACCCCATACACATCTGGCAGGTTCCTGATACACTGTGAAAACCCCACACACAACTTGCAGGATCCTGATACACTGTGAACAACCCAAACACACCTGGCAGTATCCTGATACACTGTGAACACCCCATACACACCTGGCAGGATCCTGATACACTGTGAAATCCCCGTACACACCTGGCAGGATCCTGATGCACAGTGAATACCCCAAACACACCTGGCAGGATCCTGAACCACTGTGAAACCCCATACACATGTGGCAGGATCCTGATAAACTGTGAAACCACGGAACACAACTGGCAGCTTCCTGATAAACTGTGAAACCCACATAGACACCTGGCAGGATCCTGATCCACTGTGAAACCCCATACACACCAGGCAGGATCCTGATCAACTGTGAAACCCACATACACACCTGGCAGGATCCTGATGCACTGTGAAATCCCCATACACACCAGACAGGATCTTGATAAACTTTGAAACCCACAGACACACCTGGCAGTATCGTGATTCACTGTGAAAACCCCATACACACCTGGCAGGATCCTGATACACTGTGAAAACCCCATACACACGATGCAGGATCCTGATACACTTTGAAACCCCCATACACATCTGAAAGGATCCTGATGCACTGTGAAACCCACATACACACCTGGCAGGAGCCTGATACACTGTGAAACCCACATACACACCTGTCAGGATCCTGATAAACTGTGAAATCCCATGCACACGTGCCAGATTCCTGATACACAGAGAAACCCCCAGACACATCTGGAGGGATCCTGATGCACTGTGAAAAACCCATACACAACTGGCAGTGCCCTGATGCACTGTGAAAACGCCATTCACATCTGGCAGGATCCTGACATACTGTGAAACCCACATACACACCTGGCAGGATCCTGATAAACTGTGAAACCCCCAGACACACCAGGCAGGATCCCGATAAAATGTGAAACCCCCATACACACCTGGCAGGAAACTGATAAACTGTGAAACCAACATACACACCTGGCAGGATCCTGATAAACTGTGAAAACTCCATGCACACCTGGCAGGATCCTGATAAACTGTGAAACCCACATACACACCTGGCAGGATCCTGATAAACTGTGAAACCCCATGCACACGTGGCAGGTTCCTGATACACTGTGAAAACCCCATACACACCTGGCAGGATGCTGATAAACTGTGAAACCCCCATACACACCTGGCAGGATCCTGATACGCTGTGAAATCCACATACACACCTGGCAGGTTCCTGACCCACTGTGAAATCCCCATACACACCTGAAGGAGCCTGATACACTGTGAATACCACATACACAACTGGCAGGATCCTGATGCACAGTGAAAACCCCAAACACACCTGGCAGTATCCTGATACACAGTGAACCCCCATACACACCTGGCAGGATCCTGATACACTGTGAAAACCACATACACAACTGGCAGGATCCTGATGCACAGTGAAACCCAAACACATCTGGCAGGATCCTGAACCACTGTGAAACCCACATACACACGTGACAGGATCCTGATAAACTGTGAAACCCACATACACATCTGGCAGGATCCTGATACACTGTGAAATCCCCATACGCACCTGGCAGGTTCCTGATCCACTGTGAAAACCCCATACACATCTGGCAGGATCCTGATACACTGTGAAAACCCCATACACACCTGGCAGGATCCTGATACACTGTGATCAACCCAAACACACCTGGCAGGATCCTGATGCACTGTGAAAACCCCATACACACCTGGCAGGATCCTGATACACTGTGAAATCCCCGTACACACCTGGCAGGATCCTGATGCACAGTGAATACCCCAAACACACCTGGCAGGATCCTGATAAACTGTGAAACCCACATACACACCTGGCAGGATCCTGATAAACTGTGAAACCCCATGCACACGTGGCAGGTTCCTGATACACTGTGAAAACCCCATACACACCTGGCAGGATGCTGATAAACTGTGAAACCCCCATACACACCTGGCAGGATCCTGATACGCTGTGAAATCCACATACACACCTGGCAGGTTCCTGACCCACTGTGAAATCCCCATACACACCTGAAGGAGCCTGATACACTGTGAATACCACATACACAACTGGCAGGATCCTGATGCACAGTGAAAACCCCAAACACACCTGGCAGTATCCTGATACACAGTGAACCCCCATACACACCTGGCAGGATCCTGATACACTGTGAAAACCACATACACAACTGGCAGGATCCTGATGCACAGTGAAACCCAAACACATCTGGCAGGATCCTGAACCACTGTGAAACCCACATACACACGTGGCAGGATCCTGATAAACTGTGAAACCCACATACACATCTGGCAGGATCCTGATACACTGTGAAATCCCCATACGCACCTGGCAGGTTCCTGATCCACTGTGAAAACCCCATACACATCTGGCAGGATCCTGATACACTGTGAAAACCCCATACACACCTGGCAGGATCCTGATACACTGTGATCAACCCAAACACACCTGGCAGGATCCTGATGCACTGTGAAAACCCCATACACACCTGGCAGGATCCTGATACACTGTGAAATCCCCGTACACACCTGGCAGGATCCTGATGCACAGTGAATACCCCAAACACACCTGGCAGGATCCTGAACCACTGTGAAATCCCATACACATTTGGCAGGATCCTGATGAACTGTGAAACCACGAAACACACCTGGCAGGATCCTGATCAACTGTGAAACCCACATACACACCTGGCAGGATCCTGATGCACTGTGAAATCCCCATACACACCAGGCAGGATCCTGATAAACTTTGAAACCCACAGACACACCTGGCAGTATCCTGATCCACTGTGAAACCTCATACACACCTGGCAGGATCCTGATCAACTGTGAAACCCACATACACACCTGGCAGGATCCTGATGCACTGTGAAATCCCCATACACACCAGGCAGGATCCTGATAAACTTTGAAACCCACAGACACACCTGGCAGTATCGTGATTCACTGTGAAAACCCCATACACACCTGGCAGGATCCTGATACACTGTGAAAACCCCATACACACCTGGCAGGTTCCTGATGCACTGTGAAAACCCCATACACACGATGCAGGATCCTGATACACTTTGAAACCCCCATACACATCTGAAAGGATCCTGATGCACTGCGAAAACCCCATACATATCTGGCAGGATACTGATACACTGTGAAAACCCCACACACACTTGGCAGGATCCTGATCCACTGTGAAACCCCATACACACCAGGCAGGATCCTGATAAACTGTGAAACCGACACACACCGTGCAGGAGCCTGATACACTGTGACACCCACATACACACCTGGCAGGATCCTGATAAACTGTGAAACCCACATACACACCTGTCAGGATCCTGATAAACTGTGAAATCCCATGCACACGTGCCAGATTCCTGATACACAGAGACACCCCCAGACACATCTGGAGGGATCCTGATGCACTGTGAAAAACCCATACACAACTGGCAGTGTCCTGATGCACTGTGAAAACGCCATTCACATCTGGCAGGATCCTGACATACTGTGAAACCCACATACACACCTGGCAGGATCCTGATACACTGTGAAATCCCCGTACACACCTGGCAGGATCCTGATGCACAGTGAATACCCCAAACACACCTGGCAGGATCCTGAACCACTGTGAAACCCCATACACATGTGGCAGGATCCTGATAAACTGTGAAACCACGGAACACACCTGGCAGCTTCCTGATAAACTGTGAAACCCACATAGACACCTGGCAGGATCCTGATCCACTGTGAAACCCCATACACACCAGGCAGGATCCTGATCAACTGTGAAACCCACATACACACCTGGCAGGATCCTGATGCACTGTGAAATCCCCATACACACCAGACAGGATCTTGATAAACTTTGAAACCCACAGACACACCTGGCAGTATCGTGATTCACTGTGAAAACCCCATACACACCTGGCAGGATCCTGATACACTGTGAAAACCCCATACACACGATGCAGGATCCTGATACACTTTGAAACCCCCATACACATCTGAAAGGATCCTGATGCACTGTGAAACCCACATACACACCTGGCAGGAGCCTGATACACTGTGAAACCCACATACACACCTGTCAGGATCCTGATAAACTGTGAAATCCCATGCACACGTGCCAGATTCCTGATACACAGAGAAACCCCCAGACACATCTGGAGGGATCCTGATGCACTGTGAAAAACCCATACACAACTGGCAGTGCCCTGATGCACTGTGAAAACGCCATTCACATCTGGCAGGATCCTGACATACTGTGAAACCCACATACACACCTGGCAGGATCCTGATAAACTGTGAAACCCCCAGACACACCAGGCAGGATCCCGATAAAATGTGAAACCCCCATACACACCTGGCAGGAAACTGATAAACTGTGAAACCAACATACACACCTGGCAGGATCCTGATAAACTGTGAAAACTCCATGCACACCTGGCAGGATCCTGATAAACTGTGAAACCCACATACACACCTGTCAGGATCCTGATAAACTGTGAAACCCCATGCACACGTGGCAGGTTCCTGATACACTGTGAAAACCCCATACACACCTGGCAGGATGCTGATAAACTGTGAAACCCCCATACACACCTGGCAGTATCCTGATACGCTGTGAAATCCACATACACACCTGGCAGGTTCCTGACCCACTGTGAAATCCCCATACACACCTGAAGGAGCCTGATACACTGTGAATACCACATACACAACTGGCAGGATCCTGATGCACAGTGAAAACCCCAAACACACCTGGCAGTATCCTGATACACAGTGAACCCCCATACACACCTGGCAGGATCCTGATACACTGTGAAAACCACATACACAACTGGCAGGATCCTGATGCACAGTGAAACCCAAACACATCTGGCAGGATCCTGATACACTGTGAAATCCCCATACGCACCTGGCAGGTTCCTGATCCACTGTGAAAACCCCATACACATCTGGCAGGATCCTGATACACTGTGAAAACCCCATACACACCTGGCAGGATCCTGATACACTGTGATCAACCCAAACACACCTGGCAGGATCCTGATGCACTGTGAAAACCCCATACACACCTGGCAGGATCCTGATACACTGTGAAATCCCCGTACACACCTGGCAGGATCCTGATGCACAGTGAATACCCCAAACACACCTGGCAGGATCCTGAACCACTGTGAAATCCCATACACATTTGGCAGGATCCTGATGAACTGTGAAACCACGAAACACACCTGGCAGGATCCTGATCAACTGTGAAACCCACATACACACCTGGCAGGATCCTGATGCACTGTGAAATCCCCATACACACCAGGCAGGATCCTGATAAACTTTGAAACCCACAGACACACCTGGCAGTATCCTGATCCACTGTGAAACCTCATACACACCTGGCAGGATCCTGATCAACTGTGAAACCCACATACACACCTGGCAGGATCCTGATGCACTGTGAAATCCCCATACACACCAGGCAGGATCCTGATAAACTTTGAAACCCACAGACACACCTGGCAGTATCGTGATTCACTGTGAAAACCCCATACACACCTGGCAGGATCCTGATACACTGTGAAAACCCCATACACACCTGGCAGGTTCCTGATGCACTGTGAAAACCCCATACACACGATGCAGGATCCTGATACACTTTGAAACCCCCATACACATCTGAAAGGATCCTGATGCACTGCGAAAACCCCATACATATCTGGCAGGATACTGATACACTGTGAAAACCCCACACACACTTGGCAGGATCCTGATCCACTGTGAAACCCCATACACACCAGGCAGGATCCTGATAAACTGTGAAACCGACACACACCGTGCAGGAGCCTGATACACTGTGACACCCACATACACACCTGGCAGGATCCTGATAAACTGTGAAACCCACATACACACCTGTCAGGATCCTGATAAACTGTGAAATCCCATGCACACGTGCCAGATTCCTGATACACAGAGAAACCCCCAGACACATCTGGAGGGATCCTGATGCACTGTGAAAAACCCATACACAACTGGCAGTGTCCTGATGCACTGTGAAAACGCCATTCACATCTGGCAGGATCCTGACATACTGTGAAACCCACATACACACCTGGCAGGATCCTGATAAACTGTGAAACCCCCAGTCACACCAGGCAGGATCCCGATAAAATGTGAAACCCCCATACACACCTGGCAGGAAACTGATAAACTGTGAAACCAACATACACACCTGGCAGGATCCTGATAAACTGTGAAAACTCCATGCACACCTGGCAGGATCCTGATAAACTGTGAAACCCACATACACACCTGTCAGGATCCTGATAAACTGTGAAACCCCATGCACACGTGGCAGGTTCCTGATACACTGTGAAAACCCCATACACACCTGGCAGGATGCTGATAAACTGTGAAACCCCCATACACACCTGGCAGGATCCTGATACGCTGTGAAATCCACATACACACCTGGCAGGTTCCTGACCCACTGTGAAATCCCCATACACACCTGAAGGAGCCTGATACACTGTGAATACCACATACACAACTGGCAGGATCCTGATGCACAGTGAAAACCCCAAACACACCTGGCAGTATCCTGATACACAGTGAACCCCCATACACACCTGGCAGGATCCTGATACACTGTGAAAACCACATACACAACTGGCAGGATCCTGATGCACAGTGAAACCCAAACACATCTGGCAGGATCCTGAACCACTGTGAAACCCACATACACACGTGGCAGGATCCTGATAAACTGTGAAACCCACATACACATCTGGCAGGATCCTGATACACTGTGAAATCCCCATACGCACCTGGCAGGTTCCTGATCCACTGTGAAAACCCCATACACATCTGGCAGGATCCTGATACACTGTGAAAACCCAATAGACACCTGGCAGGATCCTGATACACTGTGATCAACCCAAACACACCTGGCAGGATCCTGATGCACTGTGAAAACCCCATACACACCTGGCAGGATCCTGATACACTGTGAAATCCCCGTACACACCTGGCAGGATCCTGATGCACAGTGAATACCCCAAACACACCTGGCAGGATCCTGAACCACTGTGAAATCCCATACACACCAGGCAGGATCCTGATGAACTGTGAAACCACGAAACACACCTGGCAGGATCCTGATCAACTGTGAAACCCACATACACACCTGGCAGGATCCTGATGCACTGTGAAATCCCAATACACACCAGGCAGGATCCTGATAAACTTTGAAACCCACAGACACACCTGGCAGTATCCGGATCCACTGTGAAACCTCATACACACCTGGCAGGATCCTGATCAGCTGTGAAACCCACATACACCCCTGGCAGGATCCTGATGCACTGTGAAATCCCCATACACACCAGGCAGGATCCTGATAAACTTTGAAACACACAGACACACCTGGCAGTATCGTGATTCACTGTGAAAACCCCATACACACCTGGCAGTATCGTGATTCACTGTGAAAACCCCATACACACCTGGCAGGATCCTGATACACTGTGAAAACCCCATACACACCTGGCAGGTTCCTGATGCACTGTGAAAACCCCATACACACGATGCAGGATCCTGATACACTTTGAAACCCCTATACACATCTGAAAGGATCCTGATGCACTGCGAAAACCCCATACATATCTGGCAGGATACTGATACACTGTGAAAACCCCACACACACTTGGCAGGATCCTGATCCACTGTGAAACACACATACACACCAGGCAGGATCCTGATAAACTGTGAAACCGACACACACCGTGCAGGAGCCTGATACACTGTGACACCCACATACACACCTGGCAGGATCCTGATAAACTGTGAAACCCACATACACACCTGTCAGGATCCTGATAAACTGTGAAATCCCATGCACACGTGCCAGATTCCTGATACACAGAGAAACCCCCAGACACATCTGGAGGGATCCTGATGCACTGTGAAAAACCCATACACAACTGGCAGTGTCCTGATGCACTGTGAAAACGCCATTCACATCTGGCAGGATCCTGACATACTGTGAAACCCACATACACACCTGGCAGGATCCTGATAAACTGTGAAACCCCCAGTCACACCAGGCAGGATCCCGATAAAATGTGAAACCCCCATACACACCTGGCAGGAAACTGATAAACTGTGAAACCAACATACACACCTGGCAGGATCCTGATAAACTGTGAAAACTCCATGCACACCTGGCAGGATCCTGATAAACTGTGAAACCCACATACACACCTGTCAGGATCCTGATAAACTGTGAAACCCCATGCACACGTGGCAGGTTCCTGATACACTGTGAAAACCCCATACACACCTGGCAGGATGCTGATAAACTGTGAAACCCCCATACACACCTGGAAGGATCCTGATACGCTGTGAAATCCACATACACACCTGGCAGGTTCCTGACCCACTGTGAAATCCCCATACACACCTGAAGGAGCCTGATACACTGTGAATACCACATACACAACTGGCAGGATCCTGATGCACAGTGAAAACCCCAAACACACCTGGCAGTATCCTGATACACAGTGAACCCCCATACACACCTGGCAGGATCCTGATACACTGTGAAAACCACATACACAACTGGCAGGATCCTGATGCACAGTGAAACCCAAACACATCTGGCAGGATCCTGAACCACTGTGAAACCCACATACACACGTGGCAGGATCCTGATAAACTGTGAAACCCACATACACATCTGGCAGGATCCTGATACACTGTGAAATCCCCATACGCACCTGGCAGGTTCCTGATCCACTGTGAAAACCCCGTACACATCTGGCAGGATCCTGATACACTGTGAAAACCCCATACACACCTGGCAGGATCCTGATACACTGTGATCAACCCAAACACACCTGGCAGGATCCTGATGCACTGTGAAAACCCCATACACACCTGGCAGGATCCTGATACACTGTGAAATCCCCGTACACACCTGGCAGGATCCTGATGCACAGTGAATACCCCAAACACACCTGGCAGGATCCTGAACCACTGTGAAATCCCATACACACCAGGCAGGATCCTGATGAACTGTGAAACCACGAAACACACCTGGCAGGATCCTGATCAACTGTGAAACCCACATACACACCTGGCAGGATCCTGATGCACTGTGAAATCCCCATACACACCAGGCAGGATCCTGATAAACTTTGAAACCCACAGACACACCTGGCAGTATCCTGATCCACTGTGAAACCTCATACACACCTGGCAGGATCCTGATCAACTGTGAAACCCACATACACACCTGGCAGGATCCTGATGCACTGTGAAATCCCCATACACACCAGGCAGGATCCTGATAAACTTTGAAACCCACAGACACACCTGGCAGTATCGTGATTCACTGTGAAAACCCCATACACACCTGGCAGTATCGTGATTCACTGTGAAAACCCCATACACACCTGGCAGGATCCTGATACACTGTGAAAACCCCATACACACCTGGCAGGTTCCTGATGCACTGTGAAAACCCCATACACACGATGCAGGATCCTGATACACTTTGAAACCCCCATACACATCTGAAAGGATCCTGATGCACTGCGAAAACCCCATACATATCTGGCAGGATACTGATACACTGTGAAAACCCCACACACACTTGGCAGGATCCTGATCCACTGTGAAACCCCATACACACCAGGCAGGATCCTGATAAACTGTGAAACCGACACACACCGTGCAGGAGCCTGATACACTGTGACACCCACATACACACCTGGCAGGATCCTGATAAACTGTGAAACCCACATACACACCTGTCAGGATCCTGATAAACTGTGAAATCCCATGCACACGTGCCAGATTCCTGATACACAGAGAAACCCCCAGACACATCTGGAGGGATCCTGATGCACTGTGAAAAACCCATACACAACTGGCAGTGTCCTGATGCACTGTGAAAACGCCATTCACATCTGGCAGGATCCTGACATACTGTGAAACCCACATACACACCTGGCAGGATCCTGATAAACTGTGAAACCCCCAGTCACACCAGGCAGGATCCCGATAAAATGTGAAACCCCCATACACACCTGGCAGGAAACTGATAAACTGTGAAACCAACATACACACCTGGCAGGATCCTGATAAACTGTGAAAACTCCATGCACACCTGGCAGGATCCTGATAAACTGTGAAACCCACATACACACCTGTCAGGATCCTGATAAACTGTGAAACCCCATGCACACGTGGCAGGTTCCTGATACACTGTGAAAACCCCATACACACCTGGCAGGATGCTGATAAACTGTGAAACCCCCATACACACCTGGCAGGATCCTGATACGCTGTGAAATCCACATACACACCTGGCAGGTTCCTGACCCACTGTGAAATCCCCATACACACCTGAAGGAGCCTGATACACTGTGAATACCACATACACAACTGGCAGGATCCTGATGCACAGTGAAAACCCCAAACACACCTGGCAGTATCCTGATACACAGTGAACCCCCATACACACCTGGCAGGATCCTGATACACTGTGAAAACCACATACACAACTGGCAGGATCCTGATGCACAGTGAAACCCAAACACATCTGGCAGGATCCTGAACCACTGTGAAACCCACATACACACGTGGCAGGATCCTGATAAACTGTGAAACCCACATACACATCTGGCAGGATCCTGATACACTGTGAAATCCCCATACGCACCTGGCAGGTTCCTGATCCACTGTGAAAACCCCATACACATCTGGCAGGATCCTGATACACTGTGAAAACCCCATACACACCTGGCAGGATCCTGATACACTGTGATCAACCCAAACACACCTGGCAGGATCCTGATGCACTGTGAAAACCCCATACACACCTGGCAGGATCCTGATACACTGTGAAATCCCCGTACACACCTGGCAGGATCCTGATGCACAGTGAATACCCCAAACACACCTGGCAGGATCCTGAACCACTGTGAAATCCCATACACACCAGGCAGGATCCTGATGAACTGTGAAACCACGAAACACACCTGGCAGGATCCTGATCAACTGTGAAACCCACATACACACCTGGCAGGATCCTGATGCACTGTGAAATCCCCATACACACCAGGCAGGATCCTGATAAACTTTGAAACCCACAGACACACCTGGCAGTATCCTGATCCACTGTGAAACCTCATACACACCTGGCAGGATCCTGATCAACTGTGAAACCCACATACACACCTGGCAGGATCCTGATGCACTGTGAAATCCCCATACACACCAGGCAGGATCCTGATAAACTTTGAAACCCACAGACACACCTGGCAGTATCGTGATTCACTGTGAAAACCCCATACACACCTGGCAGGATCCTGATACACTGTGAAAACCCCATACACACCTGGCAGGTTCCTGATGCACTGTGAAAACCCCATACACACGATGCAGGATCCTGATACACTTTGAAACCCCCATACACATCTGAAAGGATCCTGATGCACTGTGAAAACCCCATACATATCTGGCAGGATACTGATACACTGTGAAAACACCACACACACTTGGCAGGATCCTGATCCACTGTTAAACCCCATACACACCAGGCAGGATCCTGATAAACTGTGAAACCAACACACACCGTGCAGGAGCCTGATACACTGTGACACCCACATACACACCTGGCAGGATCCTGATAAACTGTGAAACCCACATACACACCTGTCAGGATCCTGATAAACTGTGAAATCCCATGCACACGTGCCAGATTCCTGATACACAGAGAAACCCCCAGACACATCTGGAGGGATCCTGATGCACTGTGAAAAACCCATACACAACTGGCAGTGTCCTGATGCACTGTGAAAACGCCATTCACATCTGGCAGGATCCTGACATACTGTGAAACCCACATACACACCTGGCAGGATCCTGATAAACTGTGAAACCCCCAGTCACACCAGGCAGGATCCCGATAAAATGTGAAACCCCCATACACACCTGGCAGGAAGCTGATAAACTGTGAAACCAACATACACACCTGGCAGGATCCTGATAAACTGTGAAAACTCCATGCACACCTGGCAGGATCCTGATAAACTGTGAAACCCACATACACACCTGGCAGGATCCTGATAAACTGTGAAACCCCATGCACACGTGGCAGGTTCCTGATACACTGTGAAAACCCCATACACACCTGGCAGGATGCTGATAAACTGTGAAACCCCCATACACACCTGGCAGGATCCTGATACGCTGTGAAATCCACATACACACCTGACAGGTTCCTGACCCACTGTGAAATCCCCATACACACCGGAAGGAGCCTGATACACTGTGAATACCACATACACAACTGGCAGGATCCTGATGCACAGTGAAAACCCCAAACACACCTGGCAGTATCCTGATACACAGTGAACCCCCATACACACCTGGCAGGATCCTGATACACTGTGAAAACCACATACACAACTGGCAGGATCCTGATGCACAGTGAAACCCAAACACATCTGGCAGGATCCTGAACCACTGTGAAACCCACATACACACGTGACAGGATCCTGATAAACTGTGAAACCCACATACACATCTGGCAGGATCCTGATACACTGTGAAATCCCCATACGCACCTGGCTGGTTCCTGATCCACTGTGAAAACCCCATACACATCTGGCAGGATCCTGATACACTGTGAAAACCCCATACACACCTGGCAGGATCCTGATACACTGTGATCAACCCAAACACACCTGGCAGGATCCTGATGCACTGTGAAAACCCCATACACACCTGGCAGGATCCTGATACACTGTGAAATCCCCGTACACACCTGGCAGGATCCTGATGCACAGTGAATACCCCAAACACACCTGGCAGGATCCTGAACCACTGTGAAATCCCATACACATTTGGCAGGATCCTGATGAACTGTGAAACCACGAAACACACCTGGCAGGATCCTGATAAACTGTGAAACCCACATAGACACCTGGCAGGATCCTGATCCACTGTGAAACCTAATACACACCTGGCAGGATCCTGATCAACTGTGAAACCCACATACACACCTGGCAGGATCCTGATGCACTGTGAAATCCCCATACACACCAGGCAGGATCCTGATGAACTTTGAAACCCACAGACACACCTGGCAGTATCGTGATTCACTGTGAAAACCCCATACACACCTGGCAGGATCCTGATACACTGTGAAAACCCCATACACACCTGGCAGGTTCCTGATGCACTGTGAAAACCCCATACACACGATGCAGGATCCTGATACACTTTGAAACCCCCATACACATCTGAAAGGATCCTGATGCACTGTGAAAACCCCATACATGTATGGCAGGATCCTGATACACTGTGAAAACCCCACACACACTTGGCAGGATCCTGATCCACTGTGAAACCCCATACACACCAGGCAGGATCCTGATAAACTGTGAAACCGACACACACCGTGCAGGAGCCTGATACACTGTGACACCCACATACACACCTGGCAGGATCCTGATAAACTGTGAAACCCACATACACACCTGTCAGGATCCTGATAAACTGTGAAAACCCATGCACACGTGGCAGGTTCCTGATACACTGTGAAAACCCCATACACACCTTGCAGGATGCTGATCCACTTTGAAAACCCAATACACACCTGGCAGGATCCTGATACACAGTGATCCCCCATACACACCGGGCAGGATCCTGATAAACTGTGAAACCAACATACACACCTGGCAGGAAACTGATAAACTGTGAAACCAACATACACACCTGGCAGGATCCTGATAAACTGTGAAAACTCCATGCACACCTGGCAGGATCCTGATAAACTGTGAAACCCACATACACACCTGTCAGGATCCTGATAAACTGTGAAACCCCATGCACACGTGGCAGGTTCCTGATACACTGTGAAAACCCCATACACACCTGGCAGGATGCTGATAAACTGTGAAACCCCCATACACACCTGGCAGGATCCTGATACGCTGTGAAATCCACATACACACCTGACAGGTTCCTGACCCACTGTGAAATCCCCATACACACCTGAAGGAGCCTGATACACTGTGAATAGCACATACACAACTGGCAGGATCCTGATGCACAGTGCAAACCCCAAACACACCTGGCAGTATCCTGATACACAGTGAACCCCCATACACACCTGGCAGGATCCTGATACACTGTGAAAACCACATACACAACTGGCAGGATCCTGATGCACAGTGAAACCCAAACACATCTGGCAGGATCCTGAACCACTGTGAAACCCACATACACACGTGGCAGGATCCTGATAAACTGTGAAACCCACATACACATCTGGCAGGATCCTGATACACTGTGAAATCCCCATACGCACCTGGCTGGTTCCTGATCCACTGTGAAAACCCCATACACATCTGGCAGGATCCTGATACACTGTGAAAACCCCATACACACCTGGCAGGATCCTGATACACTGTGATCAACCCAAACACACCTGGCAGGATCCTGATACACTGTGAAAACCCCATACACACCTGGCAGGATCATGATGCACTGTGAAATCCCCGTACACACCTGGCAGGATCCTGATGCACAGTGAATACCCCAAACACACCTGGCAGGATCCTGAACCACTGTGAAATCCCATACACATTTGGCAGGATCCTGATGAACTGTGAAACCACGAAACACACCTGGCAGGATCCTGATAAACTGTGAAACCCACATAGACACCTGGCAGGATCCTGATCCACTGTGAAACCTCATACACACCTGGCAGGATCCTGATCAACTGTGAAACCCACATACACACCTGGCAGGATCCTGATGCACTGTGAAATCCCCATACACACCAGGCAGGATCCTGATGAACTTTGAAACCCACAGACACACCTGGCAGTATCGTGATTCACTGTGAAAACCCCATACACACCTGACAGGATCCTGATACACTGTGAAAACCCCATACACACCTGGCAGGTTCCTGATGCACTGTGAAAACCCCATACACACGATGCAGGATCCTGATACACTTTGAAACCCCCATACACATCTGAAAGGATCCTGATGCACTGTGAAAACCCCATACATATATGGCAGGATCCTGATACACTGTGAAAACCCCACACACACTTGGCAGGATCCTGATCCACTGTGAAACCCCATACACACCAGGCAGGATCCTGATAAACTGTGAAACCGACACACACCGTGCAGGAGCCTGATACACTGTGACACCCACATACACACCTGGCAGGATCCTGATAAACTGTGAAACCCACATACACACCTGTCAGGATCCTGATAAACTGTGAAAACCCATGCACACGTGGCAGGTTCCTGATACACAGTGAAAACCCCATACACACCTTGCAGGATGCTGATCCACTTTGAAAACCCAATACACACCTGGCAGGATCCTGATACACAGTGATCCCCCATACACACCGGGCAGGATCCTGATAAACTGTGAAACCCCCATACACACCTGACAGGATCCTGATACGCTGTGAAATCCACATACACACCTGGCAGGTTCCTGACCCACTGTGAAAACCCCATACACACCTGGAAGGAGCCTGATACACTGTGAAAACCACATACACAACTGGCAGGGTCCTGATACACTGTGAACAACCCAAACACACCTGGCAGTATCTTGATACAATGTGAACACCCCATACACACCTGGCAGGATCCTGATACACTGTGAAATCCCAGTACACACCTGGCAGGATCCTGATGCACAGTGAAAACCCCAAACACACCTGGCAGTATCCTGATACACTGCGAAAACCCCATACACACCTAGCAGGATCCTGATGCACAGTGAAACCCAAACACACCTGGCAGGATCCTGAACCACTGTGAAACCCACATACACACGTGGCAGGATCCTGATAAACTGTGAAACACACATACACATCTGGCAGGATCCTGATACACTGTGAAATCCCCATACACACCTGGCAGGTTCCTGATCCACTGTGAAAACCCCATACACATCTGGCAGGATCCTGATACACTGTGAAAACCCCATACACACCTGGCAGGATCCTGATACACTGTGAACAACCCAAACACACCTGGCAGTATCCTGATACAATGTGAACACCCCATACACACCTGGCAGGATCCTGATACACTGTGAAATCCCCGTACACACCTGGCAGGATCCTGATGCACAGTGAATACCCCAAACACACCTGGCAGGATCCTGAACCACTGTGAAATCCCATACACATGTGGCAGGATCCTGATAAACTGTGAAACCAGGGAACACACCTGGCAGGTTCCTGATGCACTGTGAAAACCCCATACACACGATGCAGGATCCTGATACACTTTGAAACCCCCATACACATCTGAAAGGATCCTGATGCACTGTGAAAACCCCATACATATATGGCAGGATCCTGATACACTGTGAAAACCCCACACACACTTGGCAGGATCCTGATCCACTGTGAAACCCCATACACACCAGGCAGGATCCTGATAAACTGTGAAACCGACACACACCGTGCAGGAGCCTGATACACTGTGACACCCACATACACACCTGGCAGGATCCTGATAAACTGTGAAACCCACATACACACCTGTCAGGATCCTGATAAACTGTGAAAACCCATGCACACGTGGCAGGTTCCTGATACACTGTGAAAACCCCATACACACCTTGCAGGATGCTGATCCACTTTGAAAACCCAATACACACCTGGCAGGATCCTGATACACAGTGATCCCCCATACACACCGGGCAGGATCCTGATAAACTGTGAAACCCCCATACACACCTGACAGGATCCTGATACGCTGTGAAATCCACATACACACCTGGCAGGTTCCTGACCCACTGTGAAAACCCCATACACACCTGGAAGGAGCCTGATACACTGTGAAAACCACATACACAACTGGCAGGGTCCTGATACACTGTGAACAACCCAAACACACCTGGCAGTATCTTGATACAATGTGAACACCCCATACACACCTGGCAGGATCCTGATACACTGTGAAATCCCAGTACACACCTGGCAGGATCCTGATGCACAATGAAAACCCCAAACACACCTGGCAGTATCCTGATACACTGTGAAAACCCCATACACACCTAGCAGGATCCTGATGCACAGTGAAACCCAAACACACCTGGCAGGATCCTGAACCACTGTGAAACCCACATACACACGTGGCAGGATCCTGATAAACTGTGAAACACACATACACATCTGGCAGGATCCTGATACACTGTGAA
This sequence comes from Heterodontus francisci, assembly GCF_036365525.1. Taxonomy (NCBI): domain Eukaryota; kingdom Metazoa; phylum Chordata; class Chondrichthyes; order Heterodontiformes; family Heterodontidae; genus Heterodontus; species Heterodontus francisci. Next base: position 55,921,289 of record NC_090398.1, read on the forward strand.
ATCCCCATACACACCTGGCAGGTTCCTGATCCACTGTGAAAACCCCATACACATCTGGCAGGATCCTGATACACTGTGAAAACCCCATACACACCTGGCAGGATCCTGATACACTGTGAAATCCCCGTACACACCTGGCAGGATCCTGATGCACAGTGAATACCCCAAACACACCTGGCAGGATCCTGAACCACTGTGAAATCCCATACACATGTGGCAGGATCCTGATAAACTGTGAAACCACGGAACACACCTGGCAGGATCCTGATAAACTGTGAAACCCACATAGACACCTGGCAGGATCCTGATCCACTGTGAAACCCCATACACACCAGGCAGGATCCTGATCAACTGTGAAACCCACATACACACCTGGCAGGATCCTGATGCACTGTGAAATCCCCATACACCCCAGGCAGGATCCTGATAAACTTTGAAACCCACAGACACACCTGGCAGTATCGTGATTCACTGTGAAAACCCCATACACACCTGGCAGGATCCTGATACACTGTGAAAACCCCATACACACGATGCAGGATCCTGATACACTTTGAAACCCCCATACACATCTGAAAGGATCCTGATACACTGTGAAATCCCATGCACACCTGGCAGTATCCTGATACACAGTGAAACCCCCAGACACATCTGGAGGGATCCTGATGCACTGTGACAAACCCATACACAACTGGCAGTGTCCTGATGCACTGTGAAAACGCCATTCACATCTGGCAGGTTCCTGATATACTGTGAAACCCACATACACACCTGGCAGGATCCTGATAAACTGTGAAACCCCCAGACACACCAGGCAGGATCCCGATAAAATGTGAAACCCCCATACACACCTGGCAGGATCCTGACAATCTGTGAAACCCCCATACACACCTGGCAGGAAACTGATAAACTGTGAAACCAACATACACACCTGGCAGGATCCTGATAAACTGCGAAAACTCCATGCACACCTGGCAGGATCCTGATAAACTGTGAAACCCACATACACACCTGTCAGGATCCTGATAAACTGTGAAACCCCATGCACACGTGGCAGGTTCCTGATACACTGTGAAAACCCCATACACACCTGGCAGGATGCTGATCCACTTTGAAAACCCCATACACACCTGGCAGTATCCTGATACACAGTGAACCCCCATACACACCTGGCAGGATCCTGATAAACTGTGAAACCCCCATACACACCTGGCAGGATCCTGATACGCTGTGAAATCCACATACACACCTGGCAGGTTCCTGACCCACTGTGAAATCCCCATACACACCTGGAAGGAGCCTGATACACTGTGAAAACCACATACACAACTGGCAGGATCCTGATGCAAAGTGAAAACCCCAAACACTCCTGGCAGGATCCTGATACACTGTGAAAACCCTATACACACCTAGCAGGAACCTGATGCACAGTGAAACCCAAACACATCTGGCAGGATCCTGAACCACTGTGAAACCCACATACACACGTGGCAGGATCCAGATAAATTGTGAAACTCACATACACATCTGGCAGGATCCTGATACACTGTGAAATCCCCATACACACCTGGCAGGTTCCTGATCCACTGTGAAAACCCCATACACATCTGGCAGGATCCTGATACACTGTGAAAACCCCATACACACCTGGCAGGATCCTGATACACTGTGAACAACCCAAACACACCTGGCAGGATCCTGATACACTGTGAAAACCCCATACACACCTGGCAGGATCCTGATACACTGTGAAATCCCCGTACACACCTGGCAGGATCCTGATGCACAGTGAATACCCCAAACACACCTGGCAGGATCCTGAACCACTGTGAAATCCCATACACATGTGGCAGGATCCTGATGAACTGTGAAACCAGGAAACACACCTGGCAGGATCCTGATAAACTGTGAAACCCACATAGACACCTGGCAGGATCCTGATCCACTGTGAAACCTCATACACACCTGGCAGGATCCTGATCAACTGTGAAACCCACATACACACCTGGCAGGATCCTGATGCACTGTGAAATCCCCATACACACCAGGCAGGATCCTGATAAACTTTGAAACCCACAGACACACCTGGCAGTATCGTGATTCACTGTGAAAACCCCATACACACCTGGCAGGTTCCTGATACACTGTGAAAACCCCATACACACCCGGCAGGTTCCTGATGCACTGTGAAAACCCCATACACACGATGCAGGATCCTGATACACTTTGAAACCCCCATACACATCTGAAAGGATCCTGATGCACTGTGAAAACCCCATACATATCTGGCAGGATCCTGATACACTGTGAAAACCCCACACACACTTGGCAGGATCCTGATCCACTGTGAAACCCCATACACACCAGGCAGGATCCTGATAAACTGTGAAACCGACACACACCGGGCAGGAGCCTGATACACTGTGACACCCACATACACACCTGGCAGGATCCTGATAAACTGTGAAACCCACATACACACCTGTCAGGATCCTGATAAACTGTGAAACCCCATGCACACGTGGCAGGTTCCTGATACACTGTGAAAACCCCATACACACCTGGCAGGATCCTGATAAACTGTGAAACCCCCATACACACCTGGCAGGATCCTGATACGCTGTGAAATCCGCATACACACCTGGCAGGTTCCTGACGCACTGTGAAAACCCCATGCACACCTGGAAGGAGCCTGATACACTGTGAAAACCACATACACAACTGGCAGGATCCTGATGCACAGTGAAAACCCCAAACACACCTGGCAGGATCCTGATACACTGTGAAAACCCCATACACACCTAGCAGGATCCTGATGCACAGTGAAACCCAAACACACCTGGCAGGATCCTGAACCACTGTGAAACCCACATACACACGTGGCAGGATCCTGATAAACTGTGAAACCCACAGACACATCTGGCAGGATCCTGATACTCTGTGAAATCCCCATACACACCTGGCAGGTTCCTGATCCACTGTGAAAACCCCATACACATCTGGCAGGATCCTGATACACTGTGAAAACCCCATACACACCTGGCAGGATCCTGATACACTGTGAACAACCCAAACACACCTGGCAGTATCCTGATACACTGTGAACACCCCAAACACACCTGGCAGGATCCTGATACACTGTGAAATTCCCATACACACCTGGCAGGATCCTGATGCACAGTGAATACCCCAATACACACCTGGCAGGATCCTGATACACAGTGATCCCCCAGACACACCTGGCAGGATCCTGATAAACTGTGAAACCCCCATATACACCTGGCAGGATCCTGATACGCTGTGAAATCCACATACACACCTGGCAGGTTCCTGACCCACTGTGAAAACCCCATACACACCTGGAAGGAGCCTGATACACTGTGAAAACCACATACACAACTGGCAGTATCCTGATGCACAGTGAAAACCCCAAACACACCTGGCAGGATCCTGATACACTGTGAAAACCCCATACACACCTAGCAGGATCCTGATGCACAGTGAAACCCAAACACACCTGGCAGGATGCTGAACCACTGTGAAACCCACATACACACGTGGCAGGATCCTGATAAACTGTGAAACCCACATAGACATCTGGCAGGATCCTGATACACTGTGAAATCCCCATACACACCTGGCAGTTTCCTGATCCACTGTGAAAACCCCATACACATCTTGCAGGTTCCTGATACACTGTGAAAACCCCATACACACCTGGCAGGATCCTGATACACTTTGAACAACCCAAACACACCTGGCAGTATCCTGATAAACTGTGAACACCCCATACACACCTGGCAGGATGCTGATACACTGTGAAATCCCCGTACACACCTGGCAGGATCCTGATGCACAGGGAACACCCCAAACACACCTGGCAGGATCCTGAACCACTGTGAAACCCCATACACATGTGGCAGGATCCTGATAAACTGTGGAACCACGAAACACACCTGGCAGGATCCTGATAAACTGTGAAACCCACATAGACACCTGGCAGGACCCTGATCCACTGTGAAACCCCTTACACACCAGGCAGGATCCTGATCAACTGTGAAACCCACATACACACCTGGCAGGATCCTGATGCACTGTGAAATCCCCATACACACCAGGCAGGATCCTGATAAACTTTGAAACCCTCAGACACACCTGGCTGTATCGTGATTCACTGTGAAACCCACATACACACCTGGCAGGATCCTGATGCACTGTGAAATCCCCATACACACGATGCAGGATCCTGATAAACGTTGCAACCCACAGACACACCTGGCAGTATCGTGATTCACTGTGAAACCCCCATACACACCTGGCAGGATCCTGATACACTGTGAAATCCCCATACACACGATGCAGGATCCTGATACACTTTGAAACCCCCATACACATCTGAAAGGATCCTGATGCTCTGTGAAACCCACATACACACCTGGCAGGAGCCTGATACACTGTGAAACCCACATACACACCTGTCAGGATCCTGATGAACTGTGAAATCCCATGCACACGTGCCAGGATCCTGATACACAGTGAAACCCCCAGACACATCTGGAGGGATCCTGATGCACTGTGAAAAACCCATACACAACTGGCAGTGTCCTGATGCACTGTGAAAACGCCATTCACATCTGGCAGGATCCTGATATTCTGTGAAACCCACAAACACACCTGGCAGGATCCTGATAAACTGTGAAACCCCCAGACACACCAGGCAGGATCCCGATAAAATGTGAAACCCCCATACACACCTGGCAGGATCCTGACAAACTGTGAAACCCCCATACACACCTGGCAGGAAACTGATAAACTGTGAAACCAACATACACACCTGGCAGGATCCTGATAAACTGTGAAAACCCCATATACACCTGGCAGGATCCTGATAAACCTCTTAAAACCCCAGACACACCTGGCAGGATCGTGATAAACTGTGAAACCCACATACACACCTGGCAGGATCCTGATACACTGTGAAAACCCCATACACACCTGGCAGGATCCTGATAATCTGTGAAAACCCCAGACACACCTGGCAGGATCCTGATACACTGTGAAACCCCCATACACACCTGGCATGATCCTGATACACTGTGAAACCCCCATACACACCTGGCATGATCCTGATCCACTGTGAAACCCAAATATACGCATGGCAGGATCCTGATACAATGTCAAAACCCCATACACACCTGGCAGTATACTGATGGACAGTGAGAACCCCATACACACCTGGCAGGATCCTGATACACTGTGAAAACCCCACACACACCTGGCAGGATCCTGTTGCACAGTGAAAACCCCAAATACACCTGGCAGGATCCTGATACACTGTGAAAAACCCATACACGCCTGGCAGTATCCTGATGCACTGTGAAAACCCCATACACACCTGGTAGGATCCTGATACACTGTGAAAGCCCCACACACACCTGGCAGGATCCTGATCCACTGTGAGAACCGCAAACACACCTGGCAGGATCCTGACCCACTGTGAAAACCCCATACACACTTGGCAGGATCCTGATACACTGTGAAAACCCCACACACACCTGGCAGGATCCTGTACACTGTGAAAACAACATACACACCTGGCAGGATACTGATCCACTGTATATTCCCCATACGCACCTGGCAGGATGCTGATAAACTGTGAAACCCACAAACAAACCTGGCAGGAACCTGATAAAATGTGAAAACCCCATACACACCTGGAATATCCTGATATACTGTGAAAAACCATACACACCTGGCAGGATCCTGATATACTGTGAAACCCACATACACACCTGGCAGGAGCCTGATGCACTGTGAAATCCCCATACACACCTGGCATGTTCCTGATGAACAGTGAAACTGCATTCACATCTGGCAAGTTCCTGATACACAGTGAAACCCCATTCACATCTGACAGGATCCTGATACACTGCGAAACCCCATACACACCTGGCAGGATCCTGATACACTGTGAAACCCCATACACACCTGTCTGAAACCTGATACACAGTGAAACCCCCATACACACCTGGCAGGATCCTGATACACTGTGAAACCCCCATACACACCTGGCAGGGTCCTGATACACTGTGAAATCCCGGACACACCTGGCAGGATCCTGATCCTCTGTGAAAACCCCATACATACCTGGCAGGATCCCGATTCCCTGTGAAAACTCCATACACATCTGGCAGGATCCTGATCCACTGTTGAAACCCCGTACACACCTGGCAGGATCCTGATCCACTGTGAAACCCCATTCACATCTGGCAGGATCCTGATAAACTGTGAAACCCACATACACACCTGACAGGATCCTGATACACTGTGAAAACCCCACACACACAGAGCAGGATCCTGATGCACAGTGAAACCCCAAACAGACCTGGCAGGATCCTAAACCACTGTGAAAACCGATGCATACGTGGCAGGAACTTGATAAACTGTGAAACACACATGCACACCTGGCAGGATCCTGATACACTGGGAATTCCCCATACACACCTGGCAGGTTCCTGATCCACTGTGAAAACCCCACACACATCTGGCAGTATCCTGAAACACTGTGAAAACCCCATACACACCTGGCAGGATCCTGATACACAGTGAACAGCCCCGTACACACCTGGCAGGATACTGATACACTGTGAAAACCCCATACACACCTGGCAGGATGCTGATACACTGTGAAAACCCCGTACACAACTGGCAGAATCCTGATGCACATTGAAACCCCATTCACATCTGGCAGGATCCTGATACACAGTGAAACCCCATTCACATCTGGCAGGATCCTGATACACTGTGAAACCCCATACACACCTGGCAGGATCCTGATACACTGTGAAACCCCATACACACCTGTCAGAAACCTGATACACTGTGAAAACCCCATACACACCTAGCAGGATCCTGATGCACAGTGAAACCCAAACACACCTGGCAGGATCCTGAACCACTGTGAAACCCACATACACACGTGGCAGGATCCTGATAAACTGTGAAACCCACATACACATCTGGCAGGATCCTGATACACTGTGAAATCCCCATACACACCTGGCAGGTTCCTGATCCACTGTGAAAACCCCATACAGATCTGGCAGGATCCTGATACACTGTGAAAACCCCATACACACCTGGCAGGATCCTGATACACTGTGAACAACCCAAACACACCTGGCAGTATCCTGATACACTGTGAACACCCCATACACGCCTGGCAGGATCCTGATACACTGTGAAATCCCCGTACACACCTGGCAGGATCCTGATGCACAGTGAATACCCCAATACACACCTGGCAGGATCCTGATACACAGTGATCCCCCATACACACCTGGCAGGAACCTGATAAACTGTGAAACCCGCATACACACCTGGCAGGATCCTGATACGCTGTGAAATCCACATACACACCTGGCAGGTTCCTGACCCACTGTGAAAACCCCATACACACCTGGAAGGAGCCTGATACACTGTGAAAACCACATACACAACTGGCGGGATCCTGATGCACTGTGAAACCCACATACACACGTGGCAGGATCCTGATAAACTGTGAAACCCACAGTCACATCTGGCAGGATCCTGATACACTGTGAAATCCCCATACACACCTGGCAGGTTCCTGATCCACTGTGAAAACCCCATACACATCTGGCACGGTCCTGATACACTGTGAAAACCCCATACACACCTGGCAGGATCCTGATACACTGTGAACAACCCAAACACACCTGGCAGTATCCTGATACACTGTGAACACCCCATACACACCTGGCAGGATCCTGATACACTGTGAAATCCCCGTACACAATAGGCAGGATCCTGATGCACAGTGAATACCCCAAACACACCTGGCAGGATCCTGAACCACTGTGAAACCCCATACACATGTGGCAGGATCCTGATAAACTGTGAAACCACGAAACACACCTGGCAGGATCCTGATAAACTGTGAAACCCGCATAGACACCTGGCAGGATCCTGATCCACTGTGAAACCCCATACACACCAGGCAGGATCCTGATCAACTGTGAAACCCACATACACACCTGGCAGGATCCTGATGCACTGTGAAATCCCCATACACACCAGGCAGGATCCTGATAAACTTTGAAACCCACAGACACACCTGTCAGTATCGTGATTCACTGTGAAAACCCCATACACACCTGGCAGGATCCTGATACACTGTGAAAACCCCACACACACGATGCAGGATCCTGATACACTTTGAAACTTCCATACACATCTGAAAGCATCCTGATGCACTGTGAAACCCACATACACACCTGGCAGGAGCCTGATACACTGTGAAACCCACATACACACCTGTCAGGATCCTGATAAACTGTGAAATCCCATGCACACGTGCCAGGATCCTGATACACAGTGAAACCCCCAGACACATCTGGAGGCATCCCGATGCACTGTGAAAAACCCATACACAACTGGCAGTGTCCTGATGCACTGTGAAAACGCCATTCACATCTGGCAGGATCCTGATATACTGTGAAACCCACAAACACACCTGGCAGGATCCTGATAAACTGTGAAACACCCAGACACACCAGGCAGGATCCCGATAAAATGTGAAACCCCCATACACACCTGGCAGGATCCTGACAAACTGTGAAACCCCCATACACACCTGGCAGGAAACTGATGAACTGTGAAACCAACATACACACCTGGCAGGATACTGATAAACTGTGAAAACCCCATATACACCTGGCAGGATCCTGATAAACTGTTAAAACCCCAGACACACCTGGCAGGATCGTGATAAACTGTGAAACCCACATACACACCTGGCAGGATCCTGATGCACTGTGAAACCCCCATACACACCTGGCATGATCCTGATAAACTGTGAAACCCACATACACACCTGGCAGGATCCTGATACACTGTGAAAACCCCATACACACCTGGCAGGATCCTGATAATCTGTGAAAACCCCAGACACACCTGGCAGTATCCTGATAAACTGTGAAACCCACATACACACCTGGCAGGATCCTGATACACTGTGAAACCCCCATACACACCTGGCATGATCCTGATCCACTGTGAAACCCAAATACACGCATGGCAGGATCCTGATACAATGTGAAAACCCCATACACACCTGGCAGGATCCTGATGGACAGTGAGAACCCCATACACACCTGGCAGGATCCTGATACACTGTGAGAACCCCACACACACCTGGCAGGATCCTGTTGCACAGTGAAAACCCCAAATACACCTGGCAGGATCCTGATACACTGTGCAAAACCCATACACGCCTGGCAGTATCCTGTTGCACTGTGAAAACCCCATACACACCTGGCAGGATCCTGATACACTGTGAAAGCCCCACACACACCTGGCAGGATCCTGATCCACTGTGAGAACCGCAAACACACCTGGCAGGATCCTGACCCACTGTGAAAACCCCATACACACTTGGCAGGATCCTGATACACTGTGAAAACCCCACACACACCTGGCAGGATCCTGATACACTGTGAAAACAACATACACACCTGGCAGGATACTGATCCACTGTATATTCCCCATACGCACCTGGCAGGATGCTGATAAACTGTGAAACCCACAAACAAACCTGGCAGGAACCTGATAAACTGTGAAAACCCCATACACACCTGGCAGGATCCTGATATACTGTGAAAACCCATACACACCTGGCAGGATCCTGATATACTGTGAAACCCACATACACACCTGGCAGGAGCCTGATGCACTGTGAAATCCCCGTACACACCTGGCATGTTCCTGATGCACAGTGAAACTGCATTCACATCTGGCAAGTTCCTGATACACAGTGAAACCCCATTCACATCTGACATGATCCTGATACACTGCGAAACCCCATACATACCTGTCAGAAACCTGATACACAGTGAAACCCCCATACACACCTGGCAGGATCCTGATACACTGTGAAACCCCCATACACTCCTGGCAGGATCCTGATGCACTGTGAAATCCCGGACACACCTGGCAGGATCCTGATCCTCTGTGAAAACCCCATACACACCTGGCAGGATCCCGATTCCCTGTGAAAACTCCGTACACATCTGGCAGAATCCTGATCCACTGTGAAAACCCCGTACACACCTGGCAGGATCCTGATCCACTGTGAAACCCCATTCACATCTGGCAGGATCCTGATAAACTGTGAAACCCACATACACACCTGACAGGATCCTGATACACTGTGAAACCCCATACACACCTGGCAGGATCCTGATACACTGTGAAACCCCATACACACCTGTCAGAAACCTGATACACAGTGAAAACCCCATCCACACCAGGCAGGATGCTGATACACTTTGGAAACTCCATACACGCCTGGCAGGACCTTGATAAACTGTGAAGACCCCATACACACCTGGCAGGATCCTGATAAACTGTGAAAACCCAATACACACCTGGCAGGATGCTGATGCACAGTGAAAACCCAAACACACCTGGCAGGATCCTGATACACTGTGAAATCCCCATACACACCTGGCAGGTTCATGATCCACTGTGAAAACCACATACACATCTGGCAGGATACTGATACACTGTGAAAAAGCCATACACACCTGGCAGGATCCTGATACACTGTGAACAACCGCGTACACACCTGGCTGGATCCTGACACACTGTGAAAACCCCATACACACCTGGCTGGATGCTGATAAACTGTGAAAAGCCCGTACACACCTGGCAGGATCCTGAACCACTGTGCAACCCCAGACACATCTGGCAGGATCCTGATCCACTGAGAAAACCCCGTACACACCTGGCAGGATCCTGATCCACTGTGAAACCCAATTCACATCTGGCAGGATCCTGATAAACTGTGAAACCCTCATACACACCTGGCAGGATCCTGATACACTGTGAAAACCACACACACACAGAGCAGGATCCTGATGCACAGTGAAACCCCAAACACACCTGGCAGGATCCTGAACCACTGTGAAAACCCATACACACGTGGCAGGAACTTGATAAACTGTGAAACCCACATGCACACCTGGCAGGATCCTGATACACTGTGAATTCCCCAAACACACCTGGCAGGTTACTGATCCACTGTGAAAACCCCATACACATCTGGCAGTATCCTGATACACTGTGAAAACCCCATACACACCTGGCAGGATCCTGAAATACATTGAACAACCCCGTACACACCTGGCAGGATGCTGATACACTGTGAAAACCCCGTACACAACTGGCAGGATCCTGATGCACAGTGAATACCCCAAACACACCTGGCAGGATCCTGAACCACTGTTAAACCCAATACACATGTGGCAGGATCCTGATAAACTGTGAAACCCCTAAACACACCTGGCAGGATCCTGATAAACTGTGAAACCCATATTGACACCTGGCAGGATCCTGATCCACTGCGAAACCCCGTACACACCAGGCAGGATCCTGATAAACTGTGAGAACCACGTACACACCTGGCAGGACCCAGATGCACTGTGAAAACCCCATACACACCAGGCAGGATCCTGATAAACTGTGAAAAAAACATACACACCTGGCAGGATCCTGATACACTGTGAAAACACGATACACACCTGGCAGGATCCTGATGCACTGTGAAAACCCCATACACACGATGCAGGATCCTGATACACTGTGAAAACCCCAAATACACGTTGCAGGATCCTGATCCACTGTGAAACACCATACACACCAGGCAGGATCCTGATAAACTGTGAAACCCACATGCACACCTGGCAGGAGCCTGATACACTGTGAAACCCACATACACACCTGGCAGGATCCTGACAAACTGCGAAAACCCCAGACACACCAGGCAGGATCCTGATAAACTGTGAAAACCACATATACACCTGGAAGGAACCTGATAAACTGTGAAACCCCATACACACGTGGCAGTATCCTGATACACTGTGAAACCTCCAGGCACATCTGGAAGGATCCTGACGCACTGTGAAAACCCTATTCACATCTGGCAGGATCCTGATAAACTGTGAAACCCACATACACAACTGGCAGGATCCTGACACACTGTGAAAACCCCATAAACACCTGGCAGGATCCTGATGCACAGTGAAAACCCCATACACACCTGGCAGGATCCTGATACACTGTGAAAACCCCACACACACCTGGCAGGATCCTGATAAACTGTGAAAACCCCAGACACACCATGCAGGATCCTGATAAACTGTGAAAACCACATACACACCTGGCAGGATCCTGATACACTGTGAAACCCCCATACTCACCTGGCAAGATCCTGATAAACTGTGATACCCACATACACACCTGGCAGGATCCTGATACACTGTGAAAACCCCATACACACCTGGCAGGATCCTGATGCACAGTGAAAACCCCATACACACCTGGCAGGATCCTGATACACTGTGAAAACCCCACACACACCTGGCAGGATCCTGATGCACAGTGAAACCCCCAGATACACCAGTCAGGATCCCGATAAACTGTGAAACCCCCATACACACCTGGCAGGATCCTGACAAACTGTGAAAGCCCCATACACACCTGCCAGGATCCTGATGCACAGTGAAAACCCCAAACACACCTGGCAGGATCCTGATGCACTGTGAAAACTACATACACACCTGGCAGTATCCTGATGCACTGTGAAAACCACATACGCACCTGGCAGAATCCTGATACACTGTGAAAACCCCACACACACCTTGCAGGATCCTGATCCACTGTGAAAACCCCATACACACCTGGCAGTGTCCTGATCCACTGTATATACCCCATACGCACCTGGCTGGATGCTGATAAACTGAAACCCCCACACACACCTGGCAGGATCCTGATATACTGTGAAAACCCATACACACCTGGCACGATCCTGATATACTGTGAAACCCCCATACACACCTGGCAGGTGCCTGATGCACTGTGAAATCCCCCTACACACCTGGCAGTTTCCTGATGCACAGTGAAACGCCATTCACATCTGGCAGGATCCTGATACACTGTGAAACCCCAGACACACCTTGCAGGAACCTGATCCACTGTGAAACCCCATGCACACCTGGCAGGATCATGATACACAGTGAAACCCCCATACACACCTGGCAGGATCCTGATCCACTGTGAAAACTCCATACACGCCTGGCAGGACCTTGATAAACTGTGAGCACCCCATACACACCTGGCAGGATCCTGATGCACTGTGAAAACTACAAACACACCTGGCAGTATCCTGATGCACTGTGAAAACCACATACGGACCTGGCAGGATCCTGATACACTGTGAAAACCCCACACACACCTTGCAGGATCCTGATCCACTGTGAAAACCCCATACACACCTGGCAGTGTCCTGATACACTGTGAAAACTCCATGAACACCTGGCAGGATCCTGATCCACTGTATATACCCCATACGCACCTGGCTGGATGCTGATAAACTGAAACCCCCATACACACCTGGCAGGATCCTGATATACTGTGAAAACCCATACACACCTGGCAGGATCCTGATATACTGTGAAACCCCCATACACACCTGGCAGGAGCCTGATGCACTGTGAAATCCCCGTACACACCTGGCAGTTTCCTGATGCACAGTGAAACGCCATTCACATCTAGCAGGATCCTGATACACAGTGAAACCCCATTCACATCTGGCAGGATCCTGATACACTGTGAAACCCCATACACACCTGGCAGGAACCTGATCCACTGTTGATCCCCATGCACTCCTGGCAGGATCATGATACACAGTGAAACCCCCATACACACCTGGCAGGATCCTGATCCACTGTGAAAACTCCATACACGCCTGGCAGGACCTTGATACACTGTGAAACCCCATACACACCTGTCAGGAACCTGATTGACAGTGAAACCCCATGCACTTCTGGCAGGAACATGATACACAGTGAAACCCCCATACACACTTGGCAGGATCCTGATACACTGTGAAATCCCTGACACACCTGGCAGGATCCTGATCCACTGTGAAAACCCCATACACACATGGCAGGATCCTGATCCACTGTGAAAACTCCATACACATCTGGCAGGATCCTATCCACTGTGAAAACCCCGGACACACCTGGCAGGATCCTGATAAACTGTGAAACCCCCAGACACAGCAGGCAGTATCCCGATAAACTGTGAAACCCCCATACACACCTGGCAGGATCGTGAAAACTGTGAAACCCCCATACACACCTGGCAGGAAAATGCTAAACTGTGAAAACCACATACACACCTGGCAGGATCCTTATACACTGTGAAACCCCCATACTCACCTGGCAAGATCCTGATAAACTGTGAAACCCACATACACATCTGGCAGCATCCTGATACACTGTGAAAACCCCATACACACCTGGCAGGATCCTGAAGCACAGTGAAAACCCCATACACACCTGGCAGGATCCTGATACACTGTGAAAACCCCACACATACCTGGCAGGATCCTGATGCACAGTGAAACCCCCAGATACACCAGTCAGGATCCCGATAAACTGTGAAACCCCCATACACACCTGGCAGGATCCTGACAAACTGTGAAAGCCCCATACACACCTGGCAGGAAACTGATAAACTGTTAAACCAACATACACACCTGGCAGGATCCTGATTATCTGTGAAAACCCCAAACAGACCTGGCAGGATCCTGATAAACTGTGAAAACCCCAGACACATCTGGCAGGATCCTGATAAACTGTGAAACCCACACACACACCTGGCAGGATCCTGATACACTGTGAAACCCCCATACACACCTGGCATGATCCTGATAAACTGTGAAACCCACATACACACCTGGCATGATCCTGATACACTATGAAAACCCCATACACACCTGGCAGGATCCTGATGCACAGTGAAAACCCCATACACACCTGCCAGGATCCTGATGCACAGTGAAAACCCCAAACACACCTGCCAGGATCCTGATGCACAGTGAAAACCCCATACACACCTGGCAGGATCCTGATGCACAGTGAAAACCCCATACACACCTGGCAGGATCCTGATACACTGTGAAAACCCCACACACACCTGGCAGGATCCTGATGCACAGTGAAACCCCCAGATACACCAGTCAGGATCCCGATAAACTGTGAAACCCCCATACACACCTGGCAGGATCCTGACAAACTGTGAAAGCCCCATACACACCTGCCAGGATCCTGATGCACAGTGAAAACCCCAAACACACCTGGCAGGATCCTGATGCACTGTGAAAACTACATACACACCTGGCAGTATCCTGATGCACTGTGAAAACCACATACGCACCTGGCAGAATCCTGATACACTGTGAAAACCCCACACACACCTTGCAGGATCCTGATCCACTGTGAAAACCCCATACACACCTGGCAGTGTCCTGATCCACTGTATATACCCCATACGCACCTGGCTGGATGCTGATAAACTGAAACCCCCACACACACCTGGCAGGATCCTGATATACTGTGAAAACCCATACACACCTGGCACGATCCTGATATACTGTGAAACCCCCATACACACCTGGCAGGTGCCTGATGCACTGTGAAATCCCCCTACACACCTGGCAGTTTCCTGATGCACAGTGAAACGCCATTCACATCTGGCAGGATCCTGATACACTGTGAAACCCCAGACACACCTTGCAGGAACCTGATCCACTGTGAAACCCCATGCACACCTGGCAGGATCATGATACACAGTGAAACCCCCATACACACCTGGCAGGATCCTGATCCACTGTGAAAACTCCATACACGCCTGGCAGGACCTTGATAAACTGTGAGCACCCCATACACACCTGGCAGGATCCTGATGCACTGTGAAAACTACAAACACACCTGGCAGTATCCTGATGCACTGTGAAAACCACATACGGACCTGGCAGGATCCTGATACACTGTGAAAACCCCACACACACCTTGCAGGATCCTGATCCACTGTGAAAACCCCATACACACCTGGCAGTGTCCTGATACACTGTGAAAACTCCATGAACACCTGGCAGGATCCTGATCCACTGTATATACCCCATACGCACCTGGCTGGATGCTGATAAACTGAAACCCCCATACACACCTGGCAGGATCCTGATATACTGTGAAAACCCATACACACCTGGCAGGATCCTGATATACTGTGAAACCCCCATACACACCTGGCAGGAGCCTGATGCACTGTGAAATCCCCGTACACACCTGGCAGTTTCCTGATGCACAGTGAAACGCCATTCACATCTAGCAGGATCCTGATACACAGTGAAACCCCATTCACATCTGGCAGGATCCTGATACACTGTGAAACCCCATACACACCTGGCAGGAACCTGATCCACTGTTGATCCCCATGCACTCCTGGCAGGATCATGATACACAGTGAAACCCCCATACACACCTGGCAGGATCCTGATCCACTGTGAAAACTCCATACACGCCTGGCAGGACCTTGATACACTGTGAAACCCCATACACACCTGTCAGGAACCTGATTGACAGTGAAACCCCATGCACTTCTGGCAGGAACATGATACACAGTGAAACCCCCATACACACTTGGCAGGATCCTGATACACTGTGAAATCCCTGACACACCTGGCAGGATCCTGATCCACTGTGAAAACCCCATACACACATGGCAGGATCCTGATCCACTGTGAAAACTCCATACACATCTGGCAGGATCCTATCCACTGTGAAAACCCCGGACACACCTGGCAGGATCCTGATAAACTGTGAAACCCCCAGACACAGCAGGCAGTATCCCGATAAACTGTGAAACCCCCATACACACCTGGCAGGATCGTGAAAACTGTGAAACCCCCATACACACCTGGCAGGAAAATGCTAAACTGTGAAAACCACATACACACCTGGCAGGATCCTTATACACTGTGAAACCCCCATACTCACCTGGCAAGATCCTGATAAACTGTGAAACCCACATACACATCTGGCAGCATCCTGATACACTGTGAAAACCCCATACACACCTGGCAGGATCCTGAAGCACAGTGAAAACCCCATACACACCTGGCAGGATCCTGATACACTGTGAAAACCCCACACATACCTGGCAGGATCCTGATGCACAGTGAAACCCCCAGATACACCAGTCAGGATCCCGATAAACTGTGAAACCCCCATACACACCTGGCAGGATCCTGACAAACTGTGAAAGCCCCATACACACCTGGCAGGAAACTGATAAACTGTTAAACCAACATACACACCTGGCAGGATCCTGATTATCTGTGAAAACCCCAAACAGACCTGGCAGGATCCTGATAAACTGTGAAAACCCCAGACACATCTGGCAGGATCCTGATAAACTGTGAAACCCACACACACACCTGGCAGGATCCTGATACACTGTGAAACCCCCATACACACCTGGCATGATCCTGATAAACTGTGAAACCCACATACACACCTGGCATGATCCTGATACACTATGAAAACCCCATACACACCTGGCAGGATCCTGATGCACAGTGAAAACCCCATACACACCTGCCAGGATCCTGATGCACAGTGAAAACCCCAAACACACCTGGCAGGATCCTGATGCACTGTGAAAACTACATACACACCTGGCAGTATCCTGATGCACTGTGAAAACCACATATGCACCTGGCAGAATCCTGATACACTGTGAAAACCCCACACACACCTTGCAGGATCCTGATCCACTGTGAAAACCCCATACACACCTGGCAGTGTCCTGATCCACTGTATATACCCCATACGCACCTGGCTGGATGCTGATAAACTGAAACCCCCACACACACCTGGCAGGATCCTGATATACTGTGAAAACCCAAACTTACCTGGCACGATCCTGATATACTGTGAAACCCCCATACACACCTGGCAGGAGCCTGATGCACTGTGAAATCCCAGTACACACCTGGAAGTTTCCTGATGCACAGTGAAACGCCATTCACATCTGGCAGGATCCTGATACACTGTGAAACCCCAGACACACCTTGCAGGAACCTGATCCACTGTGAAACCCCATGCACACCTGGCAGGATCATGATACACAGTGAAACCCCCATACACACCTGGCAGGATCCTGATCCACTGTGAAAACTCCATACACGCCTGGCAGGACCTTGATAAACTGTGAGCACCCCATACACACCTGGCAGGATCCTGATACACTGTGAAATCCCTGACACACCTGGCAGGATACTGATCCACTGTGAAAACCCCATACACACCTGGCAGGATCCTGATCCACTGTGAAAACTCCATACACATCTGGCAGGATCCTGATCCACTGTGAAAACCCCGGACACACCTGGCAGGATCCTGATCCACTGTGAAACCCCATTCACATCTGGCAGGATGATGATAAACTGTGAAACCCACATACACACCTGGCAGGATCCTGATACACTGTGAAAACCCCATACACACCGAGCAGGATGCTGATGCACAGTGAAAACCCAAACACACCTGGCAGGATCCTGAACCACTTTGAAACCCCATACACACGTGGCAGGGTCCTGATAAACTGTGAAACCCACAAACACAACTGGCAGGATCCTGATACACTGTGATATCCCCATACACACCTGGCAGGTTGCTGATCCACTGTGAAAACCCCATACATATCTGGCAGTATCCTGATTCACTGTGAAGCCCCATACACACCTGGCAGGATCCTGATACACTGTGAACAACCCCGTACACACCTGGCAGAATCCTGATACACTGTGAAAACCCCATACACAGCTGGCAGGATGCTGATACACTGAGAAAACCCCGTACACACCTGGCAGGATCCTGATGCACAGTGAATACCCCATACACACCTGGCAGGATCCTGATGCACAGTGAAAACCCCATACACACCTGGCAGGATACTGATACACTGTGAAAACCCCACACACACCTGGCAGGATCCTGATGCACAGTGAAACCCCCAGACACACCAGTCAGGATCCCGATAAACTGTGAAACACCCAGACACACCTGGCAGGATCCTGACAAACTGTGAAACCCCCATACACACCTGGCAGGAGACTGATAAACTGTGAAAACCCCAGACACACCTGGCATGATCCAGATACACTGTGAAACCCCCATGCGCACCTGGCTGGATCCTGATGCACAGTGAAAACCCCATACACACCTGCCAGGATCCTGATACACAGTGAAAACCCCACACACACCTGGCAGGATCCTGATGCACAGTGAAAAACCCAAACACATCTGGCAGGATCCTGATACACTGTGAAAACCCAATACACACCTGGCAGGATGCTGATGCACAGTGAAAACCCAAACACACCTGGCAGGATCCTGAACCACTTTGAAACCCCATACGCAAGTGGCAGGATCCTGATAAACTGTGAAAAACACATACACACCTGGCAGGATCCTGATACACTGTGATATCCCCATACACACCTGGCAGATTCCTGATCCACTGTCAGAACCCCATACACATCTGGCAGGATCCTGATACACTGTTAACAACCCTGTACACGCCTGGCAGAATCCTGATACACTGGGAAAACCCCATACACACCTGGCAGGATGCTGATACACTGTGAAAACCCCGTGCACACCTGGCAGTATCCTGATGCACAGTGAATACCCCAAACACACCTGGCAGGATCCTGAACCACTGTGAAACCCCATACACATGTGGCAGGATCCAGATAAACTGTGAAACCCACATACACACCTGGCAGGATCCTGATTAACTGTGAAAACCCCAAACACACCTGGCATGATCCTGACAAACTGTGAAGACCCCTGACACACCTGGCAGGATCCTGATAAAATGTGAAACCCCATACACACCTGGCATGATCCTGATAAACTGTGAAACCCACATACACACCTGGCAGGATCCTGATACACTGTGAAAAACCCATACACACCGGGCAGCATCCTGATGCACAGTGAAAACCCAATACACACCTGGCAGGATGCTGATGCACAGTGAAAACCCAAACACACCTGGCAGGATCCTGAACCACTTTGAAACCCCATACGCAAGTGGCAGGATCCTGATAAACTGTGAAAAACACATACACACCTGGCAGGATCCTGATACACTGTGATATCCCCATACACACCTGGCAGGTTCCTGATCCACTGTCAGAACCCCATACACATCTGGCAGGATCCTGATACACTGTTAACAACCCTGTACACGCCTGGCAGAATCCTGATACACTGGGAAAACCCCATACACACCTGGCAGGATGCTGATACACTGTGAAAACCCCGTGCACACCTGGCAGTATCCTGATGCACAGTGAATACCCCAAACACACCTGGCAGGATCCTGAACCACTGTGAAACCCCATACACATGTGGCAGGATCCAGATAAACTGTGAAACCCACATACACACCTGGCAGGATCCTGATTAACTGTGAAAACCCCAAACACACCTGGCATGATCCTGACAAACTGTGAAGACCCCTGACACACCTGGCAGGATCCTGATAAAATGTGAAACCCCATACACACCTGCCATGATCCTGATAAACTGTGAAACCCACATACACACCTGGCAGGATCCTGATACACTGTGAAAAACCCATACACACCGGGCAGCATCCTGATGCACAGTGAAAACCCCATACACACCTGGCAGTATCCTGATACACAGTGAAAACCCTACAAACACCTGGCAGGATCCTGATGCACAGTGAAAACCCCAAACACACCTGGCAGGATCCTGATACACAGTGAAAACCCCATACACACCCTGCAGAATCCTGATGCACTGTGAAAACCCCATATACACCTGGCAGGATCCTGATACACTGTGAAAACCCCATACACACCTGGCAGGAACCTGATCCACTGTGAAAACCCCATACACACTTGGCAGCATTCTGATACACTGTGAAAACCCCATACACACCTGGCAGGATCCTGATACACTGTGAAAATACCATACACACCTGGCAGGATCCTGATATACCGTGAAACCCCCATACACACCTCGCAGGAGCCTGATGCACTGTGAAATCCCCGTACACACCTGGCAGGTTCCTGATGCACAGTGAAACCCCATTCACATCTGGCCGGATCCTGATACACAGTGAAACCCAATTCACATCTGGCAGGATCCTGATACACTGTGAACAACCCCGTACACACCTGGCAGGATCCTGATACACTGTGAAAACCCCATACACACCTCGCAGGACCCTGATGCACAGTGAATACCCCAAACACACCTGGCAGGGTCCTGAACCACTGTGAAAACCCAGACACATGTGGAAGGATCCTGATAAACTGTGAAACCCCCAAACACACCTGGCAGGATCCTGATAAACTGTGAAACCCACATAGACACCTTGCAGGACCCTGATCCACTGTGAAACCCCACACACACCTGGCAGGATCCTGATCCACTGTGAAACCCCATTCACATCTGGCAGAATCCTGATAAACTGAGAAACCCACATACACACCGGGCAGGATCCTGATACACTGTGAAAACCCCATACACACCTGGCTGGATGCTGATGCACAGTGAAAACCCAAACACACCTGGCAGGATCCTGAACCACTTTGAAACCCCATACACACGTGGCAGGTTCCTGATAAACAGTGAAACCCACAAACACAACTGGCAGGATCCTGATACACTGTGATATCCCCATACACACCTGGCAGGTTCCTGATCCACTGTGAAAACCCCATACATATCTGGCAGGATCCTGATACACTGTGAAGCCCCAGACACACCTGCAGTATCCTGATACACTGTGAACAACCCCGTACACACCTGGCAGTATCCTGATACACTGTGAAAACCCCATACACAGCTGGCAGGATGCTGATACACTGTGAAAACCCCGTACACACCTGGCAGGATCCTGAGCACAGTGAATACCCCATACACACCTGGCAGGATCCTGATGCACAGTGAAAACCCCATACACACCTGGCATGATCCTGATACACTGTGAAAACCCCACACACACCTGGCAGGATCCTGATGCACAGTGAAACCCCCAGACACACCAGTCAGGATCCCGATAAACTGTGAAACACCCAGACACACCTGGCAGGATCCTGACAAACTGTGAAACCCCCATACACACCTGGCAGGAGACTGATAAACTTTGAAACTAACATACACACCTGGCAGGATCCTGATTATCAGTGAAAACCACATACATACCTGGCAGGATCCTGATACACTGTGAAAATACCATACACACCTGGCAGGATCCTGATCCACTTTATATACCCCATACGCACCTGGCAGAATGCTGATAAGCTGTGAAACCCCCATACACACCTGGCAGGATACTGATAAACTGTGAAACCTCCATACAAACCTGGCAGGATCCTGATATACTGCGAAAACCCATACACACGTGGCAGGGTCCTGATATACCATGAAACCCCCATACACACCTGGCAGGAGCCTGATGCACTGTGAAATCCCCGTACATACCTGGCAGGTTCCTGATGCACAGTGAAACCCCATTCACATCTGGCCGGATCCTGATACACAGTGAAACCCAATTCACATCTGGCAGGATCCTGATACACTGTGAAACCCCATACACACCTGGCAGGATCCTGATACACTGTGAAACCCCATACACACCTGGCAGGATCCTGATACACAGTGAAACCCCCATACACACCTGGCAGGATCCTGATCCACTGTGAAAACTCCAAACACGCCTGGCAGGACCTTGATAAACTGGGAACACCCCATACACACCTGTCAGGATCCTGATTCACTGTGAAATCCCTGACACACCTGGCAGGAGCCTGATCCACTGTGAAAACCCCATACACACCTGGCAGGATCCTGATCCACTGTGAAAACTCCATACTAATCTGGCAGGATCCAGATCCACTGTGAAAACCCCGTACACACCTGGTAGGATACTGATCCACTTTGAAACCCCATTCACATGTGGCAG
Source organism: Heterodontus francisci (assembly GCF_036365525.1). Lineage (NCBI taxonomy): Eukaryota > Metazoa > Chordata > Chondrichthyes > Heterodontiformes > Heterodontidae > Heterodontus > Heterodontus francisci. The sequence continues at coordinate 55,944,230 of NC_090398.1, forward strand.
GATCCTGATAAACTGTGAAACCCACATACACACCTGGCAGGATCCTGATACACTGTGAAAATCCCGTACACACCTAGCAGGATCCTGATGCACAGTGAAACCCCAAACACACCTGGCAGTATCCTGAACCACTGTGAAAACCCATTCACACGTGGCAGGATCCTGATCAACTGTGAAACCCACATGCACACCTGGCAGGATCCTGATACACTGTGAAAACCCCATACACATCTGGAAGGATCCTGATACGCTGTGAAAACCCCATACACACATGGCAGGACACTGATGCACAGTGAATACCCCAAACACACCTGGCAGGGTCCTGAACAACTGTGAAAACCCAGACACATGTGGAAGGATCCTGATAAACTGTGAAACCCCCAAACACACCTGGCAGGATCCTGATAAACTGTGAAACCCACATAGACACCTTGCAGGACCCTGATCCACTGTGAAACCCCACACACACCAGGCAGGATCCTGATAAACTGTGAAACCCACATACACACCTGGCAGGATCCTGATACACTGTGAAAACCCCATACACACCTGGCAGGATCCTGATACACTTTGCAAACCCCATACACACGATGCAGGATCCTGATACACTGTGAAACCCCCATATACATCTGCAAGAATCCTGATGCACTGTGAAAACCCCATACACATCTGGCAGGATCCTGATGCACTGTGAAAACCCCATTCACATCTGGCAGTTTCCTGATTAAATGTGAAACCCACATACACACCTGGCAGGATCCTGATGAACTGTGAAACCCCCTTGCACACCTGGCAGGATCCTGATAAACTGTGAATCCCCCAGACACACCAGGCAGGATCCTGATGAACTGTGAAACCCCCTTGCACACCTGGCAGGATCCTGATAAACTGTGAAACCCCCATACACACCTGGCAGGAGCCTGATGCACTGTGAAATCCCCGTACACTCCTCGCAGGTTCCTGATGCACAGTGCAACCCCATTCACATCTGGAAGTATCCTGATACACAGTGAAACCCCATTCACATCTGGCAGGATCCTGATACACTGTGAAACCCCATACACACCTGGCAGGATCCTGATACACTGTGAAACCCCATACACACCTGGCAGGATCCTGATCCACTGTGAAAATTTCAAACACACCTGGCAGGACCTTGATAAACTGTGAACACCCCATACACACCTGTCAGGATCCTGATACACTGTGAAATCCCTGACACACCTGGCAGGAGCCTGATCCACTGTGAAAACCCCATACACACCTGGCAGGATCCTGATCTACTGTGAAAACTCCAAACTAATCTGGCAGGATCCAGATCCACTGTGAAAACCCCGTACACACCTGGTAGGATCCTGATCCACTGTGAAACCCCATTCACATGTGGCAGGATCCTGATAAACTGTGAAACCCACATACACACCTGGCAGGATCCTGATGCACTGTGAAAACCCCGTACACACCTGGCAGGATCCTGATGCACAGTGAAACCCCAAACACACCTGGCAGTATCCTGAACCACTGTGAAACCATCATACACACGTGGCAGGATCCTGATCAACTGTGAAACCCACATACACACCTGGCAGGATCCTGATACGCTCTGAAATCCCCATACACACCTGGCAGGTTCCTGATCCACTGTGAAAACCCCATACACATCTGGAAGGATCCTGATACACTGTGAAAACTCCATACACACATGGCAGGATCCTGATACACTGTGAAGAACCCCGTACACACCTGGCAGGATCCTGATACATTGTGAAAACCCCATACACACCTGGCAGGACCCTGATGCACAGTGAATACCCCAGATACACCTGGCAGGGTCCTGAACCACTGTGAAAACACAGACACATGTGGAAGGATCCTGATAAACTGTGAAACCCCCAAACACACCTGGCAGGATCCTGATAAACTGTGAAACCCACATGGACACCTTGCAGGACCCTGATCCACTGTGAAACCCCACACACACCAGGCAAGATCCTGATAAACTGTGAAACCCACATGCACACCTGGCAGGATCCAGATACACTGTGAAAACCCCATACACACCTGGCAGGATCCTGATACACTGTGCAAACCCCCATATACATCTGGAAGAATCCTGATGCACTGTGAATACCCCATACACATCTGACAGGATCCTGATGCACTGTGAAAACCACATTCACATCTGGCAGTTTCCTGATAAACTGTGAAACCCACATACACACCTGGCAGGAACCAGATGAACTGTGAAACCCCCAGACACACCAGGCAGGATCCTGAGAAACTGTGAAACCCCCATACACACCTGGCAGTATCCTGATGAACTGTGAAACCCCCTTACACACCTGGCAGGATTCTGATAAACTGTGAAACCCACATACACACCTGGCAGGATCCTGATAAACTGTGAAACCCCCATACACACCTGGCAGGATCCTGATACACTGTGAAAACCCCATACACACGTGGCAGGATCCTGAATCTCACTGAAACCCCATGCACACCAGGCAGGATCCTGATAAACTGTGAAACCCACATACACACCTGGCAGGAGCCTGATACACTGTGAAACTCACATACACACCTGGCAGGTTCCTGTCACACTGTGAAAACCCCAGACACACCAGGCAGGATCCTGATGAACTGTGAAACCCACACATACACCTGGCAGGATCCGGATAAACTGCGAAACCCCATACACATGTGGCAGGATCCTGATACACTGTGAAACCCCCAGACACATCTGGAAGGATCCTGATGCACTGTGAAAAACCCATTCACATCTGGCAGCATCCTGATAAACTGTGAAACCCACATACACACCTGGCAGGATCGTGATAAACTGTGAAACCCCCAGACACACCAGGCAGTATCCCGATAAACTGTGAAACCCCCATACACACCTGGCAGGATCCTGACATAATGTGAAACCCCCATACACTCCTGGCAGAAAACTGATAAACTGTGAATCCAGCATACACACCTGGCAGGATCCTGATAAACTGTGAAACCCCCATACACACCTAGCAGGATCCTGATTCATTGTGAAAACCCCAGACACACCTGGCAGGATCCTGATGAACTGTGAAACCCACATACACACCTGGCAGGATCCTGATACACTGTGAAAACCCCATACACACCTGGCAGGACCCTGATGCACAGTGAATACCCCAAACACACCTGGCAGGGTCCTGAACCCCTGTGAAAACCCAGACACATGTGGAAGGATCCTGATAAAATGTGAAACCCCCAAACACACCTGGCAGGATCCTGATAAACTGTGAAACCCACATAGACACCTTGCAGGAACCTGATCCACTGTGAAACCCCACACACACCAGGCAAGATCCTGATAAACTGTGAAACCCACATACAAACCTGGCAGGATCCTGATACACTGTGAAAACCCCATGCACACCTGGCAGGATCCTGATACACTGTGCAAACCCCATACACACCTGGCAGGATCCTGATGCACTGTGAAAACCCCATACACACGATGCAGGATCCTGATACACTGTGAAACCCCCATACACATCTGGAAGAATCCTGATGCACTGTGAAAACCCCATACACATCTGGCAGTATCCTGATGCACTGTGAAATCCCCATTCACATCAGGCAGTTTCCTGATAAAATGTCAAACCCACATACACACCTGGCAGGATCCTGATGAACTGTGAATCCCCCAGACACACCAGGCAGGATCCTGATGAACTGTGAAACCCCCATACACACCTGGCAGGATCCTGATGAACTGTGAAACCCCCTTACACACCTGTCAGGATCCTGATAAACTGTGAAACCCCCGTACACACCTGGCAGGAGCCTGATGCACTGTGAAATCCCCGTACACACCTGGCAGGTTCCTGATGCACAGTGCAACCCCATTCACATCTGGCAGTATCCTGATACACAGTGAAACCTGATTCACATCTGGCAGGATCCTGATGCACTGTGAAACCCAATACACACCTGGCAGGATCCTGATACACTGTGAAACCCCAAACACAACTGGCAGGATCCTGATACACAGTGAAACCCCCATGCACACCTGGCGTGATCCTGATCAACTGTGAAAACTCCAAACACGCCTGGCAGGACCTTGATAAACTGTGAACACCCCATACACACCATGCAGGATCCTGATTCACTGTGAAATCCCTGACAAACCTGGCATGATCCTGATCCACTGTGAAACCCCCATACACACTTGGCAGGATCCTGATCCGCTGTGAAATCTCTATACACATCTGGCAGGATCCTGATCCACTGTGAAAACCCCGTGCACACCTGGCAGGATCCTAATCTACTGTGAAACCCCATTCACATCTGGCAGGATCCTGATAAACTGTGAAACCCACATACACACCTGGCAGGATCCTGATACACTGTGAAAACCCCGTACACACCTGGAAGGATCCTGATGCACAGTGAAACCCCAAACACACCTGGCAGTATCCTGAACCACTGTGAAACCCCATACACACGTGGCAGGATCATGATAAACTGTGAAACCCACATACACACCTGGCAGGTTCCTGATACACTGTGAAATCCCGATACACACTTGGCAGGTTCCTGATCCACTGTGAAAAACCCATACACATCAGGCAGGATCCTGATACACTGTGAAAACCCCATACACACATGGCAGGATGCTGATACACTGTGAACAACCCCGGACACACCTGGCAGGATCCTGATACACTGTGAAAACCCCATACACACCAGGCAGGATCCTGATGCACAGTGAATACCCCATACACACCTGGCAGGGTCCTGAACCACTGTGAAACCCCAGACACATGTGGAAGGATCCTGATAAACTGTGAAACCCCCAAACACACCTGGCAGGATCCTGATAAACTGTGAAACCCACATAGACACCTGGCAGGATCCTGATCCACTGTGAAACCCCATAGACACCTGGCAGGATCCTGATAAACTGTGAAACCCACTTACACACCTGGCAGGAACCTGATGCACTGTGAAAACCCCATACACACCAGGCAGGATCCTGATACACTATGAAAACCCCATACACACCTGACAGGATCCTGATACACTGTGAAAACCCCATACACACGATGCAGGATCCTGATACACTGTGAAACCCCCATATACATCTGACAGGATCCTGATGCACTGTGAAAACCCCATTTACATCTGGCAGTTTCCTGATAAACTGTGAAACCCACATACACACCTGGCAGGAACCTGATGAACTGTGAAACCCCCAGACACACCAGGCAGAATCCTGAGAAACTGTGAAACCCCCGTACACACCTGGCAGTATCCTGATGAACTGTGAAACCCCCTTACACACCTGGCAGGATCCTGATAAACTGTGAAACCCACATACACACCTGGCAGGATCCTGATAAACTGTGAAACACCCATACACACCTGGCAGGATCCTGATACACTGTGAAAACCCCATACACACGTGGCAGGATCCTGGTCCTCTCTGAAACCCCATGCACCCCAGGCAGGATCCTGATAAACTGTGAAACCCACATACACACCTGGCAGGAGCCTGATACACTGTGAAACTCACATACACACCTGGCAGGTTCCTGTCACACTGTGAAAACCCCAGACACACCAGGCAGGATCCTGATGAACTGTGAAACCCACACATACACCTGGCAGGATCCGGATAAACAGTGAAAACCCATACACACGTGGCAGGATCCTGATACACTGTGAAACCCCCAGACACATCTGGAAGGATCCTGATGCACTGTGAAAAACCCATACACATCTGGCAGGATCCTGATGCACAGTGAAAACCCCATTCACATCTGGCAGGATCCTGATAAACTGTGAAACCCACATATACACCTGGCAGGATCCTGATAAACTCTGAAACCCCCAGACACACCAGGCAGTATCCCGATAAACTGTGAAACACCCATACACACCTGGCAGTATCCTGACAAACTGTGAAACCCCCATACACACCTGGCAGGAAACTGATAAACTGTGAAACCAACATACACACCTGGCAGGATCCTGATAAACTGTGAAACCCCCATACACACCTGGCAGGATCCTGATTAATTGTGAAAACACCAGACACACCTGGCAGGATCCTGATAAACTGTGAAACCCACATACACACCTGGCAGGATCCTGATGCACTGTGAAACACCCATTCACACCTGACATGATCCTGATAAACTGTGAAACCCACATACACACCTGGCAGGATCCTGTGACAATGTGAAAACCCCATACACACCTGGCAGGATTCTGATGCACAGTGAAAACCCCATACACACCTGGCAGGATCCTGATACACTGTGAAAACCTAACACACACCTGGCAGGATACTGATGCACAGTGAAAACACCAAACACACCTGGCAGGATCCTGATACACTGTGAAAACCCCATACACACCTGGCAGGATCCTGATGCACTGTGAAAACCGCATACACACCTGGCAGGATCCTGATACACTGTGAAAACCCCACTCACACCTGGCAGGATCCTGATCCATTGTGAAAACCCCATACACACCAGGCAGGATACTGATCCACTGTGAAAACCCCACACACACCTGGCAGGATCCTGATACACTGTGAAAACCTCATACACACCTGGCAGGATCCTGATACACTGTGAAAACCCCATACACACCTGGCAGGATCCTTATGCACTGTGAAAACCCCATACACACCTGGCAGGATCCTGATACACTGTGAAAACCCCACACACACCTGGCATTATCCTGATCCACTGTGAAAACCCCATACACACCTGGCAGGATCCTGATACACTGTGAAACCCCATTCACATCTGGCAGGATCCAGTTAAACTGTGAAACCCACATACACACCTGGCAGGATCCTGATACACTGTCAAAACCGCATACACACCTAGCAGGATCCTGATGCACAGTCAAACCCCAAACACACCTGGCAGGATCCTGAACCACTGTGAAACCCCATACACACGTGGCAGGATCCTGATAAACTGTGAAACCCACATAAACACCTGGCAGGATCCTGATACACTGTGAAATCCCCATACACACTTGGCAGGTTCATGATCCACTGTGAAAACCACATACACATCTGGCAGGATCCTGATACACTGTGAAAAAGCCATACACACCTGGCAGGATCCTGATACACTGTGAACAACCGCGTACACACCTGGCTGGATCCTGACACACTGTGAAAACCCCATACACACCTGGCTGGATGCTGATAAACTGTGAAAAGCCCGTACACACCTGGCAGGATCCTGAACCACTGTGCAACCCCAGACACATGTGGCAGGATACTGATAAACTGTGAAACCCCTAAACACACCTGGCAGGATCCTGATAAACTGTGAAACCCACATAGACACCTGGCAGGATCCTGATCCACTGTGAAACGCCATACATACCAGGCAGGATCCTGATAAACTGTGAAACCCACATACACACCTGGCAGGATCCTGATGCACTGTGAAAACCCCAAACACACCAGGCAGGATCCTGATAAACTGTGAAACCCACATACACACCTGGCAGGATACTGATACACTGTGAAAACCCCATACACACCTGGCAGGATCCTGATACACTGTGAAAACCCCATACACACCTGGCAGGATCCTGATGCACTGTGAAAACCCCATACACACGATGCAGGATCATGAGACACTGTGAAACCCCCATACACATCTGGAAGGATCCTGATAAACTGTGTAACCCACAAACACACCTGGCCTGATCCTGATGAACTGTGAATCCCCCAGACACCCCAGGCAGGATGCTGATAAACTCGGAAACCCCCATACACACCTGGCAGGATCCTTATGAACTGTGAAACCCCCTTACACACCTGGCAGGATCCTGATAAACTGTGAAACCCACATACACACCGGGCAGGATCCGGATAAACTGTGAAACCCCCATACACACCTGGCAGGATCCTGATACACTGAGAAAACCCCAAACACACGTGGCAGGATCCTGATCCACTGTGAAACCCCATACACACCAGGCAGGATCCTAATAAACTGTGAAACCCACATACACACCTGGCAGGAACCTGATACACTGTGAAACCCACATACACACCTGGCAGGATCCTGACACATTGTGAAAACCCCAGACACACCAGGCAGCATCCTGATAAACTGTGAAACCGACATATACACCTGGCATGATCCTGATAAACTGTGAAACCTCATACTAACGTGGCAGGATCCTGATACACTGTGAAACCCCCAGTCACATCTGGAAGGATCCTGATGCACTGTGAAAAACCCATACACATCTGGCAGCATCCTGATGCACTGTGAAAACCCCATTCACATCTGGCAGGATCCTGATAAACTGTGAAACCCACATACATACCTGGCAGGATCCTGATAAACAGTGAAACCCCCAGACACACAAGGCAGTATCCCGATAAACTGTGAAACCCCCGTACACACCTGGCAGGATTCTGACAAACTGTGAAACCCCCATACACACCTGGCAGGATCCTGATAAATTGTGAAAACCCCAGACACACCTGGCTGGATCCTGATTAACTGTGAAACCCACATACTCACCTGGCAGGATCCTGATACACTGTGAAACACCCATACACACCTGGCATGATCCTGATAAACTGTGAAACCCACATACACACCTGGCAGGATCATGAGACACTTTGAAAATCCCATACACACATGGCAGGATTCTGATGCACAGTGAAAGCCCCATACACACCTGGCAGGGTCCTGATGCACTGTGAAAACCCCACACACACCTGTCAGGATCCTGATTCATAGTGAAAACACCAAACACATCTGGCAGGATCCTGATATACTGCGAAAACCCCATACACACCTGGCAGGAACCTTATGCACTGTGAAAACCCCATACAAACCTGGCAGGATCCTGATGCACTGTGAAAACCCCACACACACCTGGCAGTATCCTGATCCACTGTGAAAACCCCATACACACCTGGCAGGATCCTGATAAAACTGTGAAAACCCAACACACTTGGCAGGATCCTAATACACTGTGAAAACCCCATACACACCTGGCAGGATCCTGATACATGGTGAAAGCCCCAAACTCACCTGGTAGGATACTGATACACTGTGAAAACCCCATACACACCTGGCAGGATCCTGATATACTGTGAAAACCCCATACACACCTGGCAGGATCCTCATGCACTGTGAAAACCCCATACACACCTGGCAGGATCCTGATACACTGTGAAAACCCCACACACACCTGGCAGTATCCTGATCAACTGTGAAAACCCCATACACAACTGGCAGGATCCTGATACACTGTGAAAGCCCCATACACACCTGGCAGTATCCTGATACACTGTGAAAACCCCATGCACACCTGGCAGGATCCAGTTAAACTGTGAAACCCATATACACACCTGGCAGGATCCTGATACACTGTCAAAACCGCATACACACCTAGGAGGATCCTGATGCACAGTCAAACCCCAAACACACCTGGCAGGATCCTGAACCACTGTGAAACCCCATACACACGTGGCAGGATCCTGATAAACTGCGAAACCCCCAAACACACCTGGCAGGAGCCTGATGCACTGTGAAATCCCCGTACACACCTGGCATGTTCCTGATGCACAGTGAAACCCCATTCACATCTGGCAGGATCCTGATGAGCTGTGAAAACCCCATACACACGATGCAGGATCCTGAGACACTGTGAAACCCCCACACACATCTGGAAGGATCCTGAAGCACTGTGAGAACCCCATACACATCTGGCAGTTTCCTGATAATCTGTGTAACCCACATACACACCTGGCAGGATCCTGATGAACTGTGAAACCCCCAGACACACCAGGCAGGATGCTGATAAACTGTGAAACCCCCATACACACCTGGCAGGATCCTTATGAACTGTGAAACCCCCTTACACACCTGGCAGTTTCCTGATAAAATGTGAAACGCACATACACACCTGGCAGGATCCTGATGCACTGTGAAAAACCCATAAACCTCTGGCAGCATCCTGATACACTGCGAAAACCCCATTCACATCTGGCAGGATCCTGATAAACTGTGAAACCCACATACACACCTGGCAGGATCCTGATAAACAGTGAAACCCCCAGACACACCAGGCAGTATCCCGATAAACTGTGAAACCCCCATACACACCTGGCAGGATTCTGACAAACTGTGAAACCCCCATACACACCTGGCAGGAAACTGATAAACTGTGAAACCAACACACACACCTAGCAGGATCCTGATAAACAGTGAAACCCCCATACACACCTGGCAGGATCCTGATAAACTGTGAAACCCACATACACACCTGGCAGGATCCTGATAAACTGTGAAACCCACATACACACCTGGCAGGATCCTGATAAACTGTGAAACCCAAATACACACCTGGCAGGATCCTGATAAAGTGTGAAAACCCCATACACACATGGCAGGATTCTGATGCACAGTGAAAGCCCCATACACACCTGGCAGGGTCCTGATACACTGTGAAAACCCCACACACACCTGGCAGGATCCTGATACACTGTGAAAGCCCCATACACACCTGGCAGGATCCTGATACACTGTGAAAACCCCATACACACCTGGCAGGATCCTGATATACTGTGAAAACCCCATACACACCTGGCAGGATCCTGATACACTGTGAAAACCCCACACACACCTGGCATTATCCTGATCCAATGTGAAAACCCCATACACACCTGGCAGGATCCTGATACACTGTGAAAGCCCCATACACACCTGGCAGGCTCCTTATACTCTGTGAAAACCCCATACACACCTGGCAGGATCCTGATGCACTGTGAAATCCCCACACACAAGATGCAGGATCCTGATACACTGTGAAACCCCCATACACATCTTGAAGGATCCTGATGCACTGTGAAAACCCCATACACATCTGGCAGGATCCTGATGCACTGTGAAAACCCCATTCACATCTGGCAGTTTCCTGATAAACTTTGAAACCCACATACACACCTGGCAGGATCCTGAAGAACTGTGAAACCCCCAGACACACCACGCAGGATGCTGATAAACTGTGAAACCCCCATACACGCCTGACAGGATCCTGATGAACTGTGAAACCCCCATAAACACCTGGCAGGATCCTGATAAACTGTGAAACCCACATACACGCCTGGCAGGATCCTGATAAACTGTTAAACCCCCAAACACACCTTGCAGGATCCTGACACACTGTGAATAACCCATAAACATCTGGCAGCATCCTGATACACTGCGAAAACCCCATTCACATCTGGCAGGATCCTGATAAACTGTGAAACCCACATACACACCTGGCAGGATCCTGATAAACAGTGAAACCCCCAGACACACCAGGCAGTATCCCGATAAACTGTGAAACCCCCATACACACCTGGCAGGATTCTGACAATCTGTGAATCCCCCATACACACCTGGCAGGAAACTGATAAACTGTGAAACCAACATGCAAACCTGGCAGGATCCTGATAAACAGTGAAACTACCATACACACCTGGCAGGATCCTGATAAATTGTGAAAACCCCAGACACACCTGGCAGGATCCTGATAAACTGTGAAACCCACATACACACCTGGCAGGATCCTGATAAACTGTGAAACCCACATACACACCTGGCAGGATCACGAGATTCTGTGAAAACCCCATACACACTTGGCAGGATTCTGTTGCACAGTGAAAGCCCCATACACACCTGGCAGGGTCCTGATACACTGTGAAAACCCCATACACACCTGGCAGGAACCTGATACACTGTGAAATCCCCATACACACCTGGCAGGATCCTGATACACTGTGAAAATCCCATACACACCTGGCAGGATCCTGATATACTGTGAAAACCCCATACACACCTGGCAGGATCCTTATGCACTGTGAAAACCCCATACACACCTGGCAGGATCCTGATACACTGTGAAAACCCCACACACACCTGGCATTATCCTGATCAACTGTGAAAACCCCATACACACATGGCAGGATCCTGATACACTGTGAAAGCCCCATACACACCTGGCAGGATCCTGATAGTCTGTGAAAACCCCATACACACCTGGCAGGATCCTGATGCACTGTGAAATCCCCACACACACGATGCAGGATCCTGATGCACTGTGAATCCCCCATACACGTCTTGAAGGATCCTGATGCACTGTGAAAACCCCATACACATCTGGCAGGATCCTGATGCACTGTGAAAACCCCATTCACATCTGGCAGTTTCCTGATAAACTTTGAAACCCACATACACACCTGGCAGGATCCTGATGAACTGTGAAACCCCCAGACACACCACGCAGGATGCTGATAAACAGTGAAACCCCCATACACACCTGGCAGGATCCTGATGAACTGTGAAACCCCCATAAACACCTGGCAGGATCCTGATAAACTGTGAAACCCACATACACGCCTGGCAGGATCCTGATAAACTGTGAAACCCCCAAACACAACTTGCAGGATCCTGATACACTGTGAAAACGCCACACACACGTGGCAGGATCCTGATCCACTGTGAAACCCCATACACACCAGGCAGGATCCTGATAAACTGTGAAACCCACATACACACCTGGCAGGAGCCTGATACACTGTGAAACCCACATACACACCTGGCAGGATCCTGATCCACTGTGAAAACCCCATGCACACCTGGCAGGATCCTGATCCACTGCGAAAACACCATACACACTTGGCAGGATCCTGATACACTGTGAAAACACCATACACACCTGGCAGGATACTGATCCACTGTATATTCCCCATACGCACCTGGCAGGATGCCGATAAACTGCTAAACCCCCATACACACCAGGCAGGATCCTGATAAACTGTGAAACCCACATACACACCTGGCAGGAGCCTGATACACTGTGAAACCCACATACACACCTGGCAGGATCCTGATCCACTGTGAAAACCCCATGCACACCTGGCAGGATCCTGATCCACTGCGAAAACACCATACACACTTGGCAGGATCCTGATACACTGTGAAAACACCATACACACCTGGCAGGATACTGATCCACTGTATATTCCCCATACGCACCTGGCAGGATGCCGATAAACTGCTAAACCCCCATGCACACCTGGCAGGATCCTGATATGCTGTGAAAACCCATACACACCTGGCAGGAGCCTGATGCACTGTGAAATCCCCGTACACACCTGGCAGGTTCCTGATGCACAGTGAAACCCCATTCACATCTGGCAGGACCCTGATACACTATGAAAACCCCATACACACCTGGCAGGATCCTGATGCACAGTGAAAACCCCATACACACCTGCCAGGATCCTGATGCACGGTGAAAACCCCAAACACACCTGGCAGGATCCTGATACACTGTGAAAACCCCATACACACCTGGCAGTATCCTGATGCACTGTGAAAACCACATACGCACCTGGCAGGATCCTGATACACTGTGAAAACCCCACACACACCTGGCAGGACCTTGATAAACTGTGAACACCCCATACACAGCTGGCAGGATCCTGATGCACAGTGAAACCCCAAACACACCTGGCAGGATCCTGACAAACTGTGAATCCCCCATACACGTCTTGAAGGATCCTGATGCACTGTGAAAACCCCATACACATCTGGCAGGATCCTGATGCACTGTGAAAACCCCATTCACATCTGGCAGTTTCCTGATAAACTTTGAAACCCACATACACACCTGGCAGGATCCTGATGAACTGTGAAACCCCCAGACACACCACGCAGGATGCTGATAAACAGTGAAACCCCCATACACACCTGGCAGGATCCTGATGAACTGTGAAACCCCCATAAACACCTGGCAGGATCCTGATAAACTGTGAAACCCACATACACGCCTGGCAGGATCCTGATAAACTGTGAAACCCCCAAACACAACTTGCAGGATCCTGATACACTGTGAAAACGCCACACACACGTGGCAGGATCCTGATCCACTGTGAAACCCCATACACACCAGGCAGGATCCTGATAAACTGTGAAACCCACATACACACCTGGCAGGAGCCTGATACACTGTGAAACCCACATACACACCTGGCAGGATCCTGATCCACTGTGAAAACCCCATGCACACCTGGCAGGATCCTGATCCACTGCGAAAACACCATACACACTTGGCAGGATCCTGATACACTGTGAAAACACCATACACACCTGGCAGGATACTGATCCACTGTATATTCCCCATACGCACCTGGCAGGATGCCGATAAACTGCTAAACCCCCATACACACCAGGCAGGATCCTGATAAACTGTGAAACCCACATACACACCTGGCAGGAGCCTGATACACTGTGAAACCCACATACACACCTGGCAGGATCCTGATCCACTGTGAAAACCCCATGCACACCTGGCAGGATCCTGATCCACTGCGAAAACACCATACACACTTGGCAGGATCCTGATACACTGTGAAAACACCATACACACCTGGCAGGATACTGATCCACTGTATATTCCCCATACGCACCTGGCAGGATGCCGATAAACTGCTAAACCCCCATGCACACCTGGCAGGATCCTGATATGCTGTGAAAACCCATACACACCTGGCAGGAGCCTGATGCACTGTGAAATCCCCGTACACACCTGGCAGGTTCCTGATGCACAGTGAAACCCCATTCACATCTGGCAGGACCCTGATACACTATGAAAACCCCATACACACCTGGCAGGATCCTGATGCACAGTGAAAACCCCATACACACCTGCCAGGATCCTGATGCACGGTGAAAACCCCAAACACACCTGGCAGGATCCTGATACACTGTGAAAACCCCATACACACCTGGCAGTATCCTGATGCACTGTGAAAACCACATACGCACCTGGCAGGATCCTGATACACTGTGAAAACCCCACACACACCTGGCAGGACCTTGATAAACTGTGAACACCCCATACACAGCTGGCAGGATCCTGATGCACAGTGAAACCCCAAACACACCTGGCAGGAACCTGAACCAATGTGAAACCCCATACACTAGTGGCAGGATCCTGATAAACTGTGAAACCCACATAAACACCTGGCAGGATCCTGACAAACAGTGAAAACCCCACACACACCTGGCAGGACCTTGATAAACTGTGAACACCCCATACACAGCTGGCAGGATCCTGATGCACATTGAAACCCCAAACACACCTGGCAGGAACCTGAACCAATGTGAAACCCCAGACACACCTGGCTGGATCCTGATAAACTGTGAAACCCACATACACACCTGGCAGGATCCTGATAAACTGTGAAACCCACATACACACCTGGCAGGATCATGAGACACTGTGAAAACCCCATACACACTTGGCAGGGTCCTGATACACTGTGAAAACCCCATACACACCTGTCAGGATCCTGATACACTGTGAAAGCCCCATACACACCTGGCAGGATCCTGATACACTGTGAAAACCCCATACACACCTGGCAGGATCCTGATATACTGTGAAAACCCCATACACACCTGGCAGGATCCTTATGCACTGTGATAACCCCATACACACCTGGCAGGATCCTGATACACTGTGAAAACCCCACACACACCTGGCATTATCCTGATCCACTGTGAAAACTCCATACACACCTGGCAGGATCCTGATGCACTGTGAAAGCCCCGGACACACCTGGCAGGATCCTGATACACTGTGAAAACACCATACACACCTGGCAGGATCCTGATCCACTGTGAAAACCCCATGCACACCTGGCAGGATCCTGATATACTGTGAAACCCCCATACACACCTGGCAGGAGCCTGATGCACTGTGAAATCCCCGTACACACCTGGCAGGTTCCTGATGCACAGTGAAACCCCATTCACATCTGGCAGGACACTGATACACTGTGAAAACCCCATACACATCTGGAAGGATCCTGATGCACTGTGAAAACCCCATACACATCTGGAAGGATCCTGATGCACTGTGAAAACCCCATTCACATCTGGCAGTTTCCTGATAAACTTTGAAACCCACATACACACCTGGCAGGATCCTGATGAACTGTGAAACCCCCAGACACACTACGCAGGATGATGATAAACTGTGAAACCCCCATACACACCTGGCAGGATCCTGATGAACTGTGAAACCCCCATACACACCTGGCAGGATCCTGATAAACTGTGAAACCCACATACACGCCTGGCAGGATCCTGATAAACTGTGAAACCCCCAAACACACCGTGCAGGATACTGATACATTGTGAAAACGCCACACACACGTGGCAGGATCCTGATCCACTGTGAAACCCCATACACACCTGGCAGGATCCTGATAAACTGTGAAACCCACATACACACCTGGCAGGAGCCTGATACACTGTGAAACCCACATACACACCTGGCAGGATCCTGATCCACTGTGAAAACCCCATGCACACCTGGCAGGATCCTGATCCACTGCGAAAACCCCATACACACTTGGCAGGATCCTGATACACTGTGAAAACCCCATACACACCTGGCAGGATCCTGATACACTGTGAAAACACCATACACACCTGGCAGGATACTGATCCACTGTATATATCCCATACGCACCTGGCAGGATGCCGATAAACTGTGAAACCCCCATACACACCTTGCAGGATCCTGATAAATTGCGAAAACCCCATACACACCTGGCAGGATCCTGATATGCTGCGAAAACCCATACACACCTGTCAGGATCCTGATATACTGTGAAACCCCCATACACACCTGGCAGGAGCCTGATGCACTGTGAAATCCCCGTACACACCTGGCAGGTTCCTGATGCACAGTGAAACCCCATTCACATCTGGCAGGACACTGATACACTGTGAAAACCCCATACACACCTGGCAGGATCCTGATGCGCTGTGAAAACCCCATACACACGATGCAGGTTCCTGAGACACTGTGAAACCCCCATACACATCTGGAAGGATCCTGATAAACTGTGTAACCCACATACACACCTGGCAGGATCCTGATGAACTGTGAAACCCCCAGACACACCAGGCAGGATGCTGATAAACTGTGAAACCCCCATACACACCTGGCAGGATCCTTATGAACAGTGAAACCCCCTTACACACCTGGCAGGATCCTGATAAACTGTGAAACCCACATATACACCTGGCAGGATCCTGTTGCACTGTGCAAAACCCATAAACATCTGGCAGCATCCTGATACACTGCGAAAACCCCATTCACATCTGGCAGGATCCTGATAAACCGTGAAACCAACATACACACCTGGCAGGATCCTGATAAACAGTGAAACCCCCAGACACACCAGGCAGTATCCCGATAATCTGTGAAACCCCCATACACACCTGGCAGGATTCTGACAAACTGTGAAACCCCCATACACACCTGGCAGGAAACTGATAAACTGTGAAACAAACATACACACCTGGCAGGATCCTGATAAACAGTGAAACCCCCATACACACCTGGCAGGATCCTGATAAATTGTGAAAACCCCAGAGACACCTGGCAGGATCCTGATAATCTGTGAAACCCACATACACACCTGGCAGGATCCTGATAAACTGTGAAA
Organism: Heterodontus francisci; assembly: GCF_036365525.1. NCBI lineage: Eukaryota > Metazoa > Chordata > Chondrichthyes > Heterodontiformes > Heterodontidae > Heterodontus > Heterodontus francisci. Next base: position 55,961,799 of record NC_090398.1, read on the forward strand.
CCCACATACACACCTGGCAGGATCACGAGACACTGTGAAAACCCCATACACACTTGGCTGGATTCTGATGCACAGTGAAAGCCCCATACACACCTGGCAGGGTCCTGATGCACTGTGAAAACCCCATACAAACCTGGCAGGATCCTGATACACTGTGAAAGCCCCATACACACCTGGCAGGATCCTGATACACTGTGAAAACCCCACACGCACCTGGCATTATCCTGATCCACTGTGAAAACCCCATACACACCTGGCAGGATCCTGATACACTGTGAAAGCCCCATACACACCTGGCAGGATCCTGATACTCTGTGAAAACCCCATACACACCTGGCAGGATCCTGATGCACTGTGAAATCCCCACACACACGATGCAGGATCCTGATACACTGCGAAACCCCCATACACATCTTGAAGGATCCTGATGCACTGTGAAAACCCCATACACATCTGGCAGGATCCTGATGCACTGTGAAAACCCCATTCACATCTGGCAGTTTCCTGATAAACTTTGAAACCCACATACACACCTGGCAGGATCCTGATGAACTGTGAAACCCCCAGACACACCACGCAGGATACTGATAAACTGTGAAACCCCCATACACACCTGGCAGGATCCTGATACTGTGTGAAAACCCCATACACATCTGGCAGGATCCTGATACACTGTGAAAACCCCATACACACCTGGCAGGATCCTGATGCACTGTGAAAACCCCATACACACGATGCACGATCCTGAGACACTGTGAAACCCCCATGCACATCTGGAAGGATCTTGATGCACTGTGAAAACCCCATACACATCTGGCAGGATCCTGATGCACTGTGAAAACCCCTTTCACATCTGGCAGTTTCCCTATAAACTGTGAAACCCCCAGACACACCAGGCAGGATGCTGATAAACTGTGAAACCCCCATACACACCTGGCAGGATCCTTATGAACTGTGAAACCCCCTTACACACCTGGCAGGATCCTGAGAAACTGTGAAACCCACATACACACCTGGCAGGATCCTGATAAACTGTGAAACCCCCATACACACCTGGCAGGATCCTGATACACTGTGAAAATCCCATACACACGTGGCAGGATCCTGATCCACTGTGAAACCCCAATCACACCAGGCAGGATCCTGATAAACTGTGAAACCCACATACACACCTGGCAGGAACCTGATACACTGTGAAACCCACATGCACACCTGGCAGGATCGTGACACATTGTGAAAACCCCGGACACACCAGGCAGGATCCTGATAAACAGTGAAACTCCCATACACACCTGGCAGGATCCTGATAAATTGTGAAAACCCCAGACACACCTGGCAGGATCCTGATAATCTGTGAAACCCACATACACACCTGGCAGGATCCTGATAAACTGTGAAACCCACATACACACCTGGCAGGATCACGAGACACTGTGAAAACCCCATACACACCTGGCAGGATCCTGACGCACAGTGAAAGCCCCATACACACCTGGCAGGGTCCTGATACACTGTGAAAATCCCATACACACATGGCAGGATCCTGATACACTGTGAAAGCCCCATACACACCTGGCAGGATCCTGATACACTGTGAAAACCCCACACACACCTGGCATTATCCTGATCCACTTTGAAAACCCCATACACACCTGGCAGGATCCTGATACACTGTGAAAGCCCCATACACACCTGGCAGGATCCTGATACTCTGTGAAAACCCCTTACAAACCTGGCAGGATCCTGATGCACTGTGAAATCCCCACACACACGATGCAGGATCCTGATACACTGTGAAACCCCCATACACATCTTGAAGGATCCTGATGCACTGTGAAAACCCCATACACATCTGGCAGGATCCTGATGCACTGTGAAAACCCCATTCACATCTGGCAGTTTCCTGATAAACTTTGAAACCCACATACACACCTGGCAGGATCCTGATGAACTGTGAAACCCCCAGACACACCACGCAGGATACTGATAAACTGTGAAACCCCCATACACACCTGGTAGGATCCTGATGAACTGTGAAACCCCCATACACACCTGGCAGGATCCTGATAAACTGTGAAAACGCCACACACACGTGGCAGGATCCTGATCCACTGTGAAACCCCATACACACCAGGCAGGATCCTGATAAACTGTGAAACCCACATACACACCTGGCAGGAGCCTGACACACTGTGAAATCCACATACACACCTGGCAGGATCCTGATCCACTGTGAAAACCCCATGCACACCTGGCACGAAGCTGATCCACTGCGAAAACCCCATACACACCTGGCAGGATCCTGATACACTGTGAAAACACCATACACACCTGGCAGGATACTGGTCCACTGTAAATACCCCATTCGCACCTGGCAGGATGCCGATAAATTGTGAAACCCCCATACTCACCTGGCAGGATCCTGATAAACTGCGAAACCCCCATACACACCTGGCAGGATCCTGATATGCTGTGAAAACCCATACACACCTGGCAGGATCCTGATATACTGTGAAACCCCCATACACACCTGGCAGGAGCCTGATGCACTGTGAAATCCCCGTACACACCTGGCAAGTTCCTGATGCACAGTGAAACCCCATTCACATCTGGCAGGACACTGATACACTATGAAAACCCCATACACACCTGGCAGGATCCTGATGCACAGTGAAAACCCCATACACACCTGCCAGGATCCTGATACACAGTGAACACCCCACACACACCTGGCAGGATCCTGATGCACAGTGAAAACCCCAAACACACCTGGCAGGATCCTGATACACTGTGAAAACCCCATACACACCTGGCAGTATCCTGATGCACTGTGAAAGCCACATACGCACCTGGCAGGATCCTGATACACTGTGAAAACCCCACACACACCTGGCAGGACCTTGATAAACTGTGAACACCCCATACACAGCTGGCAGGATCCTGATGCACAGTGAAACCCCAAACACACCTGGCAGGATCCTGAACCACTGTGAAACCCCATACACACGTGGCAGGATTCTGATAAACTGTGAAACCCACATAAACACCTGGCAGGATCCTGATGCACTGTGAAATCCCCATACACACCTGGCAGTTTCTTGATCCACTGTGAAAACCCCATACACATCTGGCAGGATCCTGATACACTGTGAAAACCCCATGCACACCTGGCAGGATGCTGGTACACTGTGAACAACCCCGTACACACCTGGCAGAATCCTGATACACTGTGAAAACCCCATACACAGCTGGCTGGATGCTGATGAACTGTGAAAACCCCGTACACACCTGGCAGGATTCTGATGCACAGTGAATACCCCAAACACACCTGGCAGTGTCCTGAACCACTGTGCAACCCCAGACACATGTGGTAGGATCTAGATAAACTGTGAAACCCCCAAACACACCTGGCAGGATCCTGATAAACTGTGAAACCCACATAGGCACCTGGCAGGATCCTGATCCACTGTGAAACCCCATACACACCTGGCAGGATCCTGATAAACTGTGAAACCCACATACACACCTGGCAGGATCCTGATGCACTGTGAAAACCCCATGCACACCAGGCAGGATCCTGATAAACTGTGAAACCCTCATACACACCTGGCAGGATCCTGATACTGTGTGAAAACCCCATACACATCTGGCAGGATCCTGATACACTGTGAAAACCCCATACACACCTGGCAGGATCCTGATGCACTGTGAAAACCCCATACACACGATGCACGATCCTGAGACACTGTGAAACCCCCATGCACATCTGGAAGGATCTTGATGCACTGTGAAAACCCCATACACATCTGGCAGGATCCTGATGCACTGTGAAAACCCTTTTCACATCTGGCAGTTTCCTGATAAACTGTGAAACCCCCAGACACACCAGGCAGGATGCTGATAAACTGTGAAACCCCCATACACACCTGGCAGGATCCTTATGAACTGTGAAACCCCCTTACACACCTGGCAGGATCCTGAGAAACTGTGAAACCCACATACACACCTGGCAGGATCCTGATAAACTGTGAAACCCCCATACACACCTGGCAGGATCCTGATACACTGTGAAAATCCCATACACACGTGGCAGGATCCTGATAAACTGTGAAACCGACATATACACCTGGCATGATCCTGATAAACTGTGAAACCCCATACTCACGTGGCAGGATCCTGATACACTGTGAAACCCCCAGACACATCTGGAAGGATCCTGATGCACTGTGAAAAACCCATAAACATCTGGCAGCATCCTGATGCACTGTGAAAACCCCATTCACATCTGGCAGGATCCTGATAAACTGTGAAACCCACATACACACCTGGCAGGATCCTGATAAACAGTGAAACCCCGAGATACACCAGGCAGTATCCCGATAAACTGTGAAACCCCCGTACACACCTGGCAGTATTCTGACAAACTGTGAAACCCCCATACACACCTGGCAGGAAACTGATAAACTGTGAAACCAACATACACACCTGGCAGGATCCTGATAAACAGTCAAACCCCCATACACACCTGGCAGGATCCTGATAAATTGTGAAAACCCCAGACACACCTGGCTGGATCCTGATAAACTGTGAAACCCACATACACACCTGGCAGGATCCTGATACACTGTGAAACACCCATACATACCTGGCATGATCCCGATAAACTGTGAAACCTAAATACACACCTGGCAGGATCATGAGACACTGTGAAAACCCCATACACACCTGGCAGGAGTCTGGTGCACAGTGAAAGCCCCATACACACCTGGCAGGGTCCTGAAACACTGTGAAAACCCCACACACACCTGGCAGGATCCTGATATACTGTGAAAACCCCATACACACCTGGCAGGATCCTTATGCACTGTGAAAACCCCATACACACCTGGCAGGATCCTGAAACACTGTGAAAACCCCACACACACCTGGCAGTATCCTGATCCCCTGTGAAAACCCCTTACACACCTGGCAGGATCCTGATAAATCTGTGAAAACCCCACACACTTGGCAGGATCCTGATGCACTGTGAAAAACCCATACACACCTGGCAGGATCCTGATACACTGTGAACGCCCCATACACACCTGGCAGGATCCTGATACACTGTGAAAACCCCATACACACCTGGCAGGATCCTGATGCACTGTGAAAACCTCATTCACATCTGGCAGTTACCTGATAAACTTTGAAACCCACATACACACCTGGCAGGATCCTGATGAACACTGAAACCCCCAGACACACCACGCAGGATCCTGATAAACTGTGAAACCCCCATACACACCTGGCAGGATCCTGATGAACTGCGAAACCCCCATACACACCTGGCAGGATCCTGATACACTGTGAAACCCCCATACACATCTTGAAGGGTCCTGATGCACTGTGAAAACCCCATACACATCTGGCAGGATCCTGATGCTCTGTGAAAACCCCATTCACATCTGGCAGTTTCCTGATAAACTTTGAAACCCACATACACACCTGGCAGGATCCTGATGAATTGTGAAACCCCCAGACACACCATGCAGGATCCTGATAATCTGTGAAACCCCCATACACACCTGGCAGGATCCTGATGAACTGTGATACCCCCATACACACCTGCCAGGATCCTGAAAAACTGTGAAACCCACATACACGCCTTGCAGGATCCTGATAAACTGTGAAACCCCCATGCACACCTGGCAGGATCCTGATAAACTGTGAAACCTACATACACGCCTGGCAGGATCCTGATAAACTGTGAAACACACATACACACCTGGCAGGATCCTGATCCACTGTGAAAACCCCATACACACCTGGCAGGATCCTGAGCAACTGCGAAAACCCACATGCACACCTGGCAGGATCCTGATAAACTGCGAAACGCCCATACACACCTGGCAGGATCCTGATATGCTGTGAAAACCCATGCACACCTGGCAGTATCCTCAGATACTGTGAAACACCCATACACACCTGGCAGGAGCCTGATGCACTGTGAAATCCCCGTACACATCTGGCAGGTTCCTGATGCACAGTGAAACCCCATTCACATCTGGCAGGATCCTGATACACAGTGAAACCCCATTCACATCTGGCGGGATCCTAATACACTGTGAAACCCCATACACACCTGGCAGGATCCTGATACACTGTGAAACCCCATACACACCTGGCAGGATCCTGATACACAGTGACACCCCCATACACACCTGGCAGGATCCTGATCCATTGTGAAAACTCCTTACACGCCTGGCAGGACCTTGATAAACTGTGAACACCCAATACACACCTGGCAGGATCCTGATACACTGTGAAATCCCTGACATACCTGGCAGTATCCTGATCCACTGTGAAAACCCCTTACACACCTGGCAGGATCCAGATCCACTGCGAAAACTCCATACACATCTGGCAGGATACTGATCCACTGTGAAAACCCCGTACACACCTGGCAGGATCCTGATACACTGTCAAAACCCCATACACACCTAGCAAGATCTTGATGCACAGTGAAACCCCAGACACACCTGGCAGGTTCCTGAACCACTGTGAAACGCCGTACACACGTGGCAGGATCCTGATAAACTGTGAAACCCACATAGACACCTTGCAGGATCCTGATGCAATGTGAAAACCCCATACACATCTGACAGGATCCTGATACACTGCGAAAACCCCATACACACCTGGCAGAATCCTGATACACTGTGAACAACCGCGTACACACCTGGCAGGATCCTGATACACTCTGAAAACCCCATACACACCTGGCAGGATGCTGATACACTGTGAAAACCCCGTCCACACCTGGCAGGATCCTGATGCACAGTGAATACCCCAAACACACCTGGCAGGATCCTGAAACACTGTGAAACCCCACACACATGTGGCAGGATCCTGATAAACTGTGGAACCCACATAGACACCTGGCAGGCTCCTGATCCACTGTGAAACCCCATACACACCAGGCAGGATCCTGATGCAATGTGAAAACCCCAGACACACCAGGCAGGATCCTGATAAACTGTGAAACCCACGTAGACACCTGGCAGGATCCTGATGAACTGTGAAACCCCCAGACACACCAGGCAGGATCCTGATAAACTGTGAAACCCCCATACACACCTGGCAGGATCCTGATGAAATGTGAAACCCCCATACACACCTGGCAGGATCCTGATAAACTGTGAAACACACATGCACACCTGGCAGGATCCTGATAAACTGTGAAACCCCATACACACGATGCAGGATCGTGATACACTGTGAAAACGCCACACACACACGTGGCACGATCCTGATCCACTGTGAAACCCCATACACACCAGGCAGGATCCTGATAAACTGTGAAACCCACATACACACGATGCAGGATCCTGATACACTGTGAAACCCCCATACACATCTGGAAGGATTGTGATGCACTGTGAAAACCCCATACACATCTGGCAGGATCCTGATGCACTGTGAAAACCCCATTCACATCTGGCAGTTTCCTGAAAAACTGTGAAACCCCCATACACACCTGGCAGGATCCTGATGAACTGTGAAACTCCCATACACATCTGGAAGGATCCTGATGCAATGTGAAAACCCCATACACATCTGGCAGGATCCTGATGCACTGTGAAAACCTCATTCACATCTGGCAGTTTCCTGATAAACAGTGAAAGCCCCAGACACACTAGGCAGTATCCCGATAAACTGTGAAACCCCCATACACACCTGGCAGGATTCTGACAATCTGTGAAACCCCCATGCACACCTGGCAGGAAACTGATAAACTGTGAAACCAACATGCACACCTGGCAGGATCCTGATAAACTGTGAAACCCCCATACACACCTGGCAGGATCCTGATAAATTGTGAATACCCCAGACACACCTGGCAGGATCCTGATAAACTGTGAAACCCACATACACACCTGGCAGGATCCTGATAAACTGTGAAACCCACATACATACCTGGCATGATCCTGATAAAATGTGAAACCCACATACTCACCTGGCAGGATCATGAGACACTGTGAAAAACCCATACACACCGGGCAGGAATCTGATGCGCAGTGAAAGCCCCATACACACCTGGCAGGGTCCTGATACACTGTGAAAACCCCACACACACCAGGCAGGATCCTGATGTACAGTGAAAACACCAAACACACCTGGCAGGATCCTGATATACTGTGAAAAACCCATACACACCTGGCAGGATACTTATGCACTGTGAAAACCCCATACACACCTGGCAGGATCCTGATACAATGTGAAAATCCCACACACACCTGGCAGGATCCTGATCCACTGTGAAAACCCCTGACATAGCTGGCAGGATCCTGATAAAACTGTGAAAACCCCAAACACTTGGCAGGATCCTGATACACTGTGAAAAAGCCATACACACCTGGCAGGATCCTGATGCACTGTGAAAGCCCCATACACACCTGGCAGGATCCTGATACACTGTGAAAAACCCATGCACACCTGGCAGGATCCTGATGCACTGTGAAAACCCCATTCACATCTGGCAGTTTCCTGATAAACTTTGAAACCCACAGACACACCTGGCAGGATCCTGATGAACTGTGAAACCCCCAGACACACCACGCAGGATCCTGATAAACTGTGAAACCCCCATACACACCTGGCAGGATCCTGATGAACTGTGAAACCCCCATACACACCTGGCAGGATCCTGATAAACAGTGAAACCCACATACACGCCTGGCAGGATCCTGATAAACTGTGAAACCCCCATACACTCCTGGCAGGATCCTGATACACTGTGAAAACGCCATACACACGTGGCAGGATCCTGATCCACTGTGAAACCCCATACACACTTGGCAGGATCCTGATACACTGTGAAAACCCCTTACAAACCTGGCAGGATCCTGATACACTGTGAAAACACCATACACACCTGGCAGGATCCTGATCCACTGTAAATACCCCATACGCACCTGGCAGGATGCCGATAAACTGTGAAACCCCCAGACACACCTGGCAGGATCCTGATAAACTGCGAAACGCCCAGACACACCTGGCAGGATTCTGATAAACTGTGAAACCTTCATACACACCTGGCAGTATCCTGATAAACTGTGAAACCCTCATGCACGCCTGGCAGGATCCTGATAAACTGTGAAACCCCCATACACACCTGGCAGGATCCTGATACACTGTGAAAATGCCATACACTCGTGGCAGGATCCTGATCCACTGTGAAACCCCATACACACCAGGCTGGATCCTGATAAACTGTGAAACCCACATACACACCTGGCAGGAGCCTGAGACACTGTGAAACCCACATGCACACCTGGCAGGATCCTGATACACTGTGAAAACCCCATACACACCTGGCAGGATCCTGATCCACTGCGAAAACCCCTTACACACTTGGCAGGATCCCGATACACTGTGAAAACCCCATACACACCTGGCAGGATGCTGATACACTGTGAAAACACCATACACACCTGGCAGGACCCTGATCCACTGTAAATACCCCATACGCACCTGGCAGGATGCCGATAAACTGTGAAACCGCCATACACACCTGGCAGGATCCTGATAAACTGTGAAACGCCCATACACACCTGGCAGGATCCTGATATGCTGTGAAAACCCATACACACCTGGCAGGATCCTCAGATACTGTGAAACCCCCATACACACCTGGCAGGAGCCTGATGCACTGTGAAATCCCCGTACACACCTGGCAGGTTCCTGATGCACAGTGAAACCTCATTCTCATCTGGTAGGATCCTGATACACAGTGAAACCCCATTCACATTTGGCAGGATCCTGATACACTGTGAAACCCCATACACACCTGGCAGGATCCTGATACACTGTGAAACCCCATACAAACCTGACAGGATCCTGATACACATTGACACCCCCATACACACCTGGCAGGATCCTGATCCACTGTGAAAACTCCTTACATGCCTGGCAGGACCTTGATAAACTGTGAACACCCCATACACACCTGGCAGGATCCTGTTACACTGTGAAATCCCTGACATACCTGGCAGTATCCTGATCCACTGTGAAAACCCCTTACACACCTGGCAGGATCCAGATCCACTTTGAAAACCCCGTACACACCTGGCAGGATCCTGATCCACTGTGAAAGCCCATTCACATCTGGCAGCATCCTGATAAACTGTGAAACCCACATACACACCTGGCAGGATCCTGATACACTGTCAAAACCCCATACACACCTAGCATGATACTGATGCACAGTGAAACCCCAGACACAGCTGGCAGGATCCTGAACCACTGTGAAACCCCGTCCACTCGTGGGAGGATCCTGATAAACTGTGAAACCCACATACACACCTGGCAGGATCCTGATGCACAGTGAAATCCCCGTAGACACCTGGCAGGATCCTGATCCACTGTAAAAACCCCATACACATCTGGCAGGATCCTGATACACTGCGAAAACCCCATACATACCTGGCAGGATCCTGATACACTGTGAACAACCGCGGACACAGCTGGCAGGATCCTGATACACTGTGAAAACCCCATATATACCTGGCAGGATGCTGATGCACAGTGAATACCCCAAACACACCTGGCAGGATCCTGAAACACTGTGAAACCCCACACACACCAGGCAGGATCCTGATGCACTGTGAAAACCCCAGACACACATGGCAGGATCCTGATAAACGGTGAAACCCCCAAACACACCTGGCAGGATCCTGATAAACGGTGAAACCCACATAGACACCTGACGGGATGCTGATCCACTGCGAAATCCCACACACACCAGGCAGGATCCTGATGTACTGTGAAAACCCCAGACACACCAGGCAGGATCTTGATAAACTGTGAAATCCACATACACACCTGGCAGGATCCTGATGAACTGTGAAACCCCCAGACACACCAGGCAGGATCCTGATAAACTGTGAAACCCCCATACACACCTGGCAGGATCCTGATGAACTGTGAAACCCCCATACACACCTGGCAGGATCCTGATAAACTGTGAAACACACATACACACCTGGCAGGATTCTGACAAACTGTGAAACCCCCATACACACCTGGCAGGATCCTGATAAACATTGAAACCCCCATACACACCTGGCAGGATCCTGATAAATTGTGAAAACCCCAGACACACCTGGCTGTTTCCTGATAAACTGTGAAATCCACATACACACCTGGCAGGATCCTGATACACTGTGAAAAACCCACACATACCTGGCATGATCCTGATAAACTGTGAAACGCACATACACACCTGGCAGGATCATGAGACACTTTGAGAAACCCATACAGACCCGGCAGGATTCTGATCCACAGTGAAAGCCCCATACACACCTGGCAGGGTCCTGATACACTGTGAAAATCCGACACACACCTGGCAGGATCCTGATGCACAGTGAAAACACCAAACACACCTGGCAGGTTCCTGATGTACTGTGAAAACCCCATACACACCTGGAAGGATCCTTATGCACTGTGAAAACCCCATACACACCTGGCAGGATCCTGATACACTGTGAAAATCCCACACACACCTGGCAGTATCCTGATCCACTGTGAAAACCCCTTACACACCTGGCAGGATCCTGATAAAACTGTGAAAACCCCACACACTTGGCAGGATCCTGATACACTGTGAAAAACCCATACACACCTGGCAGGATCCTGATACACTGTGAAACCCCCAGACACACCACGCAGGATCCTGATAAACTGTGAAACCACCATACACACCTGGCAGGATCCTGATGAACTGTGAAACCCCCATACACACCTGGCAGGATCCTGATAAACTGTGAAACCCACATACACGCCTGGCAGGATCCTGTTAAACTTTGAAAACCCCATACACACCTGGCAGGATCCTGATACACTGTGAAAACGCCATACACATGTGGCAGGATCCTGATCCACTGTGAAACCCCATACACACCAGGCAGGATCCTGATATACTGTGAAACCCACATACACACCTGGCAGGAGCCTGATACACTGTGAAACCCACATGCACACCTGGCAGGATCCTGATCCACTGTGAAAACCCCATACACACCTGGCAGGATCCTGATCCACTGCGAAAACCCCTTACACACTTGGCAGGATCCTGAGACACTGTGAAAACCCCATGCACACCTGGCAGGATCCTGATACACTGTGAAAACACCACACACACCTGGCAGGATCATGATCCACTGTAAATACCCCATACGCACCTGGCAGGAATCCGATAAACTGTGAAACCCCCATACACACCTGGCAGGATCCTGATAAACTGCGAAACGCCCATACACACCTGGCAGGATCCTGATATGTTGCGAAAACCCATACACACCTGGCAGGATCCTCAGATACTGTGAAACCCCCATACACACCTGGCAGGAGCCTGATGCACTGTGAAATCCCTGTACACACCTGGCAGGTACCTGATGCACAGTGAAAACCCATTCACATCTGGTCGGATCCTGATACACAGTGAAACCCCATTCACATCTGGCAGGATCCTGATACACTGTGAAACCCCAAAAACAACTGGCAGGATCCTGATACACAGTGACACCCCCATACACACCTGGCAGGATCCTGATCCACTGTGAAAACTCCTTACACGCCTGGCAGGACCTTGATAAACTGTGAACACCCCATACACACCTGGCAGGATCCTGTTACACTGTGAAATCCCTGACATACCTGGCAGGATGATGATCCACTGTGAAAACCCCTTACACACCTGGCAGGATCCAGATCCACTGTGAAAACTCCATACACATCTGGCAGGATACTGATCCACTGTGAAACCCCCGTACACACCTGGCAGGATCCTGATCCACTGTGAAACCCCATTCACATCTGGCAGGATCCTGATAAACTGTGAAACCCACATACACACCTGGCAGGATCCTGACACACTGTCAAAACCCCATACACACCAAGCATGATCATGATGCACAGTGAAACCCCAGACACACCTGGCAGGATCCTGAACCACTGTGAAACCCCGTACACACGTGGCAGGATCCTGATAAAATGTGAAACCCACATACACACCTGGCAGGATCCTGATGCACTGTGAAATCCCCGTAGACACCTGGCAGGTTCCTGATCCACTGCGAAAACCCCATACACACCTGGCAGGATCCTGATACACTGTGAACAACCGCGTACAAAACTGGCAGGATCCTGATACACTGTGAAAACCCCATACACACCTGGCAGGATGCTGATACACTGTGAAAACCCCGTACACACCTGGCAGGAAACGGATGCACAGTGAATACCCCAAACACACCTGGCAGGATCCTGAAACACTGTGAAACCCCACACACATGTGGCAGGATCCTGATATACTGTGAAACACACATACACACCTGGCAGGATCCTGATACACTGTGAAATCCCCGTAGACACCTGGCATGTTCCTGATCCACTGTGAAAACCCCATACACATCTGGCAGGGTCCTGATACACTGTGAAAACAGCATACACACCTGGCAAGATCCTGATACACTGTGAACAACCCCGTACACACCTGGCAGGGTCCTGATGAACTGTGAAACCCCCATACACACCTGGCAGGATCCTGATAAACTGTGAAACACACATACACACCTGGCAGGATTCTGACAAACTGTGAAACCCCCATACACACCTGGCAGGATCCTGATAAACAGTGAAACCCCCATACACACCTGGCAGGATCCTGATAAATTGTGAAAACCCCAGACACACCTGGCTGTTTCCTGATAAACTGTGAAATCCACATACACACCTGGCAGGATCCTGATACACTGTGAAAAACCCACACATACCTGGCATGATCCTGATAAACTGTGAAACGCACATACACACCTGGCAGGATCATGAGACACTTTGAGAAACCCATACAGACCCGGCAGGATTCTGATCCACAGTGAAAGCCCCATACACACCTGGCAGGGTCCTGATACACTGTGAAAATCCGACACACACCTGGCAGGATCCTGATGCACAGTGAAAACACCAAACACACCTGGCAGGTTCCTGATGTACTGTGAAAACCCCATACACACCTGGAAGGATCCTTATGCACTGTGAAAACCCCATACACACCTGGCAGGATCCTGATACACTGTGAAAATCCCACACACACCTGGCAGTATCCTGATCCACTGTGAAAACCCCTTACACACCTGGCAGGATCCTGATAAAACTGTGAAAACCCCACACACTTGGCAGGATCCTGATACACTGTGAAAAACCCATACACACCTGGCAGGATCCTGATACACTGTGAAACCCCCAGACACACCACGCAGGATCCTGATAAACTGTGAAACCACCATACACACCTGGCAGGATCCTGATGAACTGTGAAACCCCCATACACACCTGGCAGGATCCTGATAAACTGTGAAACCCACATACACGCCTGGCAGGATCCTGTTAAACTTTGAAAACCCCATACACACCTGGCAGGATCCTGATACACTGTGAAAACGCCATACACATGTGGCAGGATCCTGATCCACTGTGAAACCCCATACACACCAGGCAGGATCCTGATATACTGTGAAACCCACATACACACCTGGCAGGAGCCTGATACACTGTGAAACCCACATGCACACCTGGCAGGATCCTGATCCACTGTGAAAACCCCATACACACCTGGCAGGATCCTGATCCACTGCGAAAACCCCTTACACACTTGGCAGGATCCTGAGACACTGTGAAAACCCCATGCACACCTGGCAGGATCCTGATACACTGTGAAAACACCACACACACCTGGCAGGATCCTGATCCACTGTAAATACCCCATACGCACCTGGCAGGATGCCGATAAACAGTGAAACCCCCATACACACCTGGCAGGATCCTGATAAACTGCGAAACGCCCATACACACCTGGCAGGATCCTGATATGTTGTGAAAACCCATACACACCTGGCAGGATCCTCAGATACTGTGAAACCCCCATACACACCTGGCAGGAGCCTGATGCACTGTGAAATCCCTGTACACACCTGGCAGGTACCTGATGCACAGTGAAAACCCATTCACATCTGGTCGGATCCTGATACACAGTGAAACCCCATTCACATCTGGCAGGATCCTGATACACTGTGAAACCCCAAAAACAACTGGCAGGATCCTGATACACAGTGACACCCCCATACACACCTGGCAGGATCCTGATCCACTGTGAAAACTCCTTACACGCCTGGCAGGACCTTGATAAACTGTGAACACCCCATACACACCTGGCAGGATCCTGTTACACTGTGAAATCCCTGACATACCTGGCAGGATGATGATCCACTGTGAAAACCCCTTACACACCTGGCAGGATCCAGATCCACTGTGAAAACTCCATACACATCTGGCAGGATACTGATCCACTGTGAAACCCCCGTACACACCTGGCAGGATCCTGATCCACTGTGAAACCCCATTCACATCTGGCAGGATCCTGATAAACTGTGAAACCCACATACACACCTGGCAGGATCCTGACACACTGTCAAAACCCCATACACACCAAGCATGATCATGATGCACAGTGAAACCCCAGACACACCTGGCAGGATCCTGAACCACTGTGAAACCCCGTACACACGTGGCAGGATCCTGATAAAATGTGAAACCCACATACACACCTGGCAGGATCCTGATGCACTGTGAAATCCCCGTAGACACCTGGCAGGTTCCTGATCCACTGCGAAAACCCCATACACACCTGGCAGGATCCTGATACACTGTGAACAAACGCGTAAAAAACTGGCAGGATCCTGATACACTGTGAAAACCCCATACACACCTGGCAGGATGCTGATACACTGTGAAAACCCCGTACACACCTGGCAGGATACGGATGCACAGTGAATACCCCAAACACACCTGGCAGGATCCTGAAACACTGTGAAACCCCACACACATGTGGCAGGATCCTGATATACTGTGAAACACACATACACACCTGGCAGGATCCTGATACACTGTGAAATCCCCGTAGACACCTGGCATGTTCCTGATCCACTGTGAAAACCCCATACACATCTGGCAGGGTCCTGATACACTGTGAAAACAACATACACACCTGGCAAGATCCTGATACACTGTGAACAACCCCGTACACACCTGGCAGGGTCCTGATACACTGTGAAAACCCCATACACAACTGGCAGGATGCTGATACACTGTGAAAACCCCATACACACCTGGCAGGATCCTGATAAACTGTGAAACCCACATACACACCTGGCAGGATCCTGATGAACTGTGAAACCCACATACACACCTGGCAGGATCCTGAAAAACTGTGAAACCCCATACACACGATGCAGTATCCTGAACCACTGTGAAACCCCGTACACACGTGGCAGGATCCTGATAAAATGTGAAACCCACATACACACCTGGCAGGATCCTGATGCACTGTGAAATCCCCGTAGACACCTGGCAGGTTCCTGATCCACTGCGAAAACCCCATACACACCTGGCAGGATCCTGATACACTGTGAACAACCGCGTACAAAATTGGCAGGATCCTGATACACTGTGAAAACCCCATACACACCTGGCAGGATACGGATGCACAGTGAATACCCCAAACACACCTGGCAGGATCCTGAAACACTGTGAAACCCCACACACATGTGGCAGGATCCTGATATACTGTGAAACACACATACACACCTGGCAGGATCCTGATACACTGTGAAATCCCCGTAGACACCTGGCATGTTCCTGATCCACTGTGAAAACCCCATACACATCTGGCAGGGTCCTGATACACTGTGAAAACAACATACACACCTGGCAAGATCCTGATACACTGGGAACAACCCCGTACACACCTGGCAGGGTCCTGATACACTGTGAAAACCCCATACACAACTGGCAGGATGCTGATACACTGTGAAAACCCCATACACACCTGGCAGGATCCTGATAAACTGTGAAACCCACATACACACCTGGCAGGATCCTGATGAACTGTGAAACCCACATACACACCTGGCAGGATCCTGAAAAACTGTGAAACCCCATACACACGATGCAGTATCCTGATACACTGTGAAACCCCTCTACACATCTGGAAGGATACTGATGCACTGTGAAAACCCCATACACATCTGGCAGGATCCAGATGCACTGTGAAAGCCCCATTCACATCAGGCAGTTTCCTGATAAACTTTGAAACCCACATACACACCTGGCAGGATCCTGATGAACTGTGATACCCCCAGACACACCAGGCAGGATCCTGATCAACTGTGAAACCCACATACACACCTGGCAGGATCCTGATGAACTGTGAAACCCCCAGACACACCAGGCAGGATCCTGATAAACTGTGAAACCCCCCATACACATCTGGAAGGATCCTGATGCACTGTGAAAACCCATACACATCTGGCAGGATCCTGATGCACTGTGAAAACCCCAGACGCACCAGGCAGGATCCTGATATCCTGTGAAACCCACATACACACCTGGCAGGATCCTGATGACCTGTGAAACCCCCAGACACACCAGGCAGGATCCTGATAAACTGTGAAACCCCCAGACACACCTGGCAGGATCCCGATGAAATGTGAAACCCCCATACACACCTGGCAGGATCCTGATAAACTGTGAAACCCACATACACAACTGGAGGATACTGATAAACTGTGAAACCCCATACACACGATGCAGGATCCTGATACACTGTGAAAACCCCATACACACGTGGCAGGATCCTGATCCACTGTGAAACCCCATGCACACCTGGCAGTTTCCTGATAAACTGTGAAACCCACATAAACACGATGCAGGATCCTGATACACTGTGAAACCCCCATACACATCTGGAAGGATCATGATGCACTGTGAAAACCTCATACACATCTGGCAGGATCCTGATGCACTGTGAAAACCCCATTCACATCTGGCAGTTTCCTGATAAACTTTGAAACCCACATACACACCTGGCAGGATCCTGATGAACTTTCAAACCCCCAGACACACCAGGCAGGATCCTGATAAACTGTGAAACCCCCATACACATCTGGAAGGATCATGATGCACTGTGAAAACCCCATACACATCTGGCAGGATCCTGATGCACTGTGAAAACCCCATTCACATCTGTCAGTTTCCTGATAAACTTTGAAACCCACATACACACCTGGCAGGATCCTGATGAACTTTGAAACCCCCATACACACCAGGCAGGATCCTGATAAACTGTGAAACCCCCATACACACCTGGCAGGATCCTGATGAACTGTGAAACCCCCATACACACCTGGCAGGATCCTGATAAACTGTGAAACACACTTACACACCTGGCAGGATCCTGATAAACTGTGAAACACCCATACACACCTGGCAGGATCCTGATACACTGTGAAAACGCCATACACACGTGGCAGGATCCTGATCCACTGTGAAACCCCATACACACCAGGCAGGATCCTGATAAACTGTTAAAACCACATACACACCTGGCAGGAGCCTGATACACTGTGAAACCCACATACACACCTGGCAGGATCCTGATCCACTGTGAAAACCCCATACACACCTGGCAGGATCCTGATACACTGTCTATACCCCATACGCACCTGGCAGGATGCCGATAAACTGTAAAACCCCCAAACACACCTGGCAGGATCCTGATAAACTGTGAAACCCCCACACACACCTGGCAGGATCCTGACATGCTGTGAAAACCCATACACACCTGGCAGGATCCTGATATACTGTGAAGCCCTCATACACACCTGGCAGGAGCCTGATGCACTGTGAAATCCCCGTACACACCTGGCAGGTTCCTGATGCACAGTGAAACCCCATTCACATCTGGCAGGATCCCGATACACAGTGAAACCCCATTCACATCTGGCAGGATCCTGATACACTGTGAAACCGCATACACACCTGGCAGGATCCTGATACACTGTGAAACCCCATACACACCTGGCAGGATCCTGATCCACTGTGAAAACTCCATACACGCCTGGCAGGACCATGATAAACTGTGAACACCCCATACACACCTGGCTGGATCCTGATACACTGTGAAATCCCTGATATACCTGGCAGGATACTGATCCACTGTGAAAACCCATTACACACCTGGCAGGATACAGATCCACTTTGAAAACTCCATACACATCTGGCAGGATCCTGATCCACTGAAAAAACCCAGGACATACCTGGCAGGATCCTGATCCACTGTGAAAACCCATTCACATCTGGCAGGATCCTGATAAACTGTGAAACCCACAGACACACCTGGCAGGATCCTAATACACTGTCAAAACACCATACACACCTAAAATGATCCAGATGCACAGTGCAACCCCAGACACACCTGGCAGGATCCTGAACCTCTGTGAAAACCCATACACACGTGGCAGGATCCTGATAAACTGTGAAACCCACATGCACACCTGGCAGGATCCTGATACACTGTGAAATCCCCGTAGACACCTGGCAGGTTCCTGATCCACTGTGAAAACCCTATACACATCTGGCAGGATCCTGATACACTGTGAAAACCACATACACACCTGGCAAGATACAGATACACTGTGAACAACCCCGTACACACGTGGCAGGATCCTGATACACTGTGAAAACCCCACACACACCTGGCAGGATGCTGATACACTGTGAAAACCCCGTACACACCTGGCAGGATCCTGATGCACAGTGAATACCCCAAACACACCTGGCAGTATCCTGAACCACTGTGAAACCCCATACACATGTGGCAGGATCCTGATAAACTGTGGAACCCCCAAACACACCTGGCAGGATCCTGATACACTGTGAAACACACATACACAGCTGGCAGGATCCTGATACACTGTGAAAACCCCATACACACGATGCAGGATCCTGATACACTGTGAAACCCCCATACACATCTGGAAGGATCCTGATGCACTGTGAAAACCCATACACATCTGGCAGGATCCTGATGCACTGTGAAATCCCCTGGCACACCAGGCAGGATCCTGATAAACTGTGAAAACCCCGTACACACCTGGCAGGATCCTGATGCACAATGAATACCGCAAACACACCTGGCAAACTCCTGAACCACTGTGAAACCCCCTACACATGTGGCAGGATCCTGATAAACTGTGGAACCCCCAAACACACCTGGCAGGATCCTGATAAACTGTGAAACCCACATAGACACCTGGCAGGATCCTGATCCACTGTGAAACCCCATACACACCTGGCAGGATCCTGATGCAGTGTGAAAACCCCATACACACCAGGCAGGATCCTGATAAACTGTGAAACCCACTTACACACCTGGCAGGATCCTGATACACTGTGAAATCCCCATACACACCTGGCAGGATCCTGATACACTGTGAAAACCGCATACTCACCTGGCAGGATCCTGATGCACTGTGAAAACCCCATACACACGATGCAGGATCCTGATACACTGTGAAACCCCCATACACATCTGGAAGGATCCTGATGCACTGTGAAAACCCATACACATCTGGCAGGATCCTGATGCACTATGAAAACCGCAGGCACACCAGGCAGGATCCTGACAAACTGTGAAATCCACATACTCACCTGGCAGCATCCTGATGAACTGTGAAACCCCCAGACACACCAGGCAGGATCCTGATAAACTGTGAAACCCCCATACACACCTGGCAGGATCCTGACAAACTGTGAAATCCCCATACACACCAAGCAGGAAACTGATGAACTGTGAAACCAAAATCCACACCTGGCAGGATCCTGACAAACTGTGAAACCCCCATACACACCTCGCAGGATCCTCATAAACTGTGAAAACCCCAGATACACCTGGCAGGGTCCTGATAAACTGTGAAACCCACATACACACCTGGCAGGATCCTGATACACTGTGAAACCCCCATATACACCTGGCAGGATCCTGATGAATTGTGAAACCCCCATACACACCTGGCAGGATCCTGATAAACTGTGAAACCCACATACACACGTGGCAGGATCCTGATCCACTGTGAAACCCCATACACACCAGGCAGGATACTGAAAAACTGTGAAACCCACATACACACCTGGCAGGAGCCTGGTACACTGTGAAACCCCCATACACACCTGGCAGAATCCTGATACACTGTGAAAACCCCAGACACACCAGGCAGGATCCTGATAAACTGTGAAACCCACATATACACATGGCAGTATCCTGATAAACTGTGAAACCCCATACACACGTGGCAGGATCCTGATACACTGTGAAACCCACTTACACACCTGGCAGGATCCTGATACACTGTGAAATCCCCATACACACCTGGCAGGATCCTGATACACTGTGAAAACCGCATACTCACCTGGCAGGATCCTGATGCACTGTGAAAACCCCATACACACGATGCAGGATCCTGATACACTGTGAAACCCCCATACACATCTGGAAGGATCCTGATGCACTGTGAAAACCCATACACATCTGGCAGGATCCTGATGCACTATGAAAACCGCAGGCACACCAGGCAGGATCCTGACAAACTGTGAAATCCACATACTCACCTGGCAGCATCCTGATGAACTGTGAAACCCCCAGACACACCAGGCAGGATCCTGATAAACTGTGAAACCCCCATACACACCTGGCAGGATCCTGACAAACTGTGAAATCCCCATACACACCAAGCAGGAAACTGATGAACTGTGAAACCAAAATCCACACCTGGCAGGATCCTGACAAACTGTGAAACCCCCATACACACCTCGCAGGATCCTCATAAACTGTGAAAACCCCAGATACACCTGGCAGGGTCCTGATAAACTGTGAAACCCACATACACACCTGGCAGGATCCTGATACACTGTGAAACCCCCATATACACCTGGCAGGATCCTGATGAATTGTGAAACCCCCATACACACCTGGCAGGATCCTGATAAACTGTGAAACCCACATACACACGTGGCAGGATCCTGATCCACTGTGAACCCCCATACACACCAGGCAGGATACTGAAAAACTGTGAAACCCACATACACACCTGGCAGGAGCCTGGTACACTGTGAAACCCCCATACACACCTGGCAGAATCCTGATACACTGTGAAAACCCCAGACACACCAGGCAGGATCCTGATAAACTGTGAAACCCACATATACACATGGCAGTATCCTGATAAACTGTGAAACCCCATACACACGTGGCAGGATCCTGATACACTGTGAAACCCCCAGACACATCTGGAAGTATCCTGATGCACTGTGAAAACCCATACACATCTGGCAGGATCCTGATGCACTGTGAAATCCCCTGGCACACCAGGCAGGATCCTGATACAACTGTGAAAACCCCGTACACACCTGGCAGGATCCTGATGCACAATGAATACCGCAAACACACCTGGCAGGATCCTGAACCACTGTGAAACCCCCTACACATGTGGCAGGATCCTGATAAACTGTGGAACCCCCAAACACACCTGGCAGGATCCTGATAAACTGTGAAACCCACATAGACACCTGGCAGGATCCTGATCCACTGTGAAACCCCATACACACCTGGCAGGATCCTGATGCAGTGTTAAAACCCCATACACACCAGGCAGGATCCTGATAAACTGTGAAACCCACTTACACACCTGGCAGGATCCTGATACACTGTGAAATCCCCATCCACACCTGGCAGGATCCTGATACACTGTGAAAACCGCATACTCACCTGGCAGGATCCTGATGCACTGTGAAAACCCCATACACACGATGCAGGATCCTGATACACCGTGAAACCCCCATACACATCTGGAAGGATCCTGATGCACTGTGAAAACACATACACATCTGGCAGGATCCTGATGCACTATGAAAACCGCAGGCACACCAGGCAGGATCCTGACAAACTGTGAAATCCACATACTCACCTGGCAGCATCCTGATGAACTGTGAAACCACCAGACACACCAGGCAGGATCCTGATAAACTGTGAAACCCCCAAGCACACCTGGCAGGAACCTGACAAACTGTGAAAACCCCATACACACCTAGCAGGAAACTGATGAACTGTGAAACCAAAATCCACACCTGGCAGGATCCTGACAAACAGTGAAACCCCCATACACACCTCGCAGGATCCTCATAAACTGTGAAAACCCCAGATACACCTGGCAGGATCCTGAAAAACTGTGAAACCCACATACACACCTGGCAGGATCCTGATACACTGTGAAACCCCCATACACACCTGGCAGGATCCTGATGAATTGTGAAACCCCCATACACACCTGGCAGGATCCTGATAAACTGTAAAACCCACATACACACGTGGCAGGATCCTGATCCACTGTGAAACCCCATACACACCAGGCAGGATGCTGAAAAACTGTGAAACCCACATACACACCTGGCAGGAGCCTGGTACACTGTGAAACCCCCATACACACCTGGCAGAATCCTGATACACTGTGAAAACCCCAGACACACCAGGCAGGATCCTGATAAACTGTGAAACCCACATATACACATGGCAGTATCCTGATAAACTGTGAAACCCCATACACACGTGGCAGGATCCTGTTACACTGTGAAACCCCCAGACACATCTGGAAGGATCCTGATGCACTGTGAAAAACCCATACACATCTGGCAGGATCCTGATGCACTGTGAAAACCCCATTCACATCTGGCAGGATCCTGATAAACTGTGAAACCCACATATACACCTGGCAGGATCCTGATAAACTGTGAAACCCCATACACACGATGCAGGATCCTGATCCACTGTGAAACCCCATACACACCAGGAAGGATCCTGATAAACTGTGAAACCCACATACACACCTGGCAGGAGCCTGGTACACTGTGAAACCCCCATACACACCTGGCAGAATCCTGATACACTGTGAAAACCCCAGACACACCAGGCAGGATCCTGATAAACTGTGAAACCCACATATACACATGGCAGTATCCTGATAAACAGTGAAACCCCATACACACGTGGCAGGATCCTGATACACTGTGAAACCCCCAGACACATCTGGAAGGATCCTGATGCACTGTGAAAAACCCATACACATCTGGCAGGATCCTGATGCACTGTGAAAACTCCATTCACATCTGGCAGGATCCTGATAAACTGTGAAACCCACATATACACCTGGCAGGATCCTGATAAACTGTGAAACCCCATACACACGATGCAGGATCCTGATACACTGTGAAAACCCCATACACACGTGGCAGGATCCTGATCCACTGTGAAACCCCATACACACCAGGAAGGATCCTGATAAACTGTGAAACCCACATACACACGATGCAAGATCCTGATACATTGTGAAACCCCCATACACATCTGGAAGGATCCTGATGCACTGTGAAAACCCCATACACATCTGGCAGGATCCTGCTGCACTGTGAAAACCCCATTCACATCTGGCATTTTCCTGATAAACTTTGAAACCCACATAAACACCTGGCAGGATCCTGATGAACTGTGAAACCCCCATACACACCTGGCAGGATCCCGATAAACTGTGGAAACCCACATACACACCTGGCAGGATCCTGATAAACTGTGAAACCCCCATACACACCTGGCAGGATCCTGATACACTGTGAAAACGCCATACACACGTGGCAGGATCCTGATCCACTGTGAAACCGCATACACACCAGGCAGGATCCTGATAAACTGTGAAACCCACATACACACCTGGCAGGAGCCTGATACACTGTGAAACCCACATACACACCTGGCAGGATCCTGATCCACTGTGAAAACCCCATACACACCTGGCAGGATCCTGATACACTGTGAAAACACCATGCACACTTGGCAGGATCCTGATCCACTGTATATACCCCAAACGCACCTGGCAGGATACTGATATACTGTGAAACCCACATATACACATGGCAGGATCCTGATAAACTGTGAAACCCCATACACATGTGGCAGGATCCTGATACACTGTGAAACCCCCAGACACATCTGGAAGAATCCTGATGCACTGTGAAAAACCCATACACATCTGGCAGAGTCCTGATGCACTGTGAAAACCCCATTCACATCTGGCAGGATCCTGATACACTGTGAAAACCCCAGACACACCAGGCAGGATCCTGATAATCTGTGAAACCCACATATACACATGGCAGGATCCTGATAAACTGTGAAACCCCACATACACGTGGCAGGATCCTGATACACTGTGAAACCCCCAGACACATCTGGAAGGATCCTGATGCACTGTGAAAAACCCATACACATCTGGCAGGATCCTGATGCACTGTGAAAACCCCATTCACACCTGGCAGGATCCTGATAAACTGTGAAACCCACATATACACCTGGCAGGATCCTGATAAACTGTGAAACCCCATACACACGATGCAGGATCCTGATACACTGTGAAAACCCCATATACACCAGGCAGAATCCTGATAAACTGTGAAACCCACATACACACGATGCAGGATCCTGATACACTGTGAAACCCCCATCCACATCTGGAAGGATCCTGATGCACTGTGAAAACCCCATACACATCTGGCAGGATCCTGCTGCACTGTGACAACCCCATTCACATCTGGCAGTTTCATGATAAACTTTGAAACCCACATACACACCTGGCAGGATCCTGATGAACTGTGAAACCCCCAGACACACCAGGCAGGATCCTGATAAACTGTGAAACCCCCATACACACCTGGCAGGATCCTGATCCACTGTGAAACCCCATACACACCAGGCAGGATCCTGATAAACTGTGAAACCCACATACACACCTGGCAGGAGCCTGATACACTGTGAAACCCCACACACACGTGGCAGGATCCTGATACACTGTGAAACCCCCAGACACATCTGGAAGGATCCTGATGCACTGTGAAAAACCCATACACATCTGGCAGGAGACTGATACACTGTGAAACCAACATACACACCTTGCAGGATCCTGATCCACTGTGAAAACCCCATACACACCTGGCAGGATCCTGATACACTGTGAAAACACCATGCACACTTGGCAGGATCCTGATCCACTGTATATACCCCATACGCACCTGGCAGGATGCCTATAAACTGTAAAACCCCCATGCACACCTGGCAGGATCCTGATAAACTGTGAAACCCCCACACACACCTGGCAGGATCCTGACATGCTGTGAAAACCCATACACACCAGGCAGGATCCTGATAAACTGTGAAACCCACATACACACCTGGCAGGAGCCTGATACACTGTGAAACCCACATATACACATGGCAGGATCCTGATAAACTGTGAAACCCCACACACACGTGGCAGGATCCTGATACACTGTGAAACCCCCAGACACATCTGGAAGGATCCTGATGCACTGTGAAAAACCCATACACATCTGGCAGGATCCTGATGCACTGTGAAAACCCCATTCACACCTGGCAGGATCCTGATAAACTGTGAAACCCACATATACACCTGGCAGGATCCTGATAAACTGTGAAACCCCATACACACGATGCAGGATCCTGATACACTGTGAAAACCCCATATTCACCAGGCAGAATCCTGATAAACTGTGAAACCCACATACACACGATGCAGGATCCTGATACACTGTGAAACCCCCATCCACATCTGGAAGGATCCTGATGCACTGTGAAAACCCCATACACATCTGGCAGGATCCTGCTGCACTGTGAAAACCCCATTCACATCTGGCAGTTTCCTGATAAACTTTGAAACCCACATACACACCTGGCAGGATCCTGATGAACTGTGAAACCCCCAGACACACCAGGCAGGATCCTGATAAACTGTGAAACCCCCATACACACCTGGCAGGATCCTGATCCACTGTGAAACCCCATACACACCAGGCAGGATCCTGATAAACTGTGAAACCCACATACACACCTGGCAGGAGCCTGATACACTGTGAAACCAACATACACACCTGGCAGGATCCTGATCCACTGTGAAAACCCCATACACACCTGGCAGGATCCTGATACACTGTGAAAACACCATGCACACTTGGCAGGATCCTGATCCACTGTATATACCCCATACGCACCTGGCAGGATGCCTATAAACTGTAAAACCCCCATGCACACCTGGCAGGATCCTGATAAACTGTGAAACCCCCACACACACCTGGCAGGATCCTGACATGCTGTGAAAACCCATACACACCAGGCAGGATCCTGATAAACTGTGAAACCCACATACACACCTGGCAGGAGCCTGATACACTGTGAAACCCACATACACACCTGGCAGGATCCTGATCCACTGTGAAAACCCCATACACACCTGGCAGGATCCTGATACACTGTGAAAACACCATGCACACTTGGCAGGATCCTGATCCACTGTATATACCCCAAACGCACCTGGCAGGATACTGATATACTGTGAAACCCACATATACACATGGCAGGATCCTGATAAACTGTGAAAACCCATACACACGTGGCAGGATCCTGATACACTGTGAAACCCACATATACACATGGCAGGATCCTGATAAACTGTGAAACCCCATACACATGTGGCAGGATCCTGATACACTGTGAAACCCCCAGACACATCTGGAAGGATCCTGATACACTGTGAAAACCCCAGACACACCAGGCAGGATCCTGATAATCTGTGAAACCCACATATACACATGGCAGGATCCTGATAAACTGTTAAACCCCACACACACGTGGCAGGATCCTGATACACTGTGAAACCCCCAGACTCATCTGGAAGGATCCTGATGCACTGTGAAAAACGCATACACATCTGGCAGGATCCTGATGCACTGTGAAAACCCCATTCACACCTGGCAGGATCCTGATAAACTGTGAAACCCACATATACACCTGGCAGGATCCTGATAAACTGTGAAACCCCATGCACACGATGCAGGATCCTGATACACTGTGAAAACCCCATATACACCAGGCAGAATCCTGATAAACTGTGAAACCCACATACACACGATGCAGGATCCTGATACACTGTGAAACCCCCATCCACATCTGGAAGGATCCTGATGCACTGTGAAAACCCCATACACATCTGGCAGGATCCTGCTGCACTGTGAAAACCCCATTCAAATCTGGCAGTTTCCTGATAAACTTTGAAACCCACATACACACCTGGCAGGATCCTGATGAACTGTGAAACCCCCAGACACACCAGGCAGGATCCTGATAAACTGTGAAAACCCCATACACACCTGGCAGGATCCTGATCCACTGTGAAACCCCATACACACCAGGCAGGATCCTGATAAACTGTGAAACCCACATACACACCTGGCAGGAGCCTGATACACTGTGAAACCAACATACACACCTGGCAGGATCCTGATCCACTGTGAAAACCCCATACAAACCTGGCAGGATCCTAATACACTGTGAAAACACCATGCACACTTGGCAGGATCCTGATCCACTGTATATACCCCATACGCACCTAGCAGGATGCCTATAAACTGTAAAACCCCCATGCACACCTGGCAGGATCCTGATAAACTGTGAAACCCCCACACACACCTGGCAGGATCCTGACATGCTGTGAAAACCCATACACACCTGGCAGGATCCTGATATACTGTGAAACCCACATATACACATGGCAGGATCCTGATAAACTGTGAAACCCCATACACTCGTGGCAGGATCCTGATACACTGTGAAACCCCCAGACACATCTGGAAGGATCCTGATGCACTGTGAAAAACCCATACACATCTGGCAGGATACTGATGCACTGTGAAAACCCCATTCACATCTGGCAGGATCCTGATAAACTGTGAAACCCCCACACACACCTGGCAGAATCCTGATACACTGTGAAAACCCCAGACACACCAGGCAGGATCCTGATAAACTGTGAAACCCACATATACACATGGCAGGATCCTGATAAACTGTGAAACCCCATACACACGTGGCAGGATCCTGATACACTGTGAAACCCCCAGACACATCTGGAAGGATCCTGATGCACTGTGAAAATCCCATACACATCTGGCAGGATCCTGCTGCACTGTGAAAACCCCATTCACATCTGGCAGGATCCTGATAAACTGTGAAACCCACATATACACCTGGCAGGATCCTGATAAACTGTGAAACCCCATACACACGATGCAGGATCCTGATACACTGTGAAAGCCCCATACACACGTGGCAGGATCCTGATCCACTGTGAAACCCCATACACACCAGGCAGGATCCTGATAAACTGTGAAACCCACATACACACGATGCAGGATCCTGATACACTGTGAAACCCCATACACATCTGGAAGGATCCTGATGCACTGTGAAAACCCCATACACATCTGGCAGGATACTGCTGCACTGTGAAAACCCCATTCACATCTGGCAGTTTCCTGATAAACTGTGAAACCCCCATACACACTTGGCAGGATACTGATGCACTGTGAAAACCCCATTCACATCTGGCAGGATCCTGATAAACTGTGAAACCCCCACACACACCTGGCAGAATCCTGATACACTGTGAAAACCCCAGACACACCAGGCAGGATCCTGATAAACTGTGAAACCCACATATACACCTGGCAGGATCCTGATAAACTGTGAAACCCCATACACACGATGCAGGATCCTGATCCACTGTGAAACCCCATACACACCAGGAAGGATCCTGATAAACTGTGAAACCCACATACACACCTGGCAGGAGCCTGGTACACTGTGAAACCCCCATACACACCTGGCAGAATCCTGATACACTGTGAAAACCCCAGACACACCAGGCAGGATCCTGATAAACTGTGAAACCCACATATACACATGGCAGTATCCTGATAAACAGTGAAACCCCATACACACGTGGCAGGATCCTGATACACTGTGAAACCCCCAGACACATCTGGAAGGATCCTGATGCACTGTGAAAAACCCATACACATCTGGCAGGATCCTGATGCACTGTGAAAACTCCATTCACATCTGGCAGGATCCTGATAAACTGTGAAACCCACATATACACCTGGCAGGATCCTGATAAACTGTGAAACCCCATACACACGATGCAGGATCCTGATACACTGTGAAAACCCCATACACACGTGGCAGGATCCTGATCCACTGTGAAACCCCATACACACCAGGAAGGATCCTGATAAACTGTGAAACCCACATACACACGATGCAAGATCCTGATACATTGTGAAACCCCCATACACATCTGGAAGGATCCTGATGCACTGTGAAAACCCCATACACATCTGGCAGGATCCTGCTGCACTGTGAAAACCCCATTCACATCTGGCATTTTCCTGATAAACTTTGAAACCCACATAAACACCTGGCAGGATCCTGATGAACTGTGAAACCCCCATACACACCTGGCAGGATCCCGATAAACTGTGGAAACCCACATACACACCTGGCAGGATCCTGATAAACTGTGAAACCCCCATACACACCTGGCAGGATCCTGATACACTGTGAAAACGCCATACACACGTGGCAGGATCCTGATCCACTGTGAAACCGCATACACACCAGGCAGGATCCTGATAAACTGTGAAACCCACATACACACCTGGCAGGAGCCTGATACACTGTGAAACCCACATACACACCTGGCAGGATCCTGATCCACTGTGAAAACCCCATACACACCTGGCAGGATCCTGATACACTGTGAAAACACCATGCACACTTGGCAGGATCCTGATCCACTGTATATACCCCAAACGCACCTGGCAGGATACTGATATACTGTGAAACCCACATATACACATGGCAGGATCCTGATAAACTGTGAAACCCCATACACATGTGGCAGGATCCTGATACACTGTGAAACCCCCAGACACATCTGGAAGAATCCTGATGCACTGTGAAAAACCCATACACATCTGGCAGAGTCCTGATGCACTGTGAAAACCCCATTCACATCTGGCAGGATCCTGATACACTGTGAAAACCCCAGACACACCAGGCAGGATCCTGATAATCTGTGAAACCCACATATACACATGGCAGGATCCTGATAAACTGTGAAACCCCACATACACGTGGCAGGATCCTGATACACTGTGAAACCCCCAGACACATCTGGAAGGATCCTGATGCACTGTGAAAAACCCATACACATCTGGCAGGATCCTGATGCACTGTGAAAACCCCATTCACACCTGGCAGGATCCTGATAAACTGTGAAACCCACATATACACCTGGCAGGATCCTGATAAACTGTGAAACCCCATACACACGATGCAGGATCCTGATACACTGTGAAAACCCCATATACACCAGGCAGAATCCTGATAAACTGTGAAACCCACATACACACGATGCAGGATCCTGATACACTGTGAAACCCCCATCCACATCTGGAAGGATCCTGATGCACTGTGAAAACCCCATACACATCTGGCAGGATCCTGCTGCACTGTGACAACCCCATTCACATCTGGCAGTTTCATGATAAACTTTGAAACCCACATACACACCTGGCAGGATCCTGATGAACTGTGAAACCCCCAGACACACCAGGCAGGATCCTGATAAACTGTGAAACCCCCATACACACCTGGCAGGATCCTGATCCACTGTGAAACCCCATACACACCAGGCAGGATCCTGATAAACTGTGAAACCCACATACACACCTGGCAGGAGCCTGATACACTGTGAAACCCCACACACACGTGGCAGGATCCTGATACACTGTGAAACCCCCAGACACATCTGGAAGGATCCTGATGCACTGTGAAAAACCCATACACATCTGGCAGGAGACTGATACACTGTGAAACCAACATACACACCTGGCAGGATCCTGATCCACTGTGAAAACCCCATACACACCTGGCAGGATCCTGATACACTGTGAAAACACCATGCACACTTGGCAGGATCCTGATCCACTGTTAATACCCCATACGCACCTGGCAGGATGCCTATAAACTGTAAAACCCCCATGCACACCTGGCAGGATCCTGATAAACTGTGAAACCCCCACACACACCTGGCAGGATCCTGACATGCTGTGAAAACCCATACACACCAGGCAGGATCCTGATAAACTGTGAAACCCACATACACACCTGGCAGGAGCCTGATACACTGTGAAACCCACATATACACATGGCAGGATCCTGATAAACTGTGAAACCCCACACACACGTGGCAGGATCCTGATACACTGTGAAACCCCCAGACACATCTGGAAGGATCCTGATGCACTGTGAAAAACCCATACACATCTGGCAGGATCCTGATGCACTGTGAAAACCCCATTCACACCTGGCAGGATCCTGATAAACTGTGAAACCCACATATACACCTGGCAGGATCCTGATAAACTGTGAAACCCCATACACACGATGCAGGATCCTGATACACTGTGAAAACCCCATATTCACCAGGCAGAATCCTGATAAACTGTGAAACCCACATACACACGATGCAGGATCCTGATACACTGTGAAACCCCCATCCACATCTGGAAGGATCCTGATGCACTGTGAAAACCCCATACACATCTGGCAGGATCCTGCTGCACTGTGAAAACCCCATTCACATCTGGCAGTTTCCTGATAAACTTTGAAACCCACATACACACCTGGCAGGATCCTGATGAACTGTGAAACCCCCAGACACACCAGGCAGGATCCTGATAAACTGTGAAACCCCCATACACACCTGGCAGGATCCTGATCCACTGTGAAACCCCATACACACCAGGCAGGATCCTGATAAACTGTGAAACCCACATACACACCTGGCAGGAGCCTGATACACTGTGAAACCAACATACACACCTGGCAGGATCCTGATCCACTGTGAAAACCCCATACACACCTGGCAGGATCCTGATACACTGTGAAAACACCATGCACACTTGGCAGGATCCTGATCCACTGTATATACCCCATACGCACCTGGCAGGATGCCTATAAACTGTAAAACCCCCATGCACACCTGGCAGGATCCTGATAAACTGTGAAACCCCCACACACACCTGGCAGGATCCTGACATGCTGTGAAAACCCATACACACCAGGCAGGATCCTGATAAACTGTGAAACCCACATACACACCTGGCAGGAGCCTGATACACTGTGAAACCCACATACACACCTGGCAGGATCCTGATCCACTGTGAAAACCCCATACACACCTGGCAGGATCCTGATACACTGTGAAAACACCATGCACACTTGGCAGGATCCTGATCCACTGTATATACCCCAAACGCACCTGGCAGGATACTGATATACTGTGAAACCCACATATACACATGGCAGGATCCTGATAAACTGTGAAAACCCATACACACGTGGCAGGATCCTGATACACTGTGAAACCCACATATACACATGGCAGGATCCTGATAAACTGTGAAACCCCATACACATGTGGCAGGATCCTGATACACTGTGAAACCCCCAGACACATCTGGAAGGATCCTGATACACTGTGAAAACCCCAGACACACCAGGCAGGATCCTGATAATCTGTGAAACCCACATATACACATGGCAGGATCCTGATAAACTGTTAAACCCCACACACACGTGGCAGGATCCTGATACACTGTGAAACCCCCAGACTCATCTGGAAGGATCCTGATGCACTGTGAAAAACGCATACACATCTGGCAGGATCCTGATGCACTGTGAAAACCCCATTCACACCTGGCAGGATCCTGATAAACTGTGAAACCCACATATACACCTGGCAGGATCCTGATAAACTGTGAAACCCCATGCACACGATGCAGGATCCTGATACACTGTGAAAACCCCATATACACCAGGCAGAATCCTGATAAACTGTGAAACCCACATACACACGATGCAGGATCCTGATACACTGTGAAACCCCCATCCACATCTGGAAGGATCCTGATGCACTGTGAAAACCCCATACACATCTGGCAGGATCCTGCTGCACTGTGAAAACCCCATTCAAATCTGGCAGTTTCCTGATAAACTTTGAAACCCACATACACACCTGGCAGGATCCTGATGAACTGTGAAACCCCCAGACACACCAGGCAGGATCCTGATAAACTGTGAAAACCCCATACACACCTGGCAGGATCCTGATCCACTGTGAAACCCCATACACACCAGGCAGGATCCTGATAAACTGTGAAACCCACATACACACCTGGCAGGAGCCTGATACACTGTGAAACCAACATACACACCTGGCAGGATCCTGATCCACTGTGAAAACCCCATACAAACCTGGCAGGATCCTAATACACTGTGAAAACACCATGCACACTTGGCAGGATCCTGATCCACTGTATATACCCCATACGCACCTAGCAGGATGCCTATAAACTGTAAAACCCCCATGCACACCTGGCAGGATCCTGATAAACTGTGAAACCCCCACACACACCTGGCAGGATCCTGACATGCTGTGAAAACCCATACACACCTGGCAGGATCCTGATATACTGTGAAACCCACATATACACATGGCAGGATCCTGATAAACTGTGAAACCCCATACACTCGTGGCAGGATCCTGATACACTGTGAAACCCCCAGACACATCTGGAAGGATCCTGATGCACTGTGAAAAACCCATACACATCTGGCAGGATACTGATGCACTGTGAAAACCCCATTCACATCTGGCAGGATCCTGATAAACTGTGAAACCCCCACACACACCTGGCAGAATCCTGATACACTGTGAAAACCCCAGACACACCAGGCAGGATCCTGATAAACTGTGAAACCCACATATACACATGGCAGGATCCTGATAAACTGTGAAACCCCATACACACGTGGCAGGATCCTGATACACTGTGAAACCCCCAGACACATCTGGAAGGATCCTGATGCACTGTGAAAATCCCATACACATCTGGCAGGATCCTGCTGCACTGTGAAAACCCCATTCACATCTGGCAGGATCCTGATAAACTGTGAAACCCACATATACACCTGGCAGGATCCTGATAAACTGTGAAACCCCATACACACGATGCAGGATCCTGATACACTGTGAAAGCCCCATACACACGTGGCAGGATCCTGATCCACTGTGAAACCCCATACACACCAGGCAGGATCCTGATAAACTGTGAAACCCACATACACACGATGCAGGATCCTGATACACTGTGAAACCCCATACACATCTGGAAGGATCCTGATGCACTGTGAAAACCCCATACACATCTGGCAGGATACTGCTGCACTGTGAAAACCCCATTCACATCTGGCAGTTTCCTGATAAACTGTGAAACCCCCATACACACTTGGCAGGATCCTGATGAACTGTGAATCCCCCATACACACCTGGCAGGATCCTGATAAACTGTGAAACCCACATACACACCTGGCAGGATCCTGATAAACTGTGAAACCCCCATACACACCTGGCAGGATCCTGATACACTGTGAAAACGCCATACACACGTGGCAGGATCCTGATCCACTGTGAAATCCCATACACACCAGTCAGGATCCTGATAAACTGTGAAACCCACAAACACACCTGGCAGGAGCCTGATACACTGTGAAACCCACATACACACCTGGCAGGATCCTGATCCACTGTGAAAACCCCATACACACCTGGCAGGATCCTGATACACTGTAAAACCCCCATACACACCTGGCAGGATCCTGATATACTGTGAAGCACCCAAACACACCTGGCAGGAGGCTGATGCACTGTGAAATCCCCGTACACACCTGGCAGGTTCCTGATGCACAGTGAAACCCCCATACACACCTGGCAGGATCATGATCCACTGTGAAAACTCCATACACGCCTGGCAGGACCTTGATAAACTGTGAACACCCCATACACACCTGACAGGATCCTGATACACTGTGAAATCCCTGACATACCTGGCAGGATCCTGATCCACTGTGACAACCCCATACACACCTGGCAGGATTCAGATCCACTGTGAAAACTCCATACACATCTGGCAGGATCCTGATGCACTGTGAACAACCCCGTACACACGTGACAGGATCCTGATACACTGTGAAAACCCCACACACACCTGGCAGGATGCTGATACACTGTGAAAACCCCGTACACACCTGGCAGGATCCTGATGCACAGTGAATACCCCAAACACACCTGGCAGGATCCTGAACCACTGTGAAACCCCATACACATGTGGCAGGATCCTGATAAACAGTGGAACCCCCAAACACACCTGGCAGGATCCTGATAAACTGTGAAACCCACATAGACACCTGGCAGGATCCTGATCCACTGTGAAACCCCATACACACCAGGCAGGATCCTGATGCAGTGTAAAAACCCCATGCACACCAGGCAGGATCCTGATAAACTGTGAAACCCACATACACACCTGGCAGGATCCTGATACACTGTGAAAACCCCATACACACCTGGCAGGATCCTAATACACTGTGAAAACCGCATACTCACCTGGCAGGATCCTGATGCACTGTGAAAACCCCATACACACGATGCAGGATCCTGATACACTGTGAAACCCCCATACACATCTTGAAGGATCCTGATGCACTGTGAAAACCCATACACATCTGGCAGGATCCTGATGCACTGTGAAAACCCCAGGCACACCAGGCAGGATCCTGATGAACTGTGAAAACCCCGTACACACCTGGCAGGATCCTGATGCACAGTGAATACCGCAAACACACCTCGCAGGATCCTGAACCACTGTGAAACTCCATACATATGTGGCAGGATCCTGATAAACTGTGAAACCCACATAGACACCTGGCAGGATCCTGATCCACTGTGAAACCCCATGCACACTAGGCAGGATCCTGATGCAGTGTGAAAACCCCATACACACCAGGCAGGATCCTGACAAACTGTGAAACCCACATACACACCTGGCAGGATCCTGATACACTGTGAAAACCCCATACACACCTGGCAGGATCCTGAAACACTGTGAAAACCGCATACTCACCTGGCAGGATCCTGATGCACTGTGAAAACCCCATACACACGATGCAGGATCCTGATACACTGTGAAACCCTCATACACATCTGGAAGGATCCTGATGCACTGTGAAAACCCATATACATATCTGGCAGGATCCTGATGCACTGTGAAAACCCCAGGCACACCAGGCAGGATCCTGATAAACTGTGAAACCCACATGCACACCTGGCAGCATCTTGATGATCTGTGAAACTCCCAGACACACCAGGCAGGATCCTGATAAACTGTGAAACCCCCATAGACACCTGGCAGGATCCTGACAAACTGTGAAACCCCCATACACACCTGGCAGGAAACTGATCCACTGTGAAACCCCATACACACCAGGCAGGATCCTGATAAACTGTGAAACCCACATACACACCTGGCAGGAGCCTGATACACTGTGAAACCAACATACACACCTGGCAGGATCCTGATCCACTGTGAAAACCCCATACACACCTGGCAGGATCCTAATACACTGTGAAAACACCATGCACACTTGGCAGGATCCTGATCCACTGTATATACCCCATACGCACCTAGCAGGATGCCTATAAACTGTAAAACCCCCATGCACACCTGGCAGGATCCTGATAAACTGTGAAACCCCCACACACACCTGGCAGGATCCTGACATGCTGTGAAAACCCATACACACCTGGCAGGATCCTGATATACTGTGAAACCCACATATACACATGGCAGGATCCTGATAAACTGTGAAACCCCATACACTCGTGGCAGGATCCTGATACACTGTGAAACCCCCAGACACATCTGGAAGGATCCTGATGCACTGTGAAAAACCCATACACATCTGGCAGGATACTGATGCACTGTGAAAACCCCAGACACATCTGGCAGGATCCTGATAAACTGTGAAACCCCCACACACACCTGGCAGAATCCTGATACACTGTGAAAACCCCAGACACACCAGGCAGGATCCTGATAAACTGTGAAACCCCATACACACGTGGCAGGATCCTGATACACTGTGAAACCCCCAGACACATCTGGAAGGATCCTGATGCACTGTGAAAATCCCATACACATCTGGCAGGATCCTGCTGCACTGTGAAAACCCCATTCACATCTGGCAGGATCCTGACAAACTGTGAAACCCACATATACACCTGGCAGGATCCTGATAAACTGTGAAACCCCATACACACGATGCAGGATCCTGATACACTGTGAAAGCCCCATACACACGTGGCAGGATCCTGATCCACTGTGAAACCCCATACACACCAGGCAGGATCCTGATAAACTGTGAAACCCACATACACACGATGCAGGATCCTGATACACTGTGAAACCCCATACACATCTGGAAGGATCCTGATGCACTGTGAAAACCCCATACACATCTGGCAGGATACTGCTGCACTGTGAAAACCCCATTCACATCTGGCAGTTTCCTGATAAACTGTGAAACCCCCATACACACTTGGCAGGATCCTGATGAACTGTGAATCCCCCATACACACCTGGCAGGATCCTGATAAACTGTGAAACCCACATACACACCTGGCAGGATCCTGATAAACTGTGAAACCCCCATACACACCTGGCAGGATCCTGATACACTGTGAAAACGCCATACACACGTGGCAGGATCCTGATCCACTGTGAAATCCCATACACACCAGTCAGGATCCTGATAAACTGTGAAACCCACAAACACACCTGGCAGGAGCCTGATACACTGAGAAACCCACATACACACCTGGCAGGATCCTGATCCACTGTGAAAACCCCATACACACCTGGCAGGATTCAGATCCACTGTGAAAACTCCATACACATCTGGCAGGATCCTGATACACTGTGAACAACCCCGTACACACGTGACAGGATCCTGATACACTGTGAAAACCCCACACACACCTGGCAGGATGCTGATACACTGTAAAACCCCCATACACACCTGGCAGGATCCTGACATGCTGTGAAAACCCATAGACACCTGGCAGGATCCTGATATACTGTGAAGCACCCAAACACACCTGGCAGGAGGCTGATGCACTGTGAAATCCCCGTACACACCTGGCAGGTTCCTGATGCACAGTGAAACCCCCATACACACCTGGCAGGATAATGATCCACTGTGAAAACTCCATACACGCCTGGCAGGACCTTGATAAACTGTGAACACCCCATACACACCTGACAGGATCCTGATACACTGTGAAATCCCTGACATACCTGGCAGGATCCTGATCCACTGTGAAAACCCCATACACACCTGGCAGGATTCAGATCCACTGTGAAAACTCCATACACATCTGGCAGGATCCTGATACACTGTGAACAACCCCGTACACACGTGACAGGATCCTGATACACTGTGAAAGCCCCATACACACGTGGCAGGATCCTGATCCACTGTGAAACCCCATACACACCAGGCAGGATCCTGATAAACTGTGAAACCCACATACACACGATGCAGGATCCTGATACACTGTGAAACCCCATACACATCTGGAAGGATCCTGATGCACTGTGAAAACCCCATACACATCTGGCAGGATACTGCTGCACTGTGAAAACCCCATTCACATCTGGCAG
Organism: Heterodontus francisci; assembly: GCF_036365525.1. NCBI lineage: Eukaryota > Metazoa > Chordata > Chondrichthyes > Heterodontiformes > Heterodontidae > Heterodontus > Heterodontus francisci. The sequence continues at coordinate 56,001,315 of NC_090398.1, forward strand.
TTTCCTGATAAACTGTGAAACCCCCATACACACTTGGCAGGATCCTGATGAACTGTGAATCCCCCATACACACCTGGCAGGATCCTGATAAACTGTGAAACCCACATACACACCTGGCAGGATCCTGATAAACTGTGAAACCCCCATACACACCTGGCAGGATCCTGATACACTGTGAAAACGCCATACACACGTGGCAGGATCCTGATCCACTGTGAAATCCCATACACACCAGTCAGGATCCTGATAAACTGTGAAACCCACAAACACACCTGGCAGGAGCCTGATACACTGAGAAACCCACATACACACCTGGCAGGATCCTGATCCACTGTGAAAACCCCATACACACCTGGCAGGATTCAGATCCACTGTGAAAACTCCATACACATCTGGCAGGATCCTGATACACTGTGAACAACCCCGTACACACGTGACAGGATCCTGATACACTGTGAAAACCCCACACACACCTGGCAGGATGCTGATACACTGTAAAACCCCCATACACACCTGGCAGGATCCTGACATGCTGTGAAAACCCATAGACACCTGGCAGGATCCTGATATACTGTGAAGCACCCAAACACACCTGGCAGGAGGCTGATGCACTGTGAAATCCCCGTACACACCTGGCAGGTTCCTGATGCACAGTGAAACCCCCATACACACCTGGCAGGATAATGATCCACTGTGAAAACTCCATACACGCCTGGCAGGACCTTGATAAACTGTGAACACCCCATACACACCTGACAGGATCCTGATACACTGTGAAATCCCTGACATACCTGGCAGGATCCTGATCCACTGTGAAAACCCCATACACACCTGGCAGGATTCAGATCCACTGTGAAAACTCCATACACATCTGGCAGGATCCTGATACACTGTGAACAACCCCGTACACACGTGACAGGATCCTGATACACTGTGAAAACCCCACACACACCTGGCAGGATGCTGATAAACTGTGAAAACCCCGTACACACCTGGCAGGATCCTGATGCACAGTGAATACCCCAAACACACCTGGCAGGATCCTGAACCACTGTGAAACCCCATACACATGTGGCAGGATCCTGATAAACAGTGGAACCCCCAAACACACCTGGCAGGATCCTGATAAACTGTGAAACCCACATAGACACCTGGCAGGATCCTGATCCACTGTGGAACCCCATACACACCAGGCAGGATCCTGATGCAGTGTGAAAACCCCATGCACACCAGGCAGGATCCTGATAAACTGTGAAACCCACATACACACCTGGCAGGATCCTGATACACTGTGAAAACCCCATACACACCTGGGAGGATCCTGATACACTGTGAAAACCGCATACTCACCTGGCAGGATCCTGATGCACTGTGAAAACCCCATACACACGATGCAGGATCCTGATACACTGTGAAACCCCCATACACATCTTGAAGGATCCTGATGCACTGTGAAAACCCATACACATCTGGCAGGATCCTGATGCACTGTGAAAACCCCAGGCACACCAGGCAGGATCCTGATGAACTGTGAAAACCCCGTACACACCTGGCAGGATCCTGATGCACAGTGAATACCGCAAACACACCTCGCAGGATCCTGAACCACTGTGAAACTCCATAGATATGTGGCAGGATCCTGATAAACTGTGAAACCCACATAGACACCTGGCAGGATCCTGATCCACTGTGAAACCCCATGCACACTAGGCAGGATCCTGATGCAGTGTGAAAACCCCATACACACCAGGCAGGATCCTGACAAACTGTGAAACCCACATACACACCTGGCAGGATCCTGATACACTGTGAAAACCCCATACACGCCTGGCAGGATCCTGAAACACTGTGAAAACCGCATACTCACCTGGCAGGATCCTGATGCACTGTGAAAACCCCATACACACGATGCAGGATCCTGATACACTGTGAAACCCTCATACACATCTGGAAGGATCCTGATGCACTGTGAAAACCCATATACATATCTGGCAGGATCCTGATGCACTGTGAAAACCCCAGGCACACCAGGCAGGATCCTGATAAACTGTGAAACCCACATACACACCTGGCAGCATCCTGATGATCTGTGAAACTCCCAGACACACCAGGCAGGATCCTGATAAACTGTGAAACCCCCATACACACCTGGCAGGATCCTGACAAACTGTGAAACCCCCATACACACCTGGCAGGAAACTGATGAACTGTGAAACCAACATCCACACCTGGCAGGATCCTGACAAACTGCGAAACCCCCATACACACCTGGCAGGATCCTCATAAACTGTGAAAACCCCAGACACACCTGGCTGGATCCTGACAAACATTGAAACCCACATACACACCTGGCAGGATACTGATACACTGTGAAACCACCATACACACCTGGCAGGATCCTGATGAACTGTGAAACCCACATACACACGTGGCAGGATCCTGATCCACTGTGAAACCCCATACACACCAGGCAGGATACTGATAAACTGTGAAACCCACATACACACCTGGCAGGAGCCTGGTACACTGTGAAACCCCCATACACACCTGGCAGAATCCTGACACACTGTGAAAACCCCAGACACACCAGGCAGGATCCTGATAAACTGTGAAACCCACATATACACATGGCAGGATCCTGATAAACTGTGAAACCCCCATACACACGTGGCAGGATCCTGATACACTGTGAAACCCCCAGACACATCTGGAAGGATCCTGATGCACTGTGAAAAAACCATACACATCTGGCAGGAACCTGATGCACTGTGAAAACCACATTCACATCTGGCAGGATCCTAATAAACTGTGAAACCCACATACACACCTGGCAGGATCCTGATAAACTGTGATTCCCCAGACACAAAAGGCAGGATCCCAATAAACTGTGAAAAACCTATACACACATGGCAGGATCCTGACAAACTGTGAAACCCCCATACACACCTGGCGGGAAACTGATGAACTGTGAAACCAACATCCACACCTGGCAGGATCCTGACAAACTGTGAAACCCCCATACACACCTGGCAGGATCCTCATAAACTGTGAAAACCCCAGACACACCTGGCAGGATCCTGATAAACTGTGAAACCCACATACACACCTGGCAGGATCCTGATACACTGTGAAACCCCCATACACACCTGGCAGGATCCTGATAAACTGTGAAACCCACATACACACCTGGCAGGATCCTGATACACTGTGAAAACCCCAAACACACCTGGCAGCATCCTGATGCACAGTGAAAACCCCATACACACCTGGCAGGATCCTGATACACTGTGAAAACACCACACACACCTGGCAGGATCCTGATGCACAGAGAAAGCACCAAACACACCTGGCAGGATCCTGATACACTGTGAAAACCCCATACACACCTGGCAGGATCCTGATGCAATGTGAAAACCCCATGCACACCTGGCAGGATCCTGATACACTGTGAAAACCCCACACACACCTGGCAGGATCCTGATCCACTGTGAAAACCCCATACACACCTGGCAGGATCCTGATCCACTGTGAAAACCCCATACACACTTGGGAGGATCCTGATACACTGTGAAAACCCCATACACACCTGGCAGTATCCTGATACACTGTGAAAACCCCATGCACACGATGCAGGACCCTGATACACTGTTAAAACCCCACACACATCTGGAAGGTTCCTGATGCACTGTGAAAACCACATACACATCTGGCAGGATCCTGATAAACTGTGAAAACCCCATTCACATCTGGCAGTTTCCTGATACACTGTGAAACACACATACACACCTGGCAGGATCCTGATGAACTGTGAAGCCCCCAGACACACCTGTCAGTTTCCTGATAAACTGTGAGACCCCCATACACACCTGGCAGGATCCTGATACACTGTGAAAACACCACACACACCTGGCAGGATCCTGATGCACAGAGAAAGCACCAAACACACCTGGCAGGATCCTGATACACTGTGAAAACCCCATACACACCTGGCAGGATCCTGATGCAATGTGAAAACCCCATGCACACCTGGCAGGATCCTGATACACTGTGAAAACCCCACACACACCTGGCAGGATCCTGATCCACTGTGAAAACCCCATACACACCTGGCAGGATCCTGATCCACTGTGAAAACCCCATACACACTTGGGAGGATCCTGATACACTGTGAAAACCCCATACACACCTGGCAGTATCCTGATACACTGTGAAAACCCCATGCACACGATGCAGGACCCTGATACACTGTTAAAACCCCACACACATCTGGAAGGTTCCTGATGCACTGTGAAAACCACATACACATCTGGCAGGATCCTGATGCACTGTGAAAACCCCATTCACATCTGGCAGTTTCCTGATACACTGTGAAACACACATACACACCTGGCAGGGTCCTGATGAACTGTGAAGCCCCCAGACACACCTGGCAGTTTCCTGATAAACTGTGAGACCCCCATACACACCTGGCAGGATCCTGATACACTGTGAAAACCCGATACACACCTGGCAGGATCCTGATACACTGTGAGAACCGCATACTCACCTGGCAGGATCCTGATGCACTGTGAAAACCCCATACACACGATGCAGGATCCTGATACACTGTGAAACCCTCATACACATCTGGAAGGATCCTGATGCACTGTGAAAACCCATACACATCTGGCAGGATCCTGATGCACTGTGAAAACCCCAGGCACACCAGGCAGGATCCGGATAACATGTGAAACCCACATACACACCTGGCAGCATCCTGATGAACTGTGAAACCCCCAGACACACCAGGCAGGATCCTGATAAACTGTGAAACCCCCATACACACCTGGCAGGATCCTGACAAACTGTGAAACCCCCATACCCACCTGGCAGGAAACTGATGAACTGTGAAACCAACATCCACACCTGGCAGGATCCTGATAAACTGTGAAACCCACATATACACCTGGCAGGATCCCGATACACTGTGAAACCCCCATACACTCCTGGCAGGCTCCTGATGAACTGTGAAACCCCCATACACACCTGGCAGGATCCTGATAATCTGTGAAACCCACATACACATGTGGCAGAATCCTGATCCACTGTGAAACCCCATACACACCAGGCAGGATACTGATATACTGTGAAACCCACATACACACCTGGCAGGATCCTGATAAACTGTGAAACCCCAGACAGAAAAGGCAGGATCCCGATAAACTGTGAAAACCCCATACACACCTGGCAGGATCCTGACAAACTGTGAAACCCCCATACACACCTGGCAGGAAACTGATGAACTGTGAAACCAACATCCACACCTGGCAGGATCCTGACAAACTCTGAAACCCCCATACACTCCTGGCAGGATCCTCATAAACTGTGAAAACCCCAGACACACCTGGCAGTATCCTGATAAACTGTGAAACCCACATACACACCAGGCAGGATCCTGATACACTGAGAAACCCCATACACACCTGGCATGATCCTGATAAACTGTGAAACCCACATACACACCTGGCAGGATCCTGATACACTGTGAAAACCCCAAACACACCTGGCAGCATCATGATGCACAGTGAAAACCCCATACACACCTGGCAGGATCCTGATACACTGTGAAAACACCAAACACACCTGGCAGGATCCTGATGCACAGAGAAAGCACCAAACACACCTGGCAGGATCCTGATACACTGTGAAAACCCCATACACACCTGGCAGGATCCTGATGCAATGTGAAAACCCCATGCACACCTGGCAGGATCCTGATAAACTGTTAAAACCCCACACACACCTGGCAGGATCCTGATCCACTGTGAAAACCCCATACACACCTGGCAGGATCCTGATGCACTGTGAAAACCCCATACACACTTGGGAGGATCCTGATACACTGTGAAAACCCCATACACACCTGGCAGTATCCTGATACACTGTGAAAACCCCATGCACCCGAAGCAGGATCCTGATACACTGTGAAACCCCCACACACATCTGGAAGGTTCCTGATGCACTGTGAAAACCACATACACATCTGGCAGGATTCTGATGCACTGTGAAAACCCCATTCACACCTGGCAGGATACTGATAAACTGTGAAACACACATACACACCTGGCAGGATCTTGATGAACTGTGAAGCCCCCAGACACACCTGGCAGTTTCCTGATAAACTGTGAGACCCCCATACACACCTGGCAGGATCCTGATGAACTGTGAAACCCCCATACACACCTGGCAGGATACTGATAAACTGTGAAACCTACATACACACCTGGCAGGATCCTGATACACTGTGAAAACCCCATACACACCTGGCAGGATCCTGATACACTGTGAGAACCGCATACTCACCTGGCAGGATCCTGATGCACTGTGAAAATCCTATACACACGATGCAGGATCCTGATACACTGTGAAACCCTCATACACATCTGGAAGGATCCTGATGGACTGTGAAAACCCATACACATCTGGCAGGATCCTGATGCACTGTGAAAACCCCAGGCACACCAGGCAGGATCCTGATAAAATGTGAAACACACATACACACCTGGCAGCATCCTGATGAACTGTGAAACCCCCAGACACACCAGGCAGGATCCTGATAAACTGTGAAACCCCCATACACACCTGGCAGGATCCTGACAAACTGTGAAACCCCCATACACACCTGGCAGGATCCTGAACCACTGTGAAACCCCATACATATGTGGCAGGATCCTGATAAACTGTGGAACACCCAAACAGACCTGGCAGGATCCTGATGCACTGTGAAACCCACATACGCACCTGGGAGGATCCTGACACACTGTGAAAACCCCAGACACACCAGGCAGGAACCTGATAAACTGTGAAACCCTCACAGACACCTAGCAGGATCCTGATAAACTGTGAAACCCCATGCACACGGGGCAGGATCATGATACACTGTGAAACCCCCAGACACATCTGGAAGGATCCTGATGCACTGTGAAAAACCCATACACATCTGGCAGGATCCTGATCCACTGTGAAACCCCATACACTCCAGCCAGGATACTGATAAACTGTGAAACCCACATACACACCTGGCAGGAGCCTGGTACACTGTGAAACCCCCATACACACCTGGCAGAATCCTGACACACTGTGAAAACCCCAGACACACCAGGCAGGATCCTGATAAACTGTGAAACCCACATATACACATGGCAGGATCCTGATAAACTGTGAAACCCCCATACACACGTGGCAGGATCCTGATACACTGTGAAACCCCCAGACACATCTGGAAGGATCCTGATGCACTGTGAAAAACCCATACACATCTGGCAGGAACCTGATGCACTGTGAAAACCCCATTCACATCTGACAGGATCCTGATAAACTGTGAAACCCACATACACACCTGGCAGGATCCTGATAAACTGTGAAACCCCAGACACAAAAGGCAGGATCCCGATGAAATGTGAAACCAACATCCAACACCTGGCAGGATCCTGACAAACTGTGAAACCCCCATACACACCTGGCAGGATCCTCATAAACTGTGAAAACCCCAGACACATCTGGCAGTATCCTGATAAACTGTGAAACCCCCATACACACCTGGCATGATCCTAATAAACTGTGAAACCCACATACACACCTGGCAGGATCCTGATACACTGTGAAAACCCCAAACACACTTGGCAGCATCCTGATGCATAGTGAAAACCCCATACACACCTGGCAGGATCCTGATACACTGTGAAAACCCCACACACACCTGGCAGGATCATGATGCACAGAGAAAGCACCAAACGCACCTGGCAGGATCCTGATACACTGTGAAAACCCCACACACACCTGGCAGGATCCTGATCCACTGTGAAAACCCCATACACACCTGGCAGTATCCTGATCCACTGTGAAAACCCCATACACACTTGGGAGTATCCTGATACACTGTGAAAACCCCATACACACCTGGCATTATCCTGATACACTGTGAAAACCCCATGCACACGATGCAGGATCCTGATACACTGTGAAACCCCCACACACATCTGGAAGGTTCCTGATGCACTGTGAAAACCACATACACATCTGGCAGGATCCTGATGCACTATGAAAACCCCATTCACATCTGGCAGTTTCCTGATACACTGTGAAGCACACATGCACACCTGGCAAGGTCCTGATGAACTGTGAAGCACCCTGACACACCTGGCAGTTTCCTGATAAACTGTGAGACCCCCATACACACCTGGCAGGATCCTGATGAACTGTGAAACCCCCATACACACCTGGCAGGATCCTGATACACTGTGAAACCCACATATACACCTGGCAGGATCCTGATACACTGTGAAAACCCCATACACACCTGGCAGGATCTTGATACACTGTGAAAACCGCATACTCACCTGGCAGGATCCTGATGCACTGTGAAAAGCCCATACACACGATGAAGGATCCTGATACAATGTGAAACCCCCATACTCATCTGGAAGGATCCTGATGCACTGTGAAAACCCATACACATCTGGCAGGATCCTGAAGCACTGTGAAAACCCCAGGCACACCAGGCAGGATCCTGATAAACTGTGAAACCCACATACACACCTGGCAGCATCCTGATGAACTGTGAAACCCCCAGACACACCAGGCAGGATACTGATAAACTGTGAAACCCCCATACACACCTGGCAGGATCCTGACAAACTGTGAAATCCCCATACACACCTGGCAGGAAACTGATGAACTGTGAAACCAACATCCACACCTGGCAGGATCCTGATGAACTGTGAAACCCACATGCACATGTGGCAGGATCCTGATCCACTGTGAAACCCCATACACTCCAGCCAGGATACTGATAAACTGTGAAACCCACATACACACCTGGCAGGAGCCTGGTACACTGTGAAACCCCCATACACACCTGGCAGAATCCTGACACACTGTGAAAACCCCAGACACACCAGGCAGGATCCTGTTAAACTGTGAAACCCACATATACACATGCAGGATCCTGATAAACTGTGAAACCCCCATACACACGTGGCAGGATCCTGATACACTGTGAAACCCCCAGACACATCTGGAAGGATCCTGATGCACTGTGAAAAACCCATACACATCTGGCAGGAACCTGATGCACTGTGAAATCCCCATTCACATCTGGCAGGATCCTGATAAACTGTGAAACCCACATACACACCTGGCAGGATCCTGATAAACTGTGAAACCCCAGACACAAAAGGCAGGATCCCGATAAACTGTGAAAACCCCATACACACCTGGCAGGATCCTGACAAACTGTGAAACCCCCATACACACCTTGCAGGAAACTGATGAACTGTGAAACCAACATCCACACCTGGCAGGATCCTGACAAACTGTGAAACCCCCATACACACCTGGCAGGATCCTCATAAACTGTGAAAACCCCAGACACATCTGGCAGTATCCTGATAAACGGTGAAACCCCCATACACACCAGGCAGGATCCTGATAAACTGTGAAACCCACATACACACCTGGCAGGATCCTGATATACTGTGAAAACCCCAAACACACTTGGCAGCATCCTGATGCACAGTGAAAACCCCATACACACCTGACAGAATCCTGATACACTGTGAAAACCCCACACACACCTGGCAGGATCATGATGCACAGAGAAAGCACCAAACGCACTTGGCAGGATCCTGATACACTGTGAAAATCCCACACACACCTGGCAGGATCCTGATCCACTGTGAAAACCCCATACACACCTGGCAGTATCCTGATCCACTGTGAAAACCCCATACACACTTGGGAGTATCCTGATACACTGTGAAAACCCCATACACACCTGGCATTATCCTGATACACTGTGAAAACCCCATGCACAAGATGCAGGATCCTGATACACTGTGAAACCACCACACACATCTGGAAGGTTCCTGATGCACTGTGAAAACCACATACACATCTGGCAGGATCCTGATGCACTGTGAAAACCCCATTCACATCTGGCAGTTTCCTGATACACTGTGAAGCACACATGCACACCTGGCAGGGTCCTGATGAACTGTGAAGCACCCTGACACACCTGGCAGTTTCCTGATAAACTGTGAGACCCCCATACACACCTGGCAGGATCCTGATGAACTGTGAAACCCCCATACACACCTGGCAGGATCCTGATACACTGTGAAACCCACATACACACCAGGCAGGATCCTGATAAACTGTGAAACCCCCATAAACACATGGCAGGATCCTGATCCACTGTGAAACCCCATACACACCAGGCAGGATCCTGATAAACTGTGAAACCCACATACACACCTGGCAGGAGCCTGATGCACTGTGAAACCCACATACGCACCTGGGAGGATCCTGACACACTGTGAAAACCCCAGACACACCAGGCAGGAACCTGATAAACTGTGAAACCCTCATATACACCTAGCAGGATCCTGATAAACTGTGAAACCCCATGCACACGGGGCAGGATCATGATACACTGTGAAAACCCCAGACACATCTGGAAGGATCCTGATGCACTGTGAAAAACCCATACACATCTGGCAGGATCCTGATCCACTGTGAAACCCCATACACTCCAGCCAGGATACTGATAAACTGTGAAACCCACATACACACCTGGCAGGAGCCTGGTACACTGTGAAACCCCCATACACACCTGGCAGAATCCTGACACACTGTGAAAACCCCAGACACACCAGGCAGGATCCTGATAAACTGTGAAACCCACATATACACATGGCAGGATCCTGATAAACTGTGAAACCCCCATACACACGTGGCAGGATCCTGATACACTGTGAAACCCCCAGACACATCTGGAAGGATCCTGATGCACTGTGAAAAACCCATACACATCTGGCAGGAACCTGATGCACTGTGAAAATCCCATTCACATCTGGCAGGATCCTGATAAACTGTGAAACCCACATACACACCTGGCAGGATCCTGATAAACTGTGAAACCCCAGACACAAAAGGCAGGATCCCGATAAACTGTGAAAACCCCATACACACCTGGCAGGATCCTGACAAACTGTGAAACCCCCATACACACCCGGCAGGAAACTGATGAACTGTGAAACCAACATCCACACCTGGCAGGATCCTGACAAACTGTGAAACCCCCATACACACCTGGCAGGATCCTCATAAACTGTGAAAACCCCAGACACATCTGGCAGTATCCTGATAAACTGTGAAACCCCCATACACACCTGGCATGATCCTAATAAACTGTGAAACCCACATACACACCTGGCAGGATCCTGATACACTGTGAAAACCCCAAACACACTTGGCAGCATCCTGATGCATAGTGAAAACCCCATACACACCTGGCAGGATCCTGATACACTGTGAACACCCCACACACACCTGGCAGGATCATGATGCACAGAGAAAGCACCAAACGCACCTGGCAGGATCCTGATACACTGTGAAAACCCCACACACACCTGGCAGGATCCTGATCCACTGTGAAAACCCCATACACACCTGGCAGTATCCTGATCCACTGTGAAAACCCCATACACACTTGGGAGTATCCTGATACACTGTGAAAACCCCATACACACCTGGCATTATCCTGATACACTGTGAAAACCCCATGCACACGATGCAGGATCCTGATACACTGTGAAACCCCCACACTCATCTGGAAGGTTCCTGATGCACTGTGAAAACCACATACACATCTGGCAGGATCCTGATGCACTGTGAAAACCCCATTCACATCTGGCAGTTTCCTGATACACTGTGAAGCACACATGCACACCTGGCAAGGTCCTGATGAACTGTGAAGCACCCTGACACACCTGGCAGTTTCCTGATAAACTGTGAGACCCCCATACACACCTGGCAGGATCCTGATGAACTGTGAAACCCCCATACACACCTGGCGGGATCCTGATACACTGTGAAACCCACATACACACCTGGCAGGATCCTGATAAACTGTGAAACCCCCATAAACACATGGCAGGATCCTGATCCACTGTGAAACCCCATACACACCAGGCAGGATCCTGATAAACTGTGAAACCCACATACACACCTGGCAGGAGCCTGATGCACTGTGAAACCCACATACGCACCTGGGAGGAACCTGACACACTGTGAAAACCCCAGACACACCAGGCAGGATCCTGATAAACTGTGAAACCCACATATACACCTAGCAGGATCCTGATAAACTGCGAAACCCCATGCACACGGGGCAGGATCATGATACACTGTGAAACCCCCAGACACATCTGGAAGGATCCTGATGCACTGTGAAAAACCCATACACATCTGGCAGGACCCTGATGCACTGTGAAAACCCCAGGCACACCAGGCAGGATCCTGATAAACTGTGAAACCCACATACACACCTGGCAGCATCCTGATGAACTGTGAAACCCCCAGACACACCAGGCAGGATACTGATAAACTGTGAAACCCCCATACACACCTGGCAGGATCCTGACAAACTGTGAAATCCCCATACACACCTGGCAGGAAACTGATGAACTGTGAAACCAACATCCACACCTGGCAGGATCCTGATGAACTGTGAAACCCCCATACACACCTGGCAGGATCCTCATAAACTGTGAAAACCCCAGACACACCTGGCAGGATCCTGATAAACTGTGAAACCCACATACACACCTGGCAGGATCCTGATACAAGGTGAAACCCCCATACACACCTGGCAGGATCCTGATGAACTGTGAAACCCCCATACACACCTGGCAGGATCCTGATAAACTGTGAAACCCACATACACACGTGGCAGGATCCTGATCCACTGTGAAACCCCATACACACCAGGCAGGATACTGATAAACTGTGAAACCCACATACACACCTGGCAGGAGCCTGGTACACTGTGAAACCCCTATACACACCTGGCAGAATACTGACATACTGTGAAAACCCCAGACACACCAGGCAGGATCCTGATAAACTGTGAAACCCACATATACACATGGCAGGATCCTGATAAACTGTGAAACCCCATACACACGTGGCAGGATCCTGATACACTGCGAAACCCCCAGACACATCTGGAAGGATCCTGATAAAATGTGAAAAACCGAGACACATCTGACAGGAACCTGATGCACTGTGAAAACCCCATTCACATCTGGCAGGATCCTGACAAACTGTGAAACCCCCATACACACCTGGCAGGAAACGGATGAACTGTGAAACCAACATCCACACCTGGCAGGATCCTGACAAACTGTGAAACCACCATACACACCTGGCAGGATCCTCATAAACTGTGAAAACCCCAGACACACCTGGCAGGATCCTGATAAACTGTGAAACCCACATACACATCTGGCAGGATCCTGAACCACTGTGAAACCCCATACATATGTGGCAGGATCCTGATAAACTGTGGAACACCCAAACAGACCTGGCAGGATCCTGATAAACTGTGAAACACACATAGACACCTGGCAGGATCCTGATCCACTGTGAAACCCCATACACACCAGGCAGGATCCTGATGCAGTGTGAAAACCCCATACACACCAGGCAGGATCCTGATAAACTGTGAAACCCACATACACACCTGGCAGGATCCTGATACACTGTGAAAACCCCATACACACCTGGCAGGATCTTGATACACTGTGAAAACCGCATACTCACCTGGCAGGATCCTGATGCACTGTGAAAACCCCATACACACGATGCAGGATCCTGATACACTGTGAAACCCCCATACACATCTGGAAGGATACTGATGCACTGTGAAAACCCATACACATCTGGCAGGATCCTGATGCACTGTGAAAACCCCAGGCACACCAGGCAGGATCCTGATAAACTGTGAAACCCACAGACACACCTGGCAGCATCCTGATGAACTGTGAAACCCCCAGACACACCAGGCAGGATACTGATAAACTGTGAAACCCCCATACACACCTGGCAGGATCCTGACAAACTGTGAAATCCCCATACACACCTGGCCGGAAACTGATGAACTGTGAAACCAACATCCACACCTGGCAGGATCCTGATGAACTGTGAAACCCCCATACACACCTGGCAGGATCCTCATAAACTGTGAAAACCCCAGACATACCTGGCAGGAATCCTGATAAACTGTGAAACCCACATACACACCTGGCAGGATCCTGATACACGGTGAAACCCCAATACACACCTGGCAGGATCCTGATGAACTGTGAAACCCCCATACACACCTGGCAGGATCCTGATAAACTGTGAAACCCACATACACACGTGGCAGGATCCTGTTCCACTGTGAAACCCCATACACACCAGGCAGGATACTGATAAACTGTGAAACCCACATACACACCTGGCAGGAGCCTGGTACACTGTGAAACCCCTATACACACCTGGCAGAATCCTGACATACTGTGAAAACCCCGGACACACCAGGCAGGATCCTGATAAACAGTGAAACCCACATATACACATGGCAGGATCCTGATAAACTGTGAAACCCCATACACACGTGGCAGGATCCTGATACACTGCGAAACCCCCAGACACATCTGGAAGGATCCTGATGCACTGTGAAAAACCCAGACACATCTGACAGGAACCTGATGCACTGTGAAAACCTGATTCACATCTGGCAGGATCCTGATAAAATGTGAAACCCACATACACACCTGGCAGGATCCTGATAAACTGTGAAACCCCAGACACAAATGGCAGGATCCCGATAAACTGTGAAAACCCCCATACACACCTGGCAGGATCCTGACAAACTGTGAAACCCCCATACACACCTGGCAGGAAACGGATGAACTGTGAAACCAACATCCACAGCTGGCAGGATCCTGACAAACTGTGAAACCACCATACACACCTGGCAGGATACTCATAAACTGTGAAAACCACAGACACACCTGGCAGGATCCTGATAAACTGTGAAACCCAAATACACACCTGGCAGGATCCTGATACACTGTGAAACCCCCATACACACCTGGCATGATCCTGATAAACTGTGAAACCCACATACACACCTGGCAGGATCCTGATACACTGTGAAAACCCAAAACACACCTGGCAGCATCCTGATGCACAGTGAAAACTCCATACACACCCGGCAGGATCCTGATACACTGTGAAAACCCCACACACACCTGGCAGGATCCTGATGCACAGAGAAAGCACCAAACACACCTGGCAGGATCCTGATACACTGTGAAAACCCCATACACACCTGGCAGGATCCTGATGCAATGTGAAAACCCCATGCACACCTGGCAGGATCCTGATACACTGTGAAAACCCCACACACACCTGGCAGGATCCTGATCCACTGTGAAAACCCCATACACACCTGGCAGGATCCTGATGCACTGTGAAAACCCCATACACACTTGGGAGGATCCTGATACACTGTGAAAACCCCATACACACCTGGCAGTATCCTGATACACTGTGAAAACCCCATGCACACGATGCAGGATCCTGATACACTGTGAAACCCCCACACACATCTGGAAGGTTCCTGATGCACTGTGAAAACCACATACACATACGGCAGGATCCTGATGCACTGTGAAAACCCCATTCACATCTGGCAGTTTCCTGATACACTGTGAAACACACATACACACATGGCAGGATCCTGATAAAGTGTGAAACCCACATACACACCTAGCAGGATCCTGATAAATTGTGAAACCCCCATAAACACCTGGCAGGATCCTGATACACTGTGAAAACCCCATACACACCTGGCAGGATCCTGATCCACTGTGAAACCCCATACACACCTGGAAGGATCCTGACATACTGTGAAAACCCCAGACACACCAGGCAGGAGCCTGATACACTGTGAAACCCACATACACACCTGGAAGGATCCTGACATACTGTGAAAACCCCAGACACACCAGGCAGGATCCTGATAAACTGTGAAACCCACATATACACCTAGCAGGATCCTGATAAACTGTGAAACCCCATGCACACGTGGCAGGATCATGATACACTGTGAAACCCCCAGACACATCTGGAAGGATCCTGATGCACTGTGAAAAACCCATACACATCTGGCAGGATCCTGATGCACTGTGAAAACCCCAGACACACCAGTCAGGATCCTGATAAACTGTGAAACCCACATATACACCTAGCAGGATCCTGATAAACTGTGAAACCCCATGCACACGTGGCAGGATCATGATACACTGTGAAACACCCAGACACATCTGGAAGGATCCTGATGCACTGTGAAAAACCCATACACACCTGGGAGGATCCTGACAAATTGTGAAACCCCCATACACAACTGGCAGGAAACTGAAAAACTGTGAAACCAACATACACACCTGGCAGGATCCTGATAAACTGTGAAATACCCATACAGACCAGGCAGGATCCTGATAAACTGCGAAAATCCCAGACACACCTGGCAGCATCCTGATAAACAGTGAAACCCACATACACACCTGGCAGGATCCTGATATACTGTGAAAACCCCATACACACCTGGCATGATTCTGATAAAATGCGAAACCCACATACACACCTGGCAGGATCCTGATACACAGTGAATACCCCATACACACCTGGCAGGATCCTGTTGCACAGTGAAAACCCCATACACACCTGGCAGGATCCTGATACACTGTGAAAACCCCAAACACACGGCAGGATCCTGATACACTGTGAAAACCCCATACACACCTGGCAGGAAACTGATGCACTGTGAAAACCCCATACACACCTGGCAGGATCCTGATACACTGTGAAAACCCCACACACATCCGGCAGGATCCTGATCCACTGTGAAAACCCCATACACACCTGGCAGGATCCTGATCCACTGTGAAAACCCCATACACACTTGGCAGGATCCTGATACTCTGTGAAAACCACATACACACCTGGCAGGATCCTGATACACTTTGAAAACACCATGCACACTTGGCAGGATCCTGATCCACTGTATATATACCCCATACGCACCTGGCAGGATGCTGATAAACTGTCAATCGCCCATACACACATGGCAGGATCCTGATAAACTGTGAAACCCCCATACACACCTGGCAGGATCCTGATGTACTGTGAAACCCCATACACACCTGGCAGGATCCTTATATACTGTGAAACCCCCATACACACCTGGCAGGAGCCTGATAAACTGTGAAACCCCCATGCAGCCCTGGCAGGATCCTGACGAACTGCGAAAATCCCAGACACACCTGGCAGCATCCACATAAACTGTGAAACCCACATACACACCTGGCAGGATCCTGATACACTGTGAAACCCCCATACACACCTGCCATGATCCTGATAAACTGTGAAACCCACATAAAAACCTGAAATGATCCTGATACACTGTGAAAACCCCATACACACCTGGCAGGATCCTGATGCACAGTGAAAACCCCATACACACCTGGCAGGATCCTGATACACTGTGAAAACCCCACACACACCTGGCAGGATCCTGATGCACAGTGAAAACACCAAACACACCTGGCAGGATCCTGATACACTGTGAAAACATCATCCACACCTGGCAGGATCCTGATGGACTGTGAAAACCCCATACACACCTGGCAGGAACCTGACACACTGTGAAAACCCCGCACACACCTGGCAGGATCCTGATCCACTGTGAAAACACCATACACACCTGGCAGGATCCTGATCCACTGTGAAAACTCCATTCACACTTGGCAGGATCCTTATACACTGTGAAAACCCCATACACACCTGGCAGGATCCTGATCCACTGTATATATACCCCAAACGCACCTGGCAGGATGCTGATAAACTGTCAATTCCCCAGACACACCTGGCAGGTTTCTGATAAACTGTGAAACCCCCATACACACCTGGCAGGATCCTGATATACTGTGAAGCCCCATACACACCTGGCAGGATCCTGATATACTGTGAAACCCCCATGCACACCTGGCAGGAGCCTGATGCACTGTGAAATCCCCGTGCACACCTGGCAGGTTCCTGAAGCACAGTGAAACCCCATTCACATCTGGCAGGATCCTGATGCACAGTGAAACCCCCATGCACACCTGGCAGGATCCTGATCCACTGTGAAAACACCATAAACGCCTGGCAGGACCTTGATAAACTGTGAACACCCCATACACACCTGGCAGGAGCCTGATACACTGTTAAATCCCTGACACACCTGGCAGGATCCTAATCCACTGTGAAATCTCCATACACATCTGGCAGGATCCTGATCCACTGTGAAAACCCCGTTCACACCTGGCAGGATCCTGATCCACTGTGAAACCCCATTCACATCTGGCAGGATCCTGATAAACTGTTAAACCCACATACACACCTGGCAGGATCCTGATGAACAGTGAAACCCCCAGACACAAAAGGCAGGATCCCGATAAACTGTGAAACCCCCATACACACCTGGCAGTTTCCTGATACACTGTGAAACACACAAACACACCTGGCAGGATGCTGATGAACTGTGAAGCCCCCAGACACACCTGTCAGTTTCCTGATAAACTGTGAGAACCCCATACACACCTGGCAGGATCCTGATGAACTGTGAAACCCCCAAACACACCTGGCAGGATCCTGATAAAGTGTGAAACCCACATGCACACCTGGCAGGATCCTGATAAATTGTGACACCCCCATAAACACCTGGCAGGATCCTGATACACTGTGAAAACCCCATACACACCTGGCAGGATCCTGATCCACTGTGAAACCCAATGCACACCTGGAAGGATCCTGACATACTGTGAAAACCCCAGACACACCAGGCAGGGGCCTGATACACTTTGAAACCCACATACACACCTGGAAGGATCCTGACATACTGTGAAAACCCCAGACACACCAGGCAGGATCCTGATTAACTGTGAAACCCACATATACACCGAGCAGGATCCTGATAAACTGTGAAACCCCATGCACACGTGGCAGGATCATGATACACTGTGAAACCCCCAGACACATCTGGAAGGATCCTGATGCACTGTGAAAAACCCATACACATCTGGCAGGATCCTGATGCACTGTGAAAACCCCAGACACACCAGTCAGGATCCTGATAAACTGTGAAACCCACATATACACCTAGCAGGATCCTGATAAACTGTGAAACCCCATGCACACGTGGCAGCATCCTGATAAACTGTGAAATACCCATACAGACCAGGCAGGATCCTGATAAACTGCGAAAACCCCAGACACACCTGGCAGCATCCTGATAAACAGTGAAACCCACATACACACCTGGCAGGATCCTGATATACTGTGAAAACCCCATACACACCTGGCATGATTCTGATAAAATGCGAAACCCACATACACACCTGGCAGGATACTGATACACTGTGAAAACCCCATACACACCTGGCAGAATCCTGATGCACAGTGAAAACACCCCCATACACACCTGGCAGGATCCTGATACACTGTGAAAACCCCAAACACACGGCAGGATCCTGATACACTGTGAAAACCCCATACACATCTGGCAGGAAACTGATGCACTGTGAAAACCCCATACACACCTGGCAGGATCCTGATACACTGTGAAAACCCCACACACATCCGGCAGGATCCTGATCCACTGTGAAAACCCCATACACACCTGGCAGGATCCTGATATACTGTGAAACCCCATACACACCTGGCAGGATCCTGATATACTGTGAAACCCCCATACACACCTGGCAGGAGCCTGATGCACTGTGAAATCCCCGTGCATACCTGGCAGGTTCCTGATGCACAGTGAAACCCCATTCACATCTGGCAGGATCCTGATACACAGTGAAACCCCATTCACATCTGTCAGGATCCTGATACACTGTGAAACCCCCATAAACACCTGGCAGGATCCTGATACCCTGAGAAGCCCCATACACACCTGGCAGGATACTGATACACAGTGAAACCCCCATGCACACCTGGCAGGATCCTGATCCACTGTGAAAACCCCATACACGCCTGGCAGGATCCTGATCCACTGTGAAAACCCCATACGCACTTGGCAGGATACTGATAAACTGTGAAAACCACATACACACCTGGCAGGATCCTGATACACTTTGAAAACACCATGCACACTTGGCAGGATCCTGATCCACTGTATATATACCCCATACGCACCTGGCAGAATGCTGATAAACTGTCAATCCCCCATACACACATGGCAGGATCCTGATAAACTGTGAAAACCCCATACACACCTGGCAGGATCCTGATGTACTGTGAAACCCCATACACACCTGGCAGGATCCTGATAGACTGTGAAACCCCCATACACACCTGGCAGGACCCTGATAAACTGTGAAACCCCCGTACAGCCCTGGCAGGATCCTGATGAACTGCGAAAATCCCAGACACACCTGGCAGCATCCTCATAAACTGTGAAACCCACATACACACCTGGCAGGATCCTGATACACTGTGAAACCCCCATATACACCTGCCATGAACCTGATAAACTGTGAAACCAACATACAAACCTGGAATGATCCTGATACACTGTGAAAACCCCATACACACCTGGCAGGATCCTCATAAACTGTGAAAACCCCAGACACACCTGGCAGGATCCTGATAAACTGTGAAACCCACAAACACACCTGGCAGGATCCTGATACACTGTGAAACCCCCATACACACCTGGCATGATCCTGAAAAACTGTGAAACCCACATACACACCTGGCAGGATCTTGATACACTGTGAAAATCCAAAACACACCTGGCAGCATCCTGATGCACAGTGAAAACCCCATACACACCTGGCAGGATCCTGATACACTGTGAAAACCCCACACACACCTGGCAGGATCCTGATGCACAGAGAAAGAACCAAACTCACTGGCAGTATCCTGATACACTGTGAAAACCCCATATACACCTGGCAGGATCCTGATGCAATGTGAAAACCCCATGCACACCTGGCAGGATCCTGATACACTGTGAAAATCCCACACACACCTGGCAGGATCCTGATCCACTGTGAAAACCCCATACACACCTGGCACTATCCTGATCCACTGTGAAAACCCCATAAACACTTGGGAGGATCCTGATACACTGTCAAAACCCCATGCACACGATGCAGGATCCTGATACACTGTGAAACCCCCACACACATCGGGAAGGTTCCTGATGCACTGTGAAAACCACATACACATCTGGCAGGATCCTGATGCACTGTGAAAACCCCATTCACATCTGGCAGTTTCCTGATACACTGTGAAACACACATACACACCTGGCAGGATCCTGATGAACTGTGAAGCCCCCAGACACACCTGGCAGTTTCCTGATAAACTGTGAGACCCACATACACACCTGGCAGGATCCTGATGCACTGTGAAACCCCCATAAACACCTGGCAGGATCCTGATACACTGTGAAAACCCCATACACACGTGGCAGGATCCTGATCCACTGTGAAAACCTCATACACACTTGGGAGGATCCTGATACACTGTGAAAACCCCATACACACCTGGCAGTATACTGATACACTGTGAAAACCCCATGCACACGATGCAGGATCCTGATACACTGTGAAACCCCCACACCCATCTGGAAGGTTCCTGATGCACTGTGAAAACCACATGCACATCTGGCAGGATCCTGATGCACTGTGAAAACCCCATTCACATCTGGCAGTTTCCTGATCCACTGTGAAACACACATAGACACCTGGCAGGATCCTGATGAACTGTGAAGCCCCCAGACACACCTGGCAGTTTCCTGATAAACTGTGAGACCCACATACACACCTGGCAGGATCCTGATGCACTGTGAAACCCCCATAAACACCTGGCAGGATCCTGATACACTGTGAAAACCCCATACACACGTGGCAGGATCTTGATCCACTGTGAAACCCCATACACACCAGGCAGGATCCTGATAAACTGTGAAACCCACATACACACCTGGCAGGAGCCTGATACACTGTGAAACCCACATACACACCTGGAAGGATCCTGACACACTGTGAAAACCCCAGACACACCAGGCAGGATCCTGATAAACTGTGAATCCTACATATACACCTAGCAGGATCCTGATAAACTGTGAAACCCCATGCACACGTGGCAGGATCATGATACACTGTGAAACATCCAGACACATCTGGAAGGATCCTGATGCACTGTGAAAACCCCAGACACACCAGTCAGGATCCTGATAAACTGTGAAACCCACATATACACCTAGCAGGATCCTGATAAACTGTGAAACCCCATGCACACGAGGCAGGATCATGATACACTGTGAAACATCCAGACACATCTGGAAGGATCCTGATGCACTGTGAAAAACCCATACACACCTGGGAGGATCCTGACAAATTGTGAAACCCCCATACACACCTGGCAGGAAACTGATAAACTGTGAAACCAACATACACACCTGGCAGGATCCTGATAAACTGTGAAATACCCATACAGACCAGGCAGGATCCTGATAAAATGCGAAAACCCCAGACACACCTGGCAGCATCCTGATAAACTGTGAAACCCACATACACACCTGGCAGGATCCTGATATACTGTGAAACCCCCATACACACCTGGCATGATTCTGATAAAATGCGAAACCCACATACACACCTGGCAGGATCCAGATACACTGTGAAAACCCCATACACACCAGGCAGGATCCTGATGCACAGTGAAAACCCCATACACACCTGGCAGGATCCTGATACACTGTGAAAACCCCAAACACACGGCAGGATCCTGATACACTGTGAAAACCCCATACACACCTGGCAGGAAACTGATGCACAGTGAAAACCCCATACACACCTGGCAGGATCCTGATACACTGTGAAAACCCCACACACATCCGGCAGGATCCTGATCCACTGTGAGAACCCCATACACACTTGGCAGGATCCTGATGAACTGTGAAAACCACATACACACCTGGCAGGATCCTGATACACTTTGAAAACACCATGCACACCAGGCAGGATCCTGATCCACTGTATATATACCCCATACGCACCTGGCAGGATGCTGATAAACTGTCAATCCCCCATACACACCTGGCAGGATCCTGATAAACTGTGAAACCCCCATACACACCTGGCAGGATCCTGATGTACTGTGAAACCCCATACACACCTGGCAGGATGCTGATATACTGTGAAACCCCCATACACACCTGGCAGGAGCCTGATAAACTGTGAAACCCCCATACAGCCCTGGCAGGATCCTGATAAACTGCGAAAATCCCAGACACACCTGGCAGCATCCTCATTAACTGTGAAACCCACATAAACACCTGGCAGGATACTGATACACTGTGAAACCCCCATACACACCTGGAATGATCCTGATAAACTGTGAAAGCCACATACAAACCTGGAAGGATCCTGATACACTGTGAAAACCCCATACACACCTGGCAAGATCCTGATGCACAGTGAAAACCCCATACACATCCGGCAGGATCCTGATACACTGTGAAAACCCCACACACACCTGGCAGGAACCTGATGCACAGTGAAAACACCAAACACACCTGGCAGGATCCTGATACACTGTGAAAACCCCATCCACACCTGGCAGGATCCTGATGGACTGTGAAAACCCCATACACACCTGGCAGGAACCTGATACACTGTGAAAACCCCGCACACACCTGGCAGGATCCTGATCCACTGTGAAAACCCCATACACACCTGGCAGGATCCTGATCCACTGTGAAAACCCCATTCACACTTGGCAGGATTCTTATACACTGTGAAAACCCCATACACACCTGGCAGGATCCTGATACATTGTGAAAACACCATACACACCTGGCAGGATCCTGATCCACTGTATATATACCCCATACGCACCTGGCAGGATGCTGATAAACTGTCAATTCCCCATACACACCTGGCAGGATCCTGATAAACTGTGAAACCCCCATACACACCTGGCAGGATCCCGATATACTGTGAAACCCCATACACACCTGGCAGGATCCTGATATACTGTGAAATCCCCATACACACCTGGCAGGAGCCTGATGCACTGTGAAATCCCCGTGCACACCTGGCAGGTTCCTGATGCACAGTGAAACCCCATTCACATCTGGCAGGATCCTGATGCACAGTGAAACCCCATTGACATCTGTCAGGATCCTGATACACTGTGAAACCCCCATACACACCTGGCAGTATCCTGATACCCTGAGAAGCCCCATACACACCTGGCAGGTTCCTGATACACAGTGAAACCCCCATGCACACCTGGCAGGATCCTGATCCACTGTGAAAACCCCATACACGCCTGGCAGGATCCTGATCCACTGTGAAAACCCCATACGCACTTGGCAGGATACTGATAAACTGTGAAAACCACATACACACCTGGCAGGAACCTGATACACTTTGAAAACACCATGCACACCTGGCAGGATCCTGATCCACTGTATATATACCCCATACGCACCTGGCAGGATGCTGATAAACTGTCAATCCCCCATACACTCCTGGCAGGATCCTGTTAAACTGTCAATCCCCCATACACTCCTGGCAGGATCCTGTTAAACTGTGAAACCCCCATACACACCTGGCAGGAGCCTGATAAACTGTGAAACCCCCATACAGCCCTGGCAGGATCCTGAAACACTGTGAAAACCCCATACACACCTGGCAGGATCCTGATGCACAGAGAAAACCCCATACACACCTGGCAGGATCCTGATACACTGTGAAAACCCCACACACACCTGGCAGGATCCTGATGCACAGTGAAAACACCAAACACACCTGGCAGGATCCTGATACACTGTGAAAACCCCATCCACTCCTGGCAGGATCCTGATGGACTGTGAAAACCCCATACACACCTGGCAGGAACCTGATACACTGTGAAAACCCTGCACACACCTGGCAGGATCCTGATCCACTGTGAAAACCCCATACACACGTGGCAGGATCCTGATCCACTGTGAAAACCCCATTCACACTTGGCAGGATCCTTATACACTGTGAAAACCCCATACACACCTGGCAGGATCCTGATACATTGTGAAAACACCATACACACCTGGCAGGATCCTGATCCAATGTATATATACCCCATACGCACCTGGCAGGATGCTGATAAACTGTCAATACCCCATACACACCTGGCAGGATCCTGATAAACTGTGAAACCCCCATACACACCTGGCAGGATCCCGATATACTGTGAAACCCCATACACACCTGGCAGGATCCTGAAATACTGTGAAACCCCCATACACACCTGGCAGGAGCCTGATGCACTGTGAAATCCCCGTGCACACCTGGCAGGTTCCTGATGCGCAGTGAAACCCCATTCACATCTGGCAGGATCCTGATACACAGTGAAACCCCATTCACATCTGTCAGGATCCTGATACACTGTGAAACCCCCATACACACCTGGCAGGATCCTGATACCCTGAGAAGCCCCATACACACCTGGCAGGATCCAGATACACTGTGAAAACCCTATACACACCTGGCAGGATCCTGATGCACAGTGAAAACCCCATACACACCTGGCAGGATCCTGATACACTGTGAAAACCCCAAACACATGGCAGGATCCTGATACACTGTGAAAACCCCATACACACCTGGCAGGAAACTGATGCACTGTGAAAACCCCATACACACCTGGCAGGATCCTGATACACTGTGAAAACCCCACACACATCCGGCAGGATCCTGATCCACTGTGAAACCCCATACACACCTGGCAGGATCCTGATCCACTGTGAAAACCCCATACACACTTGGCAGGATCCTGATGAACTGTGAAAACCACATACACACCTGGGAGGATCCTGATACACTTTGAAAACACCATGCACACCAGGCAGGATCCTGATCCACTGTATATCTACCCCATACGCACCTGGCAGGATGCTGATAAACTGTCAATCCCCCATACACACCTGGCAGGATCCTGATAAACTGTGAAACCCCCATACACACCTGGCAGGATCCTGATGTACTGTGAAACCCCATACACACCTGGCAGGATCCTAATATACTGTGAAACCCCCATACACACCTGGCAGGAGCCTGATAAACTGTGAAACCCCCATACAGCCCTGGCAGGATCCTGATAAACTGCGAAAATCCCAGACACACATGGCAGCATCCTCATTAACTGTGAAACCCACATACACACCTGGCAGGATACTGATACACTGTGAAACCCCCATACACACCTGGAACGATCCTGATAAACTGTGAAAGCCACATACAAACCTGGAAGAATCCTGATACACTGTGAAAACCCCATACACACCTGGCAGGATCCTGATGCACAGTGAAAACCCCGTACACACCTGGCAGGATCCTGATACACTGTGAAAACCCCACACACAACTGGCAGGATCCTGATGCACAGTGAAAACACCAAATACACCTGGCAGGATCCTGATACACTGTGAAAACCCCATCCACACCTGGCAGGATACTGATGGACTGTGAAAACCCCATACACACCTGGCAGGAACCTGAAACACTGTGAAAACCCCGCACACACCTGGCAGGATCCTGATCCACTGTGAAAACCCCACACACACCTGGCAGGATTCTGATCCACTGTGAAAACCCCATTCACACTTGGCAGGATCCTTATACACTGTGAAAACCCCATACACACCTGGCAGGATCCTGATACATTGTGAAAACACCATACACACCTGGCAGGATCCTGATCCACTGTATATATACTCCATACGCACCTGGCAGGATGCTGATAAACTGTCAATTCCCCATACACACCTGGCAGGATCCTGATAAACTGTGAAACCCCCATACACACCTGGCAGGATCCCGATTTCCTGTGAAACCCCATACACACCTGGCAGGATCCTGATATACTGTGAAACCCCCATACACACCTGGCAGGAGCCTGATGCACTGTGAAATCCCCGTGCACACCTGGCAGGTTCCTGATGCACAGTGAAACCCCATTCACATCTGGCAGGATCCTGATACACAGTGAAACCCCATTCACATCTGTCAGGATCCTGATACACTGTGAAACCCCCATACACACCTGGCAGGATCCTGATACCCTGAGAAGCCCCATACACACCTGGCAATATCCTGATACACAGTGAAACCCCCATGCACACCTGGCAGGATCCTGATCCACTGTGAAAACCCCATACACGCCTGGCAGGATCCTGATCCACTGTGAAAACCCCATACGCACTTGGCAGGATACTGATAAACTGTGAAAACCACATACACACCTGGCAGGAACCTGATACACTTTGAAAACACCATGCACACCTGGCACGATCCTGATCCACTGTAGATATACCCCATACACACCTGGCAGGATGCTGATAAACTGTCAATCCCCCATACACACCTGGAAGGATCCTGATAAACTGTGAAACCCCCATACACACCTGGCAGGATCCTGATGTACTGTGAAACCCCATACACACCTGGCAGGATCCTGATATACTGTGAAACCCCCATACACACCTGGCAGGAAACTGATGCACTGTGAAAACCCCATACACACCTGGCAGGATCCTGATACACTGTGAAAACCCCACACACATCCGGCAGGATCCTGATCCACTGTGAAACCCCATACACACCTGGCAGGATCCTGATCCACTGTGAAAACCCCATACACACTTGGCAGGATCCTGATGAACTGTGAAAACCACATACACACCTGGGAGGATCCTGATACACTTTGAAAACACCATGCACACCAGGCAGGATCCTGATCCACTGTATATCTACCCCATACGCACCTGGCAGGATGCTGATAAACTGTCAATCCCCCATACACACCTGGCAGGATCCTGATAAACTGTGAAACCCCCATACACACCTGGCAGGATCCTGATGTACTGTGAAACCCCATACACACCTGGCAGGATCCTAATATACTGTGAAACCCCCATACACACCTGGCAGGAGCCTGATAAACTGTGAAACCCCCATACAGCCCTGGCAGGATCCTGATAAACTGCGAAAATCCCAGACACACATGGCAGCATCCTCATTAACTGTGAAACCCACATACACACCTGGCAGGATACTGATACACTGTGAAACCCCCATACACACCTGGAACGATCCTGATAAACTGTGAAAGCCACATACAAACCTGGAAGAATCCTGATACACTGTGAAAACCCCATACACACCTGGCAGGATCCTGATGCACAGTGAAAACCCCGTACACACCTGGCAGGATCCTGATACACTGTGAAAACCCCACACACAACTGGCAGGATCCTGATGCACAGTGAAAACACCAAATACACCTGGCAGGATCCTGATACACTGTGAAAACCCCATCCACACCTGGCAGGATACTGATGGACTGTGAAAACCCCATACACACCTGGCAGGAACCTGAAACACTGTGAAAACCCCGCACACACCTGGCAGGATCCTGATCCACTGTGAAAACCCCACACACACCTGGCAGGATTCTGATCCACTGTGAAAACCCCATTCACACTTGGCAGGATCCTTATACACTGTGAAAACCCCATACACACCTGGCAGGATCCTGATACATTGTGAAAACACCATACACACCTGGCAGGATCCTGATCCACTGTATATATACTCCATACGCACCTGGCAGGATGCTGATAAACTGTCAATTCCCCATACACACCTGGCAGGATCCTGATAAACTGTGAAACCCCCATACACACCTGGCAGGATCCCGATTTCCTGTGAAACCCCATACACACCTGGCAGGATCCTGATATACTGTGAAACCCCCATACACACCTGGCAGGAGCCTGATGCACTGTGAAATCCCCGTGCACACCTGGCAGGTTCCTGATGCACAGTGAAACCCCATTCACATCTGGCAGGATCCTGATACACAGTGAAACCCCATTCACATCTGTCAGGATCCTGATACACTGTGAAACCCCCATACACACCTGGCAGGATCCTGATACCCTGAGAAGCCCCATACACACCTGGCAATATCCTGATACACAGTGAAACCCCCATGCACACCTGGCAGGATCCTGATCCACTGTGAAAACCCCATACACGCCTGGCAGGATCCTGATCCACTGTGAAAACCCCATACGCACTTGGCAGGATACTGATAAACTGTGAAAACCACATACACACCTGGCAGGAACCTGATACACTTTGAAAACACCATGCACACCTGGCACGATCCTGATCCACTGTAGATATACCCCATACACACCTGGCAGGATGCTGATAAACTGTCAATCCCCCATACACACCTGGAAGGATCCTGATAAACTGTGAAACCCCCATACACACCTGGCAGGATCCTGATGTACTGTGAAACCCCATACACACCTGGCAGGATCCTGATATACTGTGAAACCATCATACACACCTGGCAGGAGCCTGATAAACTGTGAAACCCCCATACAGCCCTGGCAGGATCCTGATACACTGTGAAAAACCCATACACACCTGGCAGGATCCTGATGCACAGTGAAAACCCCATACACACCTGGCAGGATCCTGATACACTGTGAAAACCCCACACACACCTGGCAGGATCCTGATGCACAGTGAAAACACCAAACACACCTGGCAGGATCCTGATACACTGTGAAAACCCCATCCACTCCTGGCAGGATCCTGATGGACTGTGAAAACCCCACACACACCTGGCAGGAACCTGATACACTGTGAAAACCCCGCACACACCTGGCAGGATCCTGATCCACTGTGAAAACCCCATACACACCTGGCAGGAACCTGATACACTGTGAAAACCCCGCACACACCTGGCAGGATCCTGATCCACTGTGAAAACCCCATACACACCTGGCAGGATCCTGATCCACTGTGAAAACACCATACACATCTGGCAGGATCCTGATCCACTGTATATATACCCCATACGCACCTGGCAGGATGCTGATAAACTGTCAATTCCCCATACACACCTGGCAGGATCCTGATAAACTGTGAAAACCCCATACACACCTGGCAGGATCCTGATATACTGTGAAACCCCATACACACCTGGCAGGATCCTGATATACTGTGAAACCCCCATACACACCTGGCAGGAGCCTGATGCACTGTGAAATCCCCGTGCACACCTGGCAGGTTCCTGATGCACAGTGAAACCGCATACACATCTGGCAGGATCCTGATACACAGTGAAACCCCATTCACATCTGTCAGGATCCTGATACACTGTATATATACCCCATACACACCTGGCAGGATGCTGATAAACTGTCAATTCCCCATACACACCTGGCAGGATCCTGATATACTGTGAAACCCCATACACACCTGGCAGGATCCTGATATACTGTGAAACCCCCATACACACCTGGCAGGAGCCTGATGCACTGTGAAATCCCCGTGCTCACCTGGCAGGTTCCTGATGCACAGTGAAACCCCATTCACATCTGGCAGGATCCTGATACACAGTGAAACCCCATTCACATCTGTCAGGATCCTGATACACTGTGAAACCCCATACACACCTGGCAGGATCCTGATACCCTGAGAAGCCCCATGCACACCTGGCAGGATCCTGATACACAGTGAAACCCCATTCACATCTGTCAGGATCCTGATACACTGTGATAAACCCCATACACGCCTGGCAGGATCCTGTTCCACTGTGAAAACCCCATACGCACTTGGCAGGATAATGATAAACTGTGAAAACCCCATACACACCTGGCAGGAACCTGATACACTTTGAAAACACCATGCACACCTGGCAGGATCCTGATCCACTGTGAAAACCCCATACACGCCTGGCAGGATTCTGATCCACTGTGAAAACCCCATACGCACTTGGCAGGATACTGATATACTGTGAAACCCCCATACACACCTGGCAGGAGCCTGATGCACTGTGAAATCCCCGTGCACACCTGGCAGGTTCCTGATGCACAGTGAAAACCCATACACATCTGGCAGGATCCTGATACACAGTGAAACCCCATTCACATCTGTCAGGATCCTGATACACTGTATATATACCCCATACGCACCTGGCAGGATGCCGATAAACTGTCAATTCCCCATACGCACCTGGCAGGATCCTGATAAACTGTGAAACCCCCATACACACCTGGCAGGATCCAGATATACTGTGAAATCCCATACACACCTGGCAGGATCCTGATATACTGTGAAACCCCCATACACACCTGGCAGGAGCCTGATGCACTGTGAAATCCCCGTGCTCACCTGGCAGGTTCCTGATGCACAGTGAAACCCCATTCACATCTGGCAGGATCCTGATACACAGTGATACCCCATTCACATCTGTCAGGATCCTGATACACTGTGAAACCCCATACACACCTGGCAGGATCCTGATACCCTGAGAAGCCCCATGCACACCTGGCAGGATCCTGATCCACTGTGAAAACCCCATACGCACTTGGCAGGATAATGATAAACTGTGAAAACCACATACACACCTGGCAGGAACCTGATACACTTTGAAAACACCATGCACACCTGGCAGGATCCTGATCCACTGTATATATACCCCATACGCACCTGGCAGGATGCTGATAAACTGTCAATCCCCCATACACACCTGGCAGGATCCTGATAAACTGTGAAACCCCCATACACACCTGGCAGGATCCTGATGTAATGTGAAACCCCATACACACCTGGCAGGATCCTGATATACTGTGAAACCCCCATACACACCTGGCAGGAGCCTGATAAACTGTGAAACCCACATACAGCCCTGGCAGGATCCTGATACACTGAGAAAACCCCATACACACCTGGCAGGATCCTGATGCACAGTGAAAACCCCATACACACCTTGCAGGATCCTGATACACTGTGAAAACCCCACACACACCTGGCAGGATCCTGATGCACAGTGAAAACACCAAACACACCTGGCAGGATCCTGATACACTGTGAAAAGCCCATCCACTCCTGGCAGGATCCTGATGGACTGTGAAAACCCCATACACACCTGGCAGGAACCTGATACACTGTGAAAACCCCGCACACACCTGGCAGGATCCTGATCCACTGTGAAAACCCCATACACACCTGGCAGGATCCTGATCCACTGTGAAAATCCTATTCACACTTGGCAGGATCCTTATACACTGTGAAAACCCCATACACACCTGGCAGGATCCTGATACATTGTGAAAACACCTTACACACCTGGCAGGATCCTGATCCACTGTGAAAATCCTATTCACACTTGGCAGGATCCTTATACACTGTGAAAACCCCATACACACCTGGCAGGATCCTGATACATTGTGAAAACCCCATACACACCTGGCAGGATCCTGATACATTGTGAAAACACCATACACACCTGGCAGGATCCTGATATACTGTGAAACCTCCATACACACCTGGCAGGAGCCTGATGCACTGAGAAATCCCCGTGCACACCTGGCAGGTTCCTGATGCACAGTGAAACCCCATTCACATCTGGCAGGATCCTGATACACAGTGAAACCCCATTCACATCTGTCAGGATCCTGATACACTGTGAATCCCCATACACACCTGGCAGGATCCTGATACCCTGAGAAGCCCCATATACACCTGGCAGGATCCTGATACACAGTGAAACCCCCATGCACACCTGGCAGGATCCTGATCCACTGTGAAAACCCCATACACGCCTGGCAGGACCTTGATAAACTGTGAACACCCCATACACACCTGGCAGGAGCCTGATACACTGTAAAATCCCTGACACACCTGGCATGATCCTGATCCACTGTGAAATCTCCATACCCATCTGGCAGGATCCTGATCCACTGTGAAACCCCATTCACATCTGGCAGGATCCTGATAATCTGTGAAACCCACATACACACCTGGCAGGATCCTGATGAACTGTGAAACCCCCAGACACACCAGACAGGATCCTGATAAACTGTGAAACACCCATACACACCTGGCAGGATCCTGATGAACTGTGAAACCCCCATACACACTTGGCAGGATCCTGATAAACTGTGAAACCCACATACACACGTGGCAGGATCCTGATCCACTGTGAAACCCCATACACACCAGGCAGGATAATGATAAACTGTGAAACCCACATACACACCTGGCAGGAGCCTGGTACACTGTGAAACCCCCATACACACCTGGCAGAATGCTGATACACTGTGAAAACCCCAGACACACCAGGCAGGATCCTGATAAACTGTGAAACCCACATATACAACTGGCAGGATCC
This sequence comes from Heterodontus francisci, assembly GCF_036365525.1. NCBI lineage: Eukaryota > Metazoa > Chordata > Chondrichthyes > Heterodontiformes > Heterodontidae > Heterodontus > Heterodontus francisci. Next base: position 56,034,492 of record NC_090398.1, read on the forward strand.
TGATAAAACTGTGAAACCCCAGACACACGTGGCAGGATCCTGATACACTGTGAAACCCCCAGACACATCTGGAAGGATCCTGATGCACTGTGAAAAACCCACACACAACTGGCAGGATCCTGATGCACTGTGAAAACCCCATTCACATCTGGCAGGATCCTGATAAACTGTGAAACCACATACACAGCTGGCAGGATCCTGATAAACTGTGAAACCCCAGACACAAAAGGCAGGATCCCGATAAACTGTGAAAACCCCATACACACCTGGCAGGATCCTGACAAACTGTGAAACCCTCATACACACCTGGCAGGAAACTGATGAACTGTGAAACCAACATCCACACCTGGCAGGATCCTGAAAAACTGAAACCCCCATACACACCTGGCAGGATCCTCATAAACTCTGAAAACCCCAGACACACCTGGCAGGATCCTGATACACTGCGAAACCCCCATACACACCTGGCATGATCCTGATAAACTGTGAAACCCACATACACACCTGGCAGGATCCTGATACACTGTGAAAACCCCATACAAACCTGGCAGAATCCTGATGCACAGTGAAAACCCCATACACACCTGGCAGGATCCTGATACACTGTGAAAACCCCACACACACCTGGCAGGATCCTGATGCACAGAGAAAGCACCAAACACACCTGGCAGGATCCTGATACACTGTGAAATACCCATACACACCTGGTCGGATCCTGATACACTGTGAAAACCCCACACACACCTGGCAGGATCCTGATCCACTGTGAAAACCGTATACACACCTGGCAGGATCCTGATCCACTGTGAAAACCCCATACACACTTGGGAGGATCCTGATGCAATGTGAAAACCCCACACACACCTGGCAGTAGCCTGATACACTGCGAAAACCCCACACACACCTGGCAGGATCCAAATACACTGTGAAAACCCCATACACACCTGGCAGGATCCTGATGCACTGTGAAAACACCATACACACGATGCAGGATCCTGATACACTGTGAAACCCCCACACACATCTGGAAGGACCCTGATGCACTGTGAAAACCCCATACACATCTGGCAGGATCCTGATGCACTGTGAAAACCCCATTCACATCTGGCAGTTTCCTGATCCACTGTGAAACCCACATACACACCTGGCAGGATCCTGATGAACTGTGAAGCCCCCAGACACACCTGGCAGGATCCTGATAAACTGTGAGACCCCCACATACACCTGGCAGGATCCTGATGAACTGTGAAACCCCCATACACACCTGGCAGGATCCTGATAAACTGTGAATGCCACATACACACCTGGCAGGATCCTGATAAACTGTGAAACACCCATAAACACCTGGCAGGATCCTGATACACTGTGAAAACCCCATACACACGTGGCAGGATCCTGATCCACTGTATATATACCCCATACGCATCTGGCAGGATGCTGATAAACTGTCAATCCCCCATACACACCTGGCAGGATCCTGATAAACTGTGAAACCCCCATACACACCTGGCAGGATCCTGATGTACTGTGAAACCCCATACACACCTGGCAGGATCCTGATATACTGTGAAACCCACATACAAACCTGGAAGGATCCTGATACACTGTGAAAACCCCATACACACCTGGCAGGATCCTGATGCACAGTGGAACCCCCATACACACCTGGCAGGATCCTGATACACTGTGAAAAGCCCACATACACCTGGTAGGATCCTGATGCAATGTGAAAACCCCTTGCACACCTGGCAGGATCCTGATACACTGTGAAAACCCCACACGCACCTGGCAGGATCCTGATCCACTGTAAAAACCGCATACACACCTGGCAGGATCCTGATCCACTGTGAAAACCCCATACACACTTGGGAGGATCCTGATGCAATGTGAAAACCCCACACACACCTGGCAGTAGCCTAATACACTGCGAAAACCCCACACACACCTGGCAGGATCCAAATACACTGTGAAAACCCCATACACACCTGGCAGGATCCTGATGCACTGTGAAAACCCCATACACACGATGCAGGATCCTGATACACTGTGAAACCCCCACACACATCTGGAAGGATCCTGATGCACTGTGAAAACCCCATACACATCTGGCAGGATCCTGATGCACTGTGAAAACCCCATTCACATCTGGCAGTTTCCTGATCCACTGTGAAACCCACATACACACCTGGCAGGATCCTGATGAACTGTGAAGCCCCCAGACACACCTGGCAGGATCCTGATAAACTGTGAGACCCCCATACACACCTGGCAGGATCCTGATGAACTGTGAAACCCCCATACACACCTGGCAGGATCCTGATAAACTGTGAATGCCACATACACACCTGGCAGGATCCTGATAAACTGTGAAACCCCCATAAACACCTGGCAGGATCCTGATACACTGTGAAAACCCCATACATACGTGGCAGGATCCTGATCCACTGGATATATATCCCATACGCACCTGGCAGGATGCTGATAAACTGTCAATCCCCCATACACACCTGGCAGGATCCTGATAAACTGTGAAACCCCCATACACACCTGGCAGGATCCTGATGTACTGTGAAACCCCATACACACCTGGCAGGATCCTGATATACTGTGAAACCCACATGCAAACCTGGAAGGATCCTGATACACTGTGAAAACCCCATACACACCTGGCAGGATCCTGATGCACAGTGGAAACCACATACACACCTGGCAGGATCCTGATACACTGTGAAAACCCCACACACACCTGGCAGGATCCTGATGCACAGAGAATGCACCAAACACACCTGGCAGGATCCTGATACACTGTGAAATACCCATACACAACTGGTCGGATCCTGATACACTGTGAAAACCCCACACACACCTGGCAGGATCCTGATCCACTGTGAAAACCGCATACACACCTGGCAGGATCCTGATCCACTGTGAAAACCCCATACACACTTGGGAGGATCCTGATGCAATGTGAAAACCCCACACACACCTGGCAGTAGCCTGATACACTGCGAAAACCCCACACACACCTGGCAGGATCCAAATACACTGTGAAAACCCCATACACTCCTGGCAGGATCCTGATGCACTGTGAAAACCCCATACACACGATGCAGGATCCTGATACACTGTGAAACCCCCACACACATCTGGAAGGATCCTGATGAACTGTGAAAACCCCATACACATCTGGCAGGATCCTGATGCACTGTGAAAACCCCATTCACATCTGGCAGTTTCCTGATCCACTGTGAAACCCACATACACACCTGGCAGGATCCTGATGAACTGTGAAGCCCCCAGACACACCTGGCAGGATCCTGATAAACTGTGAGACCCCCATACACACCTGGCAGGATCCTGATGAACTGTGAAACCCCCATACACACCTGGCAGGATCCTGATAAACTGTGAATGCCACATACACACCTGGCAGGATCCTGATAAACTGTGAAACACCCATAAACACCTGGCAGGATCCTGATACACTGTGAAAAACCCATACACACGTGGCAGGATCCTGATCCACTGTATATATACCCCATACGCATCTGGCAGGATGCTGATAAACTGTCAATCCCCCATACACACCTGGCAGGATCCTGATAAACTGTGAAACCCCCATACACACCTGGCAGGATCCTGATGTACTGTGAAACCCCATACACACCTGGCAGGATCCTGATATACTGTGAAACCCACATACAAACCTGGAAGGATCCTGATACACTGTGAAAACCCCATACACACCTGGCAGGATCCTAATGCACAGTGGAAACCCCATACACACCTGGCAGGATCCTGATACACTGTGAAAAGCCCACACACACCTGGTAGGATCCTGATGCAATGTGAAAACCCCTTGCACAGCTGGCAGGATCCTGATACACTGTGAAAACCCCACACACACCTGGCAGGATCCTGATCCAATGTGAAAACCGCATACACACCTGGCAGGATCCTGATCCACTGTGAAAACCCCATACACACTTGGGAGGATCCTGATGCAATGTGAAAACCCCACACACACCTGGCAGTAGCCTGATACACTGCGAAAACCCCACACACACCTGGCAGGATCCAAAGACACTGTGAAAACCCCATACACACCTGGCAGGATCCTGATGCACTGTGAAAACCCCATACACACGATGCAGGATCCTGATACACTGTGAAACCCCCACACACATCTGGAAGGATCCTGATGCACTGTGAAAACCCCATACACATCTGGCAGGATCCAGATGCACTGTGAAAACCCCATTCACATCTGGCAGTTTCCTGATCCACTGTGAAACCCACATACACACCTGGCAGGATCCTGATGAACTGTGAAGCCCCCAGACACACCTGGCAGGATCCTGATAAAATGTGAGACCCCCATACACACCTGGCAGGATCCTGATAAACTGTGATTGCCACATACACACCTGGCAGGAACCTGATAAACTGTGAAACCCCCATAAACACCTGGCAGGATCCTGATACACTGTGAAAACCCCACACACACCTGGCAGGATCCTGATGCACAGTGAATACACCAAACACACCTGTCAGGATCCTGATCCACTGTGAAAACCCCATCCAAACCTGGCAGGATCCTGATGCACAGTGAAGACCCCATACACACCTGGCAGGATGCTGATACACTGTGAAAACCCAGCATACACCTGGCAGGATCCTGATTCACCTGGAAAACCCCATACACACCTGGCAGGATCCTGATCCACTGTGAAAACCCCATTCACACTTGGCAGGATCCTTATACACTGTGAAAACCCCATACACACCTGGCAGGATCCTGATACATTGTGAAAACACCATACACATTTGGCAGGATCCTGATCCACTGTACATATACCCCATACGCACCTGGCAGGATGCTGATAAACTGTCAATTCCCCATACATACCTGGCAGGATCCTGATAAACTGTGAAACCCCCATACACACCTGGCAGGATCCTGATATACTGTGAAACCCCATACACACCTGGCAGGATCCTGATATACTGTGAAATCCCCATACTCACCTGGCAGGAGCCTGATGCACTGTGAAATCCCCGTGCACACCTGGCAGGTTCCTGATGCACAGTGAAACCCCATTCACATCTGGCAGGATCCTGATACACAGTGAAACCCCATTCACATCTGTCGGGATCCTGATACACTGTGAAACCCCATACACACCTGGCAGGATCCTGATACCCTGAGAAACCCCATACATACCTGGCAGGATCCTGATACACAGTGAAACCCCCATGCACACCTGGCAGGATCCTGATCCACTGTGAAAACCCCATACACGCCTGGCAGGACCTTGATAAACTGTGAACACCCCATACACACCTGGCAGGAGCCTCATACACTGTTAAATCCCTGACACACCTGGCAGGATCCTGATCCACTGTGAAATCTCCATACACATCTGGCAGGATCCTGATCCACTGTGAAAACCCCGTTCACACCTGGCAGGATCCTGATCCACTGTGAAACCCCATTCACATCTGGCAGGATCCTGATAAACTGTGAAACCCACATACACACCTGGCAGGATCCTGATGAACTGTGAAACCCCCAGACACACCAGGCAGGATCCTGATAAACTGTGAAACCCCCATACACACCTGGCAGGATCCTGATGAACTGTGAAACCCCCATACACACCTGGCAGGATCCTGATAAACTGTGAAACCCACATACACACGTGGCAGGACCCTGATCCACTGTGAAACCCCATACACACCAGGCAGGATACTGATAAACTGTGAAACCCACATACACACCTGGCAGGAGCCTGGTACACTGTGAAAACCCCAGACACACCAGGCAGGATCCTGATAAACTGTGAAACCCACATATGCAACTGGCAGGATCCTGATAAACTGTGAAACCCCATACAGACGTGGCAGGATCCTGATACACTGCGAAACCCCCAGACACATCTGGAAGGATCCTGATGCACTGTGAAAAAACCATACACAACTGGCAGGATCCTGATGCACTGTGAAAACCCCATTCACATCTGGCAGGATCCTGATAAACTGTGAAACCAACATACACACCTGGCAGGATCCTGATAAACTGTGAAACCCCAGACACAAAAGTCAGTATCCCGATAAACTGTGAAACCACCATACACTCCTGGCAGGATCCTGACAAACTGTGAAACCCCCATACACACCTGGCAGGAAACTGATGAACTGTGAAACCAACATCCACACCTGGCAGGATCCTGTAAAACTGTGAATCCCCCATACACACCTGGCAGGATCCTGATACACTGTGAAAACTCCATACACACCTGGCAGGATCCTGATGCACAGTGAAAACCCCATACACACCTGGCAGGATCCTGATACACTGTGAAAACCCCACACACACCTGGCAGGATCCTGATGCGCAGAGAAAGCACCAAACACACCGGGCAGGATCCTGATACACTGTGAAAACCCCATACACACCTGGTAGTATCCTGATGCAATGCGAAAACCCCTTGCACACCTGGCAGGATCCTGATACACTGTGAAACCCACATACACACGTGGCAGGACCCTGATCCACTGTGAAACCCCATACACACCAGGCAGGATACTGATAAACTGTGAAACCCACATACACACCTGGCAGGAGCCTGGTACACTGTGAAAACCCCAGACACACCAGGCAGGATCCTGATAAACTGTGAAACCCACATATGCAACTGGCAGGATCCTGATAAACTGTGAAAACCCATACAGACGTGGCAGGATCCTGATACACTGCGAAACCCCCAGACACATCTGGAAGGATCCTGATGCACTGTGAAAAAACCATACACAACTGGCAGGATCCTGATGCACTGTGAAAACCCCATTCACATCTGGCAGGATCCTGATAAACTGTGAAACCAACATACACACCTGGCAGGATCCTGATAAACTGTGAAACCCCAGACACAAAAGTCAGTATCCCGATAAACTGTGAAACCACCATACACTCCTGGCAGGATCCTGACAAACTGTGAAACCCCCATACACACCTGGCAGGAAACTGATGAACTGTGAAACCAACATCCACACCTGGCAGGATCCTGTAAAACTGTGAATCCCCCATACACACCTGGCAGGATCCTGATACACTGTGAAAACTCCATACACACCTGGCAGGATCCTGATGCACAGTGAAAACCCCATACACACCTGGCAGGATCCTGATACACTGTGAAAACCCCACACACACCTGGCAGGATCCTGATGCGCAGAGAAAGCACCAAACACACCGGGCAGGATCCTGATACACTGTGAAAACCCCATACACACCTGGTAGTATCCTGATGCAATGCGAAAACCCCTTGCACACCTGGCAGGATCCTGATACACTGTGAAACCCCCATACACACCTGGCAGGATCCTGATGAACTGTGAAACCCCCATACACACTTGGCAGGATCCTGATAAACTGTGAAACCCACATACACACGTGGCAGGATCCTGATCCACTGTGAAACCCCATACACACCAGGCAGGATAATGATAAACTGTGAAACCCGCATACACACCTAGCAGGAGCCTGGTACACTGTGAAACCCCCATACACACCTGGCAGAATCCTGATACACTGTGAAAACCCCAGACACACCAGGCAGGATCCTGATAAACTGTGAAACCCACATATACACCTGGCAGGATCCTGATAAAACAGTGAAACCCCAGACACACGTGGCAGGATCCTGATACACTGTGAATCCCCCAGACACATCTGGAAGGATCCTGATGCACTGTGAAAAACCCACACACAACTGGCAGGATCCTGATGCACTGTGAAAACCCCATTCACATCTGGCAGGATCCTGATAAACTGTGAAACCACATACACAGCTGGCAGGATCCTGATAAACTGTGAAACCCCAGACACAAAAGGCAGGATCCCGATAAACTGTGAAAACCCCATACACACCTGGCAGGATCCTGACAAACTGTGAAACCCTCATACACACCTGGCAGGAAACTGATGAACTGTGAAACCAACATCCACACCTGGCAGGATCCTGAAAAACTGAAACCCCCATACACACCTGGCAGGATCCTCATAAACTCTGAAAACCCCAGACACACCTGGCAGGATCCTGATACACTGCGAAACCCCCATACACACCTGGCATGATCCTGATAAACTGTGAAACCCACATACACACCTGGCAGGATCCTGATACACTGTGAAAACCCCATACAAACCTGGCAGAATCCTGATGCACAGTGAAAACCCCATACACACCTGGCAGGATCCTGATACACTGTGAAAACCCCACACACACCTGGCAGGATCCTGATGCACAGAGAAAGCACCAAACACACCTGGCAGGATCCTGATACACTGTGAAATACCCATACACACCTGGTCGGATCCTGATACACTGTGAAAACCCCACACACACCTGGCAGGATCCTGATCCACTGTGAAAACCGCATACACACCTGGCAGGATCCTGATCCACTGTGAAAACCCCATACACACTTGGGAGGATCCTGATGCAATGTGAAAACCCCACACACACCTGGCAGTAGCCTGATACACTGCGAAAACCCCACACACACCTGGCAGGATCCAAATACACTGTGAAAACCCCATACACACCTGGCAGGATCCTGATGCACTGTGAAAACCCCATACACACGATGCAGGATCCTGATACACTGTGAAACCCCCACACACATCTGGAAGGATCCTGATGCACTGTGAAAACCCCATACACATCTGGCAGGACCCTGATGCACTGTGAAAACCCCATTCACATCTGGCAGTTTCCTGATCCACTTTGAAGCCCACATACACACCTGGCAGGATCCTGATGAACTGTGAAGCCCCCAGACACACCTGGCAGGATCCTGATAAACTGTGAGACCCCCATACACACCTGGCAGGATCCTGATGAACTGTGAAACCCCCATACACACCTGGCAGGATCCTGATAAACTGTGAATGCCACATACACACCTGGCAGGATCCTGATAAACAGTGAAACACCCATAAACACCTGGCAGGATCCTGATACACTGTGAAAACCCCATACACACGTGGCAGGATCCTGATCCACTGTATATATACCCCATACGCATCTGGCAGGATGCTGATAAACTGTCAATCCCCCATACACACCTGGCAGGATCCTGATAAACTGTGAAACCCCCATACACACCTGGCAGGATCCTGATGTACTGTGAAACCCCATACACACCTGGCACGATCCTCATATACTGTGAAACCCACATACAAACCTGGAAGGATCCTGATACACTGTGAAAACCCCATACACACCTGGCAGGATCCTGATGCACAGTGGAAACCCCATACACACCTGGCAGGATCCTGATACACTGTGAAAAGCCCACACACACCTGGTAGGATCCTGATGCAATGTGAAAACCCCTTGCACACCTGGCAGGATCCTGATACACTGTGAAAACCCCACACACACCTGGCAGGATCCTGATCCACTGTGAAAACCGCATACACACCTGGCAGGATCCTGATCCACTGTGAAAACCCCATACACACTTGGGAGGATCCTGATGCAATGTGAAAACCCCACACACACCTGGCAGTAGCCTGATACACTGCGAAAACCCCACACACACCTGGCAGGATCCAAAGACACTGTGAAAACCCCATACACACCTGGCAGGATCCTGAAGCACTGTGAAAACCCCATACACACGATGCAGGATCCTGATACACTGTGAAACCCCCACACACATCTGGAAGGATCCTGATGCACTGTGAAAACCCCATACACATCTGGCAGGATCCTGATGCACTGTGAAAACCCCATTTACATCTGGCAGTTTCCTGATCCACTGTGAAACCCACATACACACCTGGCAGGATCCTGATGAACTGTGAAGCCCCCAGACACACCTGGCAGGATCCTGATAAACTGTGAGACCCCCATACACACCTGGCAGGATCCTGATGAACTGTGAAACCCCCATACACACCTGGCAGGATCCTGATAAACTGTGAATGCCACATACACACCTGGCAGGATCCTGATAAACAGTGAAACACCCATAAACACCTGGCAGGATCCTGATACACTGTGAAAACCCCATACACACGTGGCAGGATCCTGATCCACTGTATATATACCCCATACGCATCTGGCAGGATGCTGATAAACTGTCAATCCCCCATACACACCTGGCAGGATCCTGATAAACTGTGAAACCCCCATACACACCTGGCAGGATCCTGATGTACTGTGAAACCCCATACACACCTGGCACGATCCTCATATACTGTGAAACCCACATACAAACCTGGAAGGATCCTGATACACTGTGAAAACCCCATACACACCTGGCAGGATCCTGATGCACAGTGGAAACCCCATACACACCTGGCAGGATCCTGATACACTGTGAAAAGCCCACACACACCTGGTAGGATCCTGATGCAATGTGAAAACCCCTTGCACACCTGGCAGGATCCTGATACACTGTGAAAACCCCACACACACCTGGCAGGATCCTGATCCACTGTGAAAACCGCATACACACCTGGCAGGATCCTGATCCACTGTGAAAACCCCATACACACTTGGGAGGATCCTGATGCAATGTGAAAACCCCACACACACCTGGCAGTAGCCTGATACACTGCGAAAACCCCACACACACCTGGCAGGATCCAAAGACACTGTGAAAACCCCATACACACCTGGCAGGATCCTGATGCACTGTGAAAACCCCATACACACGATGCAGGATCCTGATACACTGTGAAACCCCCACACACATCTGGAAGGATCCTGATGCACTGTGAAAACCCCATACACATCTGGCAGGATCCTGATGCACTGTGAAAACCCCATTTACATCTGGCAGTTTCCTGATCCACTGTGAAACCCACATACACACCTGGCAGGATCCTGATGAACTGTGAAGCCCCCAGACACACCTGGCAGGATCCTGATAAACTGTGAGACCCCCATACACACCTGGCAGGATCCTGATGAACTGTGAAACCCCCATACACACCTGGCAGGATCCTGATAAACTGTGAATGCCACATACACACCTGGCAGGATCCTGATAAACTGTGAAACCCCCATAAACACCTGGCAGGATCCTGATACACTGTGAAAACCCCATACATACGTGGCAGGATCCTGATCCACTGTATATATACCCCATACGCACCTGGCAGGATGCTGATAAACTGTCAATCCCCCATACACACCTGGCAGGATCCTGATAAACTGTGAAACCCCCATACACACCTGGCAGGATCCTGATGTACTGTGAAACCCCATACACACCTGGCAGGATCCTGATATACTGTGAAACCCACATACAAACCTGGAAGGATCCTGATACACTGTGAAAACCCCATACACACCTGGCAGGATCCTGATGCACAGTGGAAAACCCATACACACCTGGCAGGATCCTGATACACTGTGAAAACCCCACACACACCTGGCAGGATCCTGATGCACAATGAATACACCAAACACACCTGGCAGGATCCTGATACACTGTGAAAACCCCATCCACACCTGGCAGGATCCTGATGGACTGTGAAGACCCCATACACACCTGGCAGGATGCTGATACACTGTGAAAACCCCGCATACACCTGGCAGGATCCTGATCCACTGTGAAAACCCCATAAACACCTGGCAGGATACTTATACACTGTGAAAACCCCATACACACCTGGCAGGATCCTGATACATCGTGAAAACACCATACACATTTGGCAGGATCCTGATCCACTGTACATATACCCCATACGCACCTGGCAGGATGCTGATAAACTGTCAATTCCCCATACATACCTGGCAGGATCCTGATAAACTGTGAAACCCCCATACACACATGGCAGGATCCTGATATACTGTGAAACCCCATACACACCTGGCAGGATCCTGATATACTGTGAAATCCCCATACACACCTGGCAGGAGCCTGATGCACTGTGAAATCCCCGTGCACACCTGGCAGGTTCCTGATGCACAGTGAAACCCCATTCACATCTGGCAGGATCCTGATACACAGTGAAACCCCATTCACATCTGTCGGGATCCTGATACACTGTGAAACCCCATACACACCTGGCAGGATCCTGATACCCTGAGAAACCCCATACATACCTGGCAGGATCCTGATACACAGTGAAACCCCCATGCACACCTGGCAGGATCCTGATCCACTGTGAAAACCCCATACACGCCTGGCAGGACCTTGATAAACTGTGAACACCCCATACACACCTGGCAGGAGCCTGATACACTGTAAAATCCCTGACACACCTGGCATGATCCTGATCCACTGTGAAATCTCCATACCCATCTGGCAGGATCCTGATCCACTGTGAAACCCCATTCACATCTGGCAGGATCCTGATATACTGTGAAACCCCCATACACACCTGGCAGGAGCCTGATGCACTGTGAAATCCCCGTGCACACCTGGCAGGTTCCTGATGCACAGTGAAACCCCATACACATCTGGCAGGATCCTGATACACAGTGAAACCCCATTCACATCTGTCAGGATCCTGATACACTGTATATATACCCCATACGCACCTGGCAGGATGCTGATAAACTGTCAATCCCCCATACACACCTGGCAGGATCCTGATAAACTGTGAAACCCCCATACACACCTGGCAGGATCCTGATGTACTGTGAAACCCCATACACACCTGGCAGGATCCTGATATACTGTGAAACCCACATACAAACCTGGAAGGATCCTGATACACTGTGAAAACCCCATACACACCTGGCAGGATCCTGATGCACAGTGGAAACCCCATACACACCTGGCAGGATCCTGATACACTGTGAAAACCCCACACACACCTGGCAGGATCCTGATGCACAGTGAATACACCAAACACACCTGGCAGGATCCTGATCCACTGTGAAAACCCCATCCACACCTGGCAGGATCCTGATGGACTGTGAAGACCCCATACACACCTGGCAGGATGCTGATACACTGTGAAAACCCAGCATACACCTGGCAGGATCCTGATCCACTGTGAAAACCCCATACACACCTGGCAGGATCCTGATCCACTGTGAAAACCCCATTCACACTTGGCAGGATCCTTATACACTGTGAAAATCCCATACACACCTGGCAGGATCCAGATACATTGTGAAAACACCATACACATTTGGCAGGATCCTGATCCACTGTACATATACCCCATACGCACCTGGCAGGATGCTGATAAACTGTCAATTCCCCAACATACCTGGCAGGATCCTGATAAACTGTGAAACCCCCATACACACCTGGCAGGATCCTGATATACTGTGAAACCCCATACACACCTGGCAGGATCCTGATATACTGTGAAATCCCCATACACACCTGGCAGGAGCCTGATGCACTGTGAAATCCCCGTGCACACCTGGCAGGTTCCTGATGCACAGTGAAACCCCATTCACATCTGGCAGGATCCTGATACACAGTGAAACCCCATTCACATCTGTCGGGATCCTGATACACTGTGAAACCCCATACACACCTGGCAGGATCCTGATACCCTGAGAAACCCCATACATACCTGGCAGGATCCTGATACACAGTGAAACCCCCATGCACACCTGGCAGGATCCTGATCCACTGTGAAAACCCCATACACGCCTGGCAGGACCTTGATAAACTGTGAACACCCCATACACACCTGGCAGGAGCCTGATACACTGTTAAATCCCTGACACACCTGGCAGGATCCTGATCCACTGTGAAATCTCCATACACATCTGGCAGGATCCTGATCCACTGTGAAAACCCCGTTCACACCTGGCAGGATCCTGATCCACTGTGAAACCCCATTCACATCTGGCAGGATCCTGATAAACTGTGAAACCCACATACACACCTGGCAGGATCCTGATGAACTGTGAAACCCCCAGACACACCAGGCAGGATCCTGATAAACTGCGAAACCCCCATACACACCTGGCAGGATCCTGATGAACTGTGAAACCCCCATACACACCTGGCAGGATCCTGATAAACTGTGAAACCCACATACACACGTGGCAGGACCCTGATCCACTGTGAAACCCCATACACACCAGGCAGGATACTGATAAACTGTGAAACCCACATACACACCTGGCAAGAGCCTGGTACACTGTGAAAACCCCAGACACACCAGGCAGGATCCTGATAAACTGTGTAACTCACATATGCAACTGGCAGGATCCTGATAAACTGTGAAACCCCATACAGACGTGGCAGGATCCTGATACACTGTGAAACCCCCAGACACATCTGGAAGGATCCTGATGCACTGTGAAAAAACCATACACAACTGGCAGGATCCTGATGCACTGTGAAAACCCCATTCACATCTGGCAGGATCCTGATAAACTGTGAAACCCACATACACACCTGGTAGGATCCTGATGAACTGTGAAACCCCAGACACAAAAGTCAGTATCCCGATAAACTGTGAAACCACCATACACACCTGGCAGGATCCTGACATACTGTGAAACCCCCATACACACCTGGCAGGAAACTGATGAACTGTGAAACCAACATCCACACCTGGCAGGATCCTGTAAAACTGTGAAACCCCCATACACACCTGGCAGGTTCCTGATACACTGTGAAAACTCCATACACACCTGGCAGGATCCTGATGCACAGTGTAAACCCCATACACACCTGGCAGGATCCTGATACACTGTGAAAACCCCACACACACCTGGCAGGATCCTGATGCGCAGAGAAAGCACCAAACACACCGGGCAGGATCCTGATACACTGTGAAAACCCCATACACACCTGGTAGTATCCTGATGCAATGCGAAAACCCCTTGCACACCTGGCAGGATCCTGATGCACTGTGAAAACCCCACACACACCTGGCAGGATCCTGATCCACTGTGAAAACCGCATATACACCTGGCAGGATCCTGATCCACTGTGAAAACCCCATACACACTTGGGAGGATCCTGATGCGCTGTGATAACCCCATACACACCTGGCAGTAGCCTGGTACACTGAGAAAACCCCACACACACCTGGCAGGATCCAAATACACTGTGAATACCCCATACACACCTGGCAGGATCCTGATGCACTGTGTAAACCCCATACACACGATGCAGGATCCTGATACACTGTGAAATCCCCACACACATCTGGAAGGATCCTGATGCACTGTGAAAACCCCAAACACATCTGGCAGGATCCTGATGCACTGTGAAAACCCCATTCACATCTGGCAGTTTCCTGATCCACTGTGAAACCCACAT
This sequence comes from Heterodontus francisci, assembly GCF_036365525.1. NCBI lineage: Eukaryota > Metazoa > Chordata > Chondrichthyes > Heterodontiformes > Heterodontidae > Heterodontus > Heterodontus francisci. The sequence goes on from NC_090398.1 coordinate 56,049,765, forward strand.
ACACACCTGGCAGGATCCTGATGAACTGTGAAGCCCCCAGACACACCTGGCAGGATTCTGATAAACTGTGAGACCCCCATACACACCTGGCAGGATCCTGATGAACTGTGAGACCCCCATACACACCTGGCAGGATCCTGATAAACTGTGAATGCCCCATAAACACCTGGCAGGATCCTGATACACTGTGAAAACCCCATACACACGTGGCAGGATCCTGATCCACTGTATATATACCCCATACGCACCTGGCAGGAAGCTGATAAACTGTCAATCCCCCATACACACCTGGCAGGATCCTGATAAACTGTGAAACCCCCATACACACCTGGCAGGATCCTGATGTACTGTGAAACCCCATACACACCTGGCAGGATCCTGATATACTGTGAAACCCACATACAAAACTGGAAGGATCCTGATTCACTGTGAAAACCCCATACACACCTGGCAGGATCCTGATGCACAGTGGAAACCCCATACACACCTGGCAGGATCCTGATACACTGTGAAAACCCCACACACAATGGCAGGATCCTGATGCACAGTGAAAACACCAAACACACCTGGCAGGATCCTGATACACTGTGAAAACCCCATCCACACCTGGCAGGATCCTGATGGACTGTAAAGACCCCATACACACCTGGCAGGATGCTGATACACTGTGAACACCCAGCATACACCTGGCAGGATCCTGATCCACTGTGAAAACCCCATACACACCTGGCAGGATCCTGATCCACTGTGAAAACCCCATTCACACTTGGCAGGATCCTTATACACTGTGAAAACCCCATACACACCTGGCAGGATCCTGATACATTGTGAAAACACCATACACATTTGGCAGGATCCTGATCCACGGTATATATACCCCATACGCACCTGGCAGGATGCTGATAAACTGTCAATTCCCCTTACATACCTGGCAGGATCCTGATAAACTGTGAAACCCCCATACACACCTGGCAGGATCCTGATATACTGTGAAACCCCATACACACCTGGCAGGATCCTGATATACTGTGAAATCCCCATACACACCTGGCAGGAGTCTGATGCACTGTGAAATCCCCGTGCACACCTGGCAGGTTCCTGATGCACAGTGAAACCCCATTCAGATCTGGCAGGATCCTGATACACAGTGAAACCCCATTCACATCTGTCGGGATCCTGATACACTGTGAAACCCCATACACACCTGGCAGGATCCTGATACCCTGAGAAACCCCATACATACCTGGCAGGATCCTGATACACAGTGAAACCCCCATGCACACCTGGCAGGATCCTGATCCACTGTGAAAACCCCATACACGCCTGGCAGGACCTTGATAAACTGTGAACACCCCATGCACACCTGGCAGGAGCCTGATACACTGTTAAATCCCTGACACACCTGGCAGGATCCTGATCCACTGTGAAATCTCCATACACATCTGGCAGGATCCTGATCCACTGTGAAAACCCCGTTCACACCTGGCAGGATCCTGATCCACTGTGAAACCCCATTCACATCTGGCAGGATCCTGATAAACTGTGAAACCCACATACACACCTGGCAGGATCCTGATGAACTGTGAACCCCCCAGACACACCAGGCAGGATCCTGATAAACTGTGAAACCCCCATACACAGCTGGCAGGATCCTGATGAACTGTGAAACCCCCATACACACCTGGCAGGATCCTGATAAACTGTGAAACCCACATACACACGTGGCAGGACCCTGATCCACTGTGAAACCCCATACACACCAGGCAGGATATTGATAAACTGTGAAACCCACATACACACCTGGCAGGAGCCTGGTACACTGTGAAAACCCCAGACACACCAGGCAGGATCCTGATAAACTGTGAAACCCACATATACAACTGGCAGTCTCCTGATAAACTGTGAAACCCCATACAGACGTGGCAGGATCCTGATGCACTGTGAAAACCGCATATACACCTGGCAGGATCCTGATCCACTGTGAAAACCCCATACACACTTGGGAGGATCCTGATGCACTGTGATAACCCCATACACACCTGGCAGTAGCCTGGTACACTGAGAAAACCCCACACACACCTGGCAGGATCCAAATACACTGTGAAAACCCCATACACACCTGGCAGGATCCTGATGCACTGTGAAAACCCCATACACACGATGCAGGATCCTGATACACTGTGAAATCCCCACACACATCTGGAAGGATCCTGATGCACTGTGAAAACCCCAAACACATCTGGCAGGATCCTGATGCACTGTGAAAACCCCATTCACATCTGGCAGTTTCCTGATCCACTGTGAATCCCACATACACACCTGGCAGGATCCTGATGAACTGTGAAGCCCCCAGACACACCTGGCAGGATCCTGATAAACTGTAAGACCCCCATACACATTTGGCAGGATCCTGATGAACTGTGAAACCCCCATACACACCTGGCAGGATCCTGATAAACTGTGAATCCCACATACACACCTGGCAGGATCCTGATAAACTGTGAAACCCCCATAAACACCTGGCAGGATCCTGATACACCGTGAAACCCCCATACACACCTGGCAGGATCCTGATACACCGTGAAAACCCCATACACACCTGGCAGGATCCTGATACCCTGAGAAACCCCATACATACCTGGCAGGATCCTGATACACAGTGAAACCCCCATGCACACCTGGCAGGATCCTGATCCACTGTGAAAACCCCATACACGCCTGGCAGGACCTTGATAAACTGTGAACACCCCATACACACCTGGCAGGAGCCTCATACACTGTTAAATCCCTGACACACCTGGCAGGATCCTGATCCACTGTGAAATCTCCATACACATCTGGCAGGATCCTGATCCACTGTGAAAACCCCGTTCACACCTGGCAGGATCCTGATCCACTGTGAAACCCCATTCACATCTGGCAGGATCCTGATAAACTGTGAAACCCACATACACACCTGGCAGGATCCTGATGAACTGTGAAACCCCCAAACACACCAGACAGGATCCTGATAAACTGTGAAACCCCCATACACACCTGGCAGGATCCTGATGAACTGTGAAACCCCCATACACACCTGGCAGGATCCTGATAAACTGTGAAACCCACATACACACGTGGCAGGACCCTGATCCACTGTGAAACCCCATACACACCAGGCAGGATACTGATAAACTGTGAAACCCACATACACACCTGGCAGGAGCCTGGTACACTGTGAAAACCCCAGACACACCAGGCAGGATCCTGATAAACTGTGAAACCCACATATACAACTGGCAGGATCCTGATAAACTGTGAAACCCCATACAGACGTGGCAGGATCCTGATGCACTATGAAACCCCCAGACACATCTGGAAGGATCCTGATGCACTGTGAAAAAACCATACACAACTGGCAGGATCCTGATGCACTGTGAAAACCCCATTCACATCTGGCAGGATCCTGATAATCTTTGAAACCCACATACACACCTGGCAGGATCCTGATAAACTGTGAAGCCCCAGACACAAAAGTCAGTATCCCGATAAACTGTGAAACCACCATACACACCTGGCAGGATCCTGACAAACTGTGAAACCCCCATACACACCTGGCAGGAAGGTGATGAACTGTGAAACCAACATCTACACCTGGCAGGATCCTGTAAAACTGTGAAACCCCCATACACACCTGGCAGGATCCTGATATACTGTGAAAACTCCATACACACCTGGCAGGATCCTGATGCACAGTTAAAACCCCATACACACCTGGCAGGATCCTGATACACTGTGAAAACCCCACACACACCTGGCAGCATCCTGATGCGCAGAGAAAGCACCAAACACACCGGGCAGGATCCTGATACACTGTGAAAACCCCATACACACCTGGTAGTATCCTGATGCAATGCGAAAACCCCTTGCACACCTGGCAGGATCCTGATACACTGTGAAAACCCCACACACACCTGGCAGGATCCTGATCCACTGTGAAAACCGCATATACACCTGGCAGGATCCTGATCCACTGTGAAAACCCATACACACTTGGGAGGATCCTGATGCACTGTGATAACCCCATACACACCTGGCAGTAGCCTGGTACACTGAGAAAACCCCACACACACCTGGCAGGATCCAAATACACTGTGAAAACCCCATACACACCTGGCAGGATCCTGATGCACTGTGAAAACCCCATACACACGATGCAGGATCCTGATACACTGTGAAATCCCCACACACATCTGGAAGGATCCTGATGCACTGTGAAAACCCCAAACACATCTGGCAGGATCCTGATGCACTGTGAAAACCCCATTCACACCTGGCAGTTTCCTGATCCACTGTGAATCCCACATACACACCTGGCAGGATCCTGATGAACTGTGAAGCCCCCAGACACTCCTGGCAGGATCCTGATAAACTGTAAGACCCCCATACACACCTGGCAGGATCCTGATGAACTGTGAAACCCCCATACACACCTGGCAGGATCCTGATAAACTGTGAATCCCACATACACACCTGGCAGGATCCTGATAAACTGTGAAACCCCCATAAACACCTGGCAGGATCCTGATACACCGTGAAAACCCCAGACACAGCAGGCAGGATCCTGATAAACTGTCAAACCCCATACACACCAGGCAGGATCCTGATAAACTGTGAAACCCACATACACACCTGGCAGGAGCCTGATACACTGTGAAACCCACATACACACCTGGAAGGATCCTGACACACTGTGAAAATCCCAGACACACCAGGCAGGCTCCTGATAAACTGTGAAACCAACATATACACCTGGCAGGATCCTGATAAACTGTGAAACCCCATACACAGGTGGCAGGATCATGATACACTGTGAAACCCCCAGACACATCTGGAAGGATCCTGATGCACTGTGAAAAACCCATACACATCTGGCAGGATCCTGATGCACTGTAAAATCCCGTTCACATCTGGCAGGATCCTGATAAACTGGGAATCCCACATCCACACCTGGCTGGATCCTGATAAACTGTGAAAACCCCAGACACACCAGGCAGGATCCCGATAAACTGTGAAACCCCCATACACACCTGATAGGAAACTGATAAACTGTGAAACCAACATACAGACCTGGCAGGATCCTGATAAACTGTGAAACACCCATACAGACCTGGCAGGATCCTGATGAACTGCGAAAACCCCAGACACACCTGACAGCATCCTGATAAACTGTGAAACCCACACACACACCTGGCAGGATCCTAATACACTGTGAAACCCCCATACACACCTGGCATGATCCTGATAAAATGCGAAACCCACATACACACCTGGCAGGATCCTGATACACTGTGAAAACCCCATACACACCTGGCAGGAAACAGAGCACTGTGAAATCCCCATACACACCTGGCAGGATCCTGATACACCGTGAAAACCCCAGACACAGCAGGCAGGTTCCTGATACACTTTGAAAACACCAGACACACCTGGCAGGATCCTGATCCATTGTATATATAACCCATACGCACCTGGAAGGATGCTGATAAACTGTCAAACCCCCATACACACCTGGCAGGAGACTGATAAACTGTGATACCCCCATACAGACCTGGCAGGATCCTGATAAACTGCGAAAATCCCAGACACACCTGGCAGGATCCTGATACACAGTGAAACCCCCATACACACCTGGCATGATCCAGATAAACTGTGAAACCCCATACACAACTGGCAGGATCCTGATGCACAGTGAAAACACCAAACACACCTGGCAGGATCCTGATACACTGTGAAAAACCCATTCACACCTGGCAGGATCCTGATGGACTGTGAAAACCCCATACACACCTGGCAGGATCCTGATACACTGTGAAAACCCTGCACACACGTGGCAGTATCCTGATCCACTGTGAAAACCCCATACACACCTGGCAGTATACTGATCCACTGTGAAAACCGCATACACACCGGGCAGGATCCTGATCCACTGTGAAAACCACATACATACTTGGGAGGATCCTGATACACTGTGAAAAGCCCATACACACCTGGCAGTATCCTGATACACTGTGAAAACCCCACACACACCTGGCAGGATCCAAATACACTGTGAAAACCCCATACACACCTGGCAGGATCCTGATGCACTGTGAAAACTCCATACACACGATACAGGATCCTGATACACTGTGAAACCCCCACACACATCTGGAAGGATCCTGATGCACTGTGAAAACCCCGTACACATCTGGCAGGATCCTGATGCACTGTGAAAACCCCATTCACATCTCCAGTTTCCTGATACACTGTGAAACCCACATACACACCTGGCAGGATCCTGATGAACTGTGAAAACCCCATACACACCTGGCAGGATCCTGATAAACTGTGAAATCCACATAGACACCTGGCAGGATCCTGATAAACTGTGAAACACCCATAAACAACTGGCAGGATCCTGATACACTGTGAAAACCCCATACACACGTGGCAGGATCCTGATCCACTGTGAAACCCCATACACTCCAGGCAGGATCCTGATAAACTGTGAAACCCACATACACAGCTGGCAGGAGCCTGATACACTGTGAAACCCACATACACACCTGGCAGGATCCTGATGCGCAGAGAAAGCACCAAACAAACCGGGCAGGATCCTGATACACTGTGAAAACCCCATACACACCTGGTAGTATCCTGATGAAATGCGAAAGCCTCTTGCACACCTGGCAGGATCCTGATACACTGTGAAAACCCCCCACACACCTGGCAGGATCCTGATCCACTGTGAAAACCGCATACACACCTGGCAGTATCCTGATCCACTGTGAAAACCCCATACACACTTGGGAGGATCCTGATGCACTGTGAAAACCCCATACACACCTGGCAGTAGCCTGGTACACTGTGAAAACACCACACACACCTGGCAGGATCCAAATACACTGTGAAAACCCCATACACACCTGGCAGGATCCTGATGCACTGTGAAAACCCCATACACACGATGCAGGATCCTGATACACTGTGAAATCCCCACACACATCTGGAAGGATCCTGATGCACTGTGAGAACCCCATACACATCTGACAGGATCCTGATGCACTGTGAAAACCCCATTCACATCTGGCAGTTTCCTGATCCACTGTGAATCCCACATACAAACCTGGCAGGATCCTGATGAACTGTGAAGACCCCAGACACACCTGGCAGGATCCTGATAAACTGTAAGTCCCCCATACACACCTTTCAGGATCCTGATGAACTGTGAAACCCCCATACACACCTGGCAGGGTCCTGATAAACTGTGAATCCCACATACACACCTGGCAGGATCCTGATAAACTGTGAAACCCCCATAAACACCTGGCAGGATCCTGATACACCGTGAAAACTCCAGACACAGCAGGCAGGATCCTGATAAACTGTCAAACCCCATACACACCAGGCAGGATCCTGATAAACTGTGAAACCCACATACACACCTGGCAGGAGCCTGATACACTGTGAAACCCACATACACTCCTTGAAGGATCCTGACACACTGTGAAAACCCCAGACACACCTGGCAGGATCCTGATAAACTGTGAAACCCACATATACACCTGGCAGGATCCTGATAAACTGTGAAACCCCATACACAGGTGGCAGGATCATGATACACTGGGAAACCCCCAGACACATCTGGAAGGATCCTGATGCTCTGTGAAAAACCCATACACATCTGGCAGGATCCTGATGCACTGTGAAAACCCCATTCACATCTGGCAGGATCCTGATAAACTGTGAATCCCACATACACACCTGGCAGGATCCTGATAAACTGTGAAAACCCCAGACACACCAGGCAGGATCCCGATAAACTGTAAAACCCCCATACACACCTGGCAGGAAACTGATAAACTGTGAAACCAACATACAGACCTGGCAGGATCCTGATAAACTGTGAAACACCCATACAGACCTGGCAGGATCCTGATAAACTGCGAAAACCCCAGACACACCTGAAAGCATCCTGATAAACTGTGAAACCCACACACACACCTGGCAGGATCCTAATACACTGTGAAACCCCCATACACACCTGGCATGATCCTGATAAAATGCGAAACCCACATACACACCTGGCAGGATCCTGATACACTGTGAAAACCCCATACACACCTGGCAGGATCCTGATGCACAGTGAAAACCCCATACACACCTGGAAGGATACTGATACACTGTGAAAACCGCACACACACCTGGCAGGATCCTGATACACTGCAAAAACCCCATACACACCTGGCAGGAAACAGAGCACTGTGAAATCCCCATACACACCTGGCAGGATCCTGATACACTGTGAAAACCCCACACACACCTGGCAGGATCCCGATCCACTGTGAAAACCCCATATACACCTGGCAGGATCCTGATCCACTGTGAAAACCCCATACACACTTGGCAGGATCCTGATACACTGTGAAAACCACATACACACCTGGCAGGATCCTGATACACTTTGAAAACCCCAGACACACCTGGCAGGATCCTGATCCACTGTGTATATACCCCATACGCACCTGGAAGGATGCTGATAAACTGTCAATCCCCCAGACACACCTGGCAGGATCCTGATGTACTGTGAAACCCCATACACACCTGGCAGGATCCTGATATACTGTGAAACCCCCATACACACCTGGCAGGAGCCTGATAAACTGTGAAACCCCCTTACAGACCTGGCAGGATCCTGATAAACTGCGAAAATCCCAGACACACCTGGCAGCATCCTGATAAACTGTGAAACCCACTTACACAACTGTCAGGATCCTGATACACAGTGAAACCCCCATACACACCTGGCATGATCCAGATAAACTGTGAAACCCACATACACACCTGGCAGGATCCTGATACACTGTGAAAACCCCGTACACACCTGGCAGGACCCTGATGCACAGTGAAAACCCCACACACCTGGCAGGATCCTGATACACTGTGAAAAGCCCACACACACCTGGCAGGATCCTGATGCACAGTGAAAACACCAAACACACCTGGCAGGATCCTGATACACTGTGAAAAAACCATACACACCTGGCAGGATCCTGATGGACTGTGAAAAACCCATACACACCTGGCAGGATCCTGATACACTGTGAAAACCCCGCACACACGTGGCAGGATCCTGATCCACTGTGAACACCCCATACACACCTGGCAGTATCCTGATCCACTGTGAAAACCGCATACACACCGGGCAGGATCCTGATCCACTGTGAAAACCACATACACACTTGGGAGGATCCTGATACACTGTGAAAACCCCATACACACCTGGCAGGATCCAAATACACTGTGAAACCCCCACACACATCTGGAAGGATCCTGATGCACTGTGAAAACCCCAGACACATCTGACAGGATCCTGATGCACTGTGAAAACCCCATTCACATCTGGCAGTTTTCTGATACACTGTGAAACCCACATACACACCTGGCAGGATCCTGATAAACTGTGAGACCCCCAAACACACCTGGCAGGATCCTGATGAACTGTGAAATCCACATAGACACCTGGCAGGATCCTGATAAACTGTGAAACCCCCATAAACACCTGGCAGGATCCTGATACACTGTGAAAACGCCATACACACGTGGCAGGATCCTGATCCAGTGTGAAACCCCATACACACCAGGCAGAATCCTGATAAACTGTGAAACCCACATACACAGCTGGCAGGAGCCTGATACACTGTGAAACCCACATACACACCTGGATGGATCCTGACACACTGTGAAAACCCCAGACACACCAGACAGGATCCTGATAAACTGTGAGACCCCCATACACACCTGGCAGGACCCTGATGAAATGTGAAACCCCCATACACACCTGGCAGGATCCTGATACACTGTATATATACCCCATACGCACCTGGCAGGATGCTGATAAACTGTCAAACCCCCATACACACCTGGCAGCATCCTGATAAACTGTGAAACCCCCATACACACCTGGCAGGTTCCTGATGTGCTGTGAAACCCCATACACACCATGCAGGATCCTGATATACTGTGAAACACCATACACACCTGGCAGGAGCCTGATAAACTGTGAAACCCCCATACAGACCTGGCAGGATCCTGATAATCTGCGAAAATCCCAGACACACCTGGCAGCATCCTGATAAACTGTGAAACCCACATACACACCTGGCAGGATCCTGATTCACTGTGAAACCCCCATACACACCTGGCATGATCCTGATAAACAGTGAAAACCACATAGACACCTGGCAAGATCCTGATACACTGTGAAAACCCCATACACACCTGGCAGGATCCTGATGCACAGTGAAAACCCCATACACAACTGGCAGGATCCTGATACACTGTGAAAAGCCCACACACACCTGGCAGGATCCTGATACACTGTGAAAAACCCAAACACACCTGGCTGGATCCTGATACACTGTGAAAACCCCATGCACACCTGGCAGGATCCTGATGGACTGTGAAAACCCCATACACACCTGGCAGGATCCTGATACACTGTGAAAACCCCACACACACCTGGCAGGATCCTGATCCACTGTGAAATCCCCATACACACCTGGCAGGATCCTGATCCACTGTGAAAACCCCATTCACACTTGGCAGGATCCTTATATACTGTGAAACCCACATACACACCTGGAAGGATCCTGACACACTGTGAAAATCCCAGACACACCAGGCAGGATCCTGATAAACTGCGAGACCCCCTTACACACTTGGCAGGACCCTGATGAACTGTGAAACCCCCATACACACCTGGCAGGATCCTGATAAAGTGTGAAATCCCCATATACACCTGGCAGGATCCTGATGAACTGTGAAGCCCCCAGACACACCTGGCAGGATCCTGATAAACTGTGATACGCCCATACACACATGGCAGGATCCTGATGAACTGTGAAACACCCATACACACCTGGCAGGATCCTGAAAAACTGTGAAACCCACATACACACCTGGCAGGATCCTGATAAACTGTGAAACCCCCATAAACACCTGGCAGGATCCTGATACACTGTGAAAACCCCATACACACGTGGCAGGATCATGATACACTGTGAAACCCCCTGACACATCTGGAAGGATCCTGATGCACTGTGAGAAACCCATACACATCTGGCAGGATCCTGATGCACTGTGAAAACCCCATTCACATCTGGCTGGATCCTGATAAACTGTGAATCCCACATACACACCTGGCAGGTTCCTGATAAACTGTGAAACCCCCAGACACACCAGGCAGGGTCCCGATAAACTGTGAAACCCCCATACACACCTGGCAGGAAACTGATAAACTGTGAAACCAACATACACACCTGGCAGGATCCTGATAAACTGTGAAACACCCATACAGATCTGGCAGGATCCTGATAAACTGCGAAAACACCGGCCCCTCCTCCAGCATCCTGATAAACTGTGAAACACCCATACAGACCTGGCAGGATCCTGATACACTGCGAAAACCCCGGCCCCTCCTCCAGCATCCTGATAAACTGTGAAACCCACATACACACCTGGCAGGATCCTAATACACTGTGAAACCCCCATACACACCTGGCATGATCCTGATAAAATGCTAAACCCACATGCAGACCTGGCAGCATCCTGATCCACTGTGAAATCCCCATACACACCTGGCAGGATCCTGATGCACAGTGAACACCCCATACACACCTGGCAGGATCCTGATGCACAGTTAAAACCCCATACACACCTGGCAGGGTCCTGATACACTGCGAAAATCCCATACACACCTGGCAGGAAACTGATCCACTGTGAAAACCCCATTCACACTTGGCAGGATCCTTATACACTGTGAAAACCCCATACACACCTGGCAGGATCCTGATTCATTGTGAAAACCCCATACACACCTGGCAGGGTCCTGATACACTGTGAAAACCCCAAACACACCCGGCAGGATCCTGAACCACTGTGAAAACCCCATACACACCTGGCAGGATCCTGATCCAATGTGAAAACCCCATGCACACGTGGCAGGATCCTGATACACTGTGAAAACCACATGCAAACCTGGCAGGATTCTGATATACTTTGAAAACACCATACACATCAGGCAGGATCCTGATCCACGGTATATATACCCCATACGCACCTGGCAGGAGGCTGATAAACTGTCAAACCCCCATACACACCTGGCAGCATCCTGATAAACTGCGAAACCCCCATACACACCTGGCAGGTTCCTGATGTACTGTGAAACCCCATACACACCTGGCAGGATCCTGATATACTGTGAAACCCACATACACACCTGGCAGGAGCCTGATAAACTGTGAAACCCCCATACAGACCTGGCAGGATCCTGATAAACTGCGAAAATCCCAGACACACCTGGCAGCATCCTGATAAACTGTGAAACCCACATACACACCTGGCAGGATCCTGATACACTGTGAAACCCCCATACACACCTGGCATGATCCTGATAAACTGTGAAACCCACATACACACCTGGCAAGATCCTGATACACTGTGAAAACCCCATACACACCTGGCAGGATCCTGATGCACAGTGAAAACCCCATACACACCTGGCAGGATACTGATACACTGTGAAAACCCCACACACACCTGGCAGGATCCTGATGCACAGTGAATACACCAAACACACCTGGCAGGATCCTGATACAATGTGAAAACCCCATACACACCTGGTAGGGTCCTGATGGACTGTGAAAACCCCATACACACCTGGCAGGATCCTGATACACTGTGAAAACCCCGCACACACCTGGCAGGATCCTGATCCACTGTGAAAACCCCATACACACCTGGCAGGATCCTGATCAACTGTGAAAACCCCATTCACACTTGGCAGGATCCTTATACACTGTGAAAATCCCATACACACCTGGCAGGATCCTGATACATTGTGAAAACACCATGCACACCTGGCAGGATCCTGATCCACTGTAAATATACCCCATGCGCAGCTGGCAGGATGCTGATAAACTGTCAATTCCCCATACACACCTGGCAGGATCCTGATAAACTGTGAAACCCCCATATACACCTGGCAGGATCCTGATATACTGTGAAACCCCATACACACCTGGCAGAATCCTGATATACTGTGAAACGCCCATACACACCCGGCAGGAGCCTGATGCACTGTGATATCCCCGTGCACACCTGGCAGGTTCCTGATGCACAGTGAAACCCCATTCACATCTGGCAGGATCCTGAAACACAGTGAAACCCCATTCACATCTGGCAGGATCCTGATACACTTTGAAACCCCATACACACCTGGCAGGATCCTGATACCCTGAGAAACCCCATACACAGCTGGCAGGATCCTGATACACAGTGAAACCACCATGCACACCTGGCAGGATCCTGATCCACTGTGAAAACCCCATACACGCCTGGCAGGATCCTGATACACTGTTAAATCCCTGACACACCTGGCAGGATCCTGATACACTGTGAAAACCCCATACACTCCTGGCAGGATCCTGATGTGAAATCTCCATACACATCTGGCAGGATCCAGATCCACTGTGAAAACCGCGTTCACACCTGGCAGGATCCTGATCCACTGTGAAACCCCATTCACATCTGGCAGGATCCTGATAAACTGTGAAACCCACATACACACCTGGCAGGATCCTGATGAACTGTGAAACCCCCAGACACACCAGGCAGGACCCTGATAAACTGTGAAACCCCCATACACACCTGGCAGGATCCTGATGAACTGTGAAACCCCCATACACACCTGGCAGGAGCCTGATGCACTGTGATATCCCCGTGCACACCTGGCAGGTTCCTGATACACTGTGAAACCCCATACACACCTGGCAGGATCCTGATACCCTGAGAAACCCCATACACACCTGGCAGGATCCTGATACACAGTGAAACCACCATGCACACCTGGCAGGATCCTGATCCACTGTGAAAACCCCATACACGCCTGGCAGGATCCTGATACACTGTTAAATCCCTGACACACCTGGCAGGATCCTGATACACTGTGAAACCCCATACACTCCTGGCAGGATCCTGATGTGAAATCTCCATACACATCTGGCAGGATCCAGATCCACTGTGAAAACCGCGTTCACACCTGGCAGGATCCTGATCCACTGTGAAACCCCATTCACATCTGGCAGGATCCTGATAAACTGTGAAACCCACATACACACCTGGCAGGATCCTGATGAACTGTGAAACCCCCAGACACACCAGGCAGGAGCCTGATAAACTGTGAAACCCCCATACACACCTGGCAGGATCCTGATGAACTGTGAAACCCCCATACACACCTGGCAGGATCCTGATAAACTGTGAAACCCACATACACACGTGGCAGGATCCTGATCCACTGTGAAACCCCATACACACCAGGCAGGATACTGATAAACTGTGAAACCCACATATACACCTGGCAGGATCCTGATACACTGTGAAACCCCCAGACACATCTGGAAAGATCCTGATGCACTGTGAAAAACCCATACACAACTGGCAGGATCCTGATGCACTGTGAAAACCCCATTCACATCTGGCAGGATCCTCATAAACTGTGAAACCCACATACACACCTGGCAGGATCCTGATAAACTGTGAAACCCGTAGACACAAGCCTCAGGATCCCGATAAACTGTGAAACCCCCATACACACCTGGCAGGAAACTGATGAACTGTGAAACCAACATCCACACCTGGCTGGATCCTGAAAAACTGTGAAACCCCATACACACCTGGCAGGATCCTCATAAACTGTGAAAACGCCAGACGCACCTGGCAGGATCCTGATAAACTGTGAAACCCACATACTCACCTGGCTGGATCCTGATAAACTGTGAAACCCCAGACACAAGAGGCAGGATCCCGATAAACTGTGAAACCCCCATACACACCTGGCAGGAAACTGATGAACTTTGAAACCAACATCCACACCTGGCTGGATCCTGAAAAACTGTGAAACACCCATACACACCTGGCAGGATCCTCATAAACTGTGAAAACGCCAGACACACCTGGCAGGATCCTGATAAACTGTGAAACCCACATACACACCTGGCAGGATCCTGATACACTGCGAAAACCCCATACACACCTGGCACGATCCTGATGCACAGTGAAAACCCCATACACACCTGGCAGGATCCTGATACACTGTGAAAATCCCACACACACCTGGCAGGATCCTGATGCACAGAGAAAGCACCAAACACACCTGGCAGGATCCTGATACACTGTGAAAACCCCACACACACCTGGCAGGATCCTGATGTACTGTGAAACCCCATACACACCTGGCAGGATCCTGATATACTGTGAAACCCACATACACACCTGGCAGGAGCCTGATAAACTGTGAAACCCCCATACAGACCTGGCAGGATCCTGATAAACTGCGAAAATCCCAGACACACCTGGCAGCATCCTGATAAACTGTGAAACCCACATACACACCTGGCAGGATCCTGATACACTGTGAAACCCCCATACACACCTGGCATGATCCTGATAAACTGTGAAACCCACATAGACACCTGGCAAGATCCTGATACACTGTGAAAACCCCATACACACCTGGCAGGATCCTGATGCACAGTGAAATCCCCAAACACACCTGGCAGGATCCTGATACACTGTGAAAACCCCACACACACCTGGCAGGATCCTGATGCACAGTGAATACACCAAACACACCTGGCAGGATCCTGATACAATGTGAAAACCCCATACACACCTGGTAGGATCCTGATGGACTGTGAAAACCCCATACACACCTGGCAGGATCCTGATACACTGTGAAAACCCCGCACACACCTGGCAGGATCCTGATCCACTGTGAAAATCCCATTCACACTTGGCAGGATCCTTATACACTGTGAAAACCCCATACACACCTGGCAGGATCCTGATACATTGTGAAAACACCATGCACACCTGGCAGGATCCTGATCCACTGTATATATACCCCATGCGCACCTGGCAGGATGTTGATAAACTGTCAATTCCCCATACACACCTGGCAGGGTCCTGATAAACTGTGAAACCCCCATATACACCTGGCAGGATTCTGATATACTGTGAAACCCCATACACACCTGGCAGAATCCTGATATACTGTGATACGCCCATACACACCTGGCAGGAGCCTGATGCACTGTGATATCCCCGTGCACACCTGGCAGGTTCCTGATGCACAGTGAAACCCCATTCACATCTGGCAGGATCCTGAAACACAGTGAAACCCCATTCACATCTGGCAGGATCCTGATAAACTGTGAAACCCCATACACACCTGGCAGGATCCTGATACCCTGAGAAACCCCATACACACCTGGCAGGATCCTGATACACAGTGAAACCACCATGCACACCTGGCAGGATCCTGATCCACTGTGAAAACCCCATACACGCCTGGCAGGATCCTGATACACTGTTAAATCCCTGACACACCTGGCAGGATCCTGATCCACTGTGAAAACCCCATACACTCCTGGCAGGATCCTGATGTGAAATCTCCATACACATCTGGCAGGATCCAGATCCACTGTGAAAACCGCGTTCACACCTGGCAGGATCCTGATCCACTGTCAAACCCCATTCACATCTGGCAGGATCCTGATAAACTGTGAAACCCACATACACACCTGGCAGGATCCTGATGAACTGTGAAACCCCCAGACACACCTGGCAGGATCCTGATGAACTGTGAAACCCCCATACACACCTGGCAGGATCCTGATAAACTGTGAAACCCACATACACACGTGGCAGGATCCTGATCCACTGTGAAACCCCATACACACCAGGCAGGATACTGATAAACTGTGAAACCCACATATACACCTGGCAGGATCCTGATACACTGTGAAACCCCCAGACACATCTGGAAAGATCCTGATGCACTGTGAAAACCCCATACACAATGGGCAGGATACTGATGCACTGTGAAAACCCCATTCACATCTGGCAGGATCCTCATAAACTGTGAAACCCACATACACACCTGGCAGGATCCTGATAAACTGTGAAACCCCAGACACAAGAGGCAGGATCCCGATCAACTGTGAAACCCCCATACACACCTGGCAGGAAACTGATGAACTGTGAAACCAACATCCACACCTGGCTGGATCCTGAAAAACTGTGAAACCCCATACACAACTGGCAGGATCCTCATAAACTGTGAAAACGCCAGACACACCTGGCAGGATCCTGATAAACTGTGAAACCCACATACACACCTGGCTGGATCCTGATAAACTGTGAAACCCCAGACACAAAAGGCAGGATCCCGATAAACTTGCAAACCCCCATACACACCTGGCAGGAAACTGATGAACTTTGAAACCAACATCCACACCTGGCTGGATCCTGAAAAACTGTGAAACACCCATACACACCTGGCAGGATCCTGATAAACTGTGAAAACGCCAGACACACCTGGCAGGATCCTGATAAACTGTGAAACCCACATACACACCTGGCAGGATCCTGATACACTGCGAAAACCCCATACACACCTGGCACGATCCTGATGCACAGTGAAAACCCCATACACACCTGGCAGGATCCTGATACACTGTGAAAATCCCACACACACCTGGCAGGATCCTGATGCACAGAGAAAGCACCAAACACACCTGGCAGGATCCTGATACACTGCGAAAACCCCATACACACCTGGCAGGATCCTGATGCAATGTGAAAACCCCTTGCACACCGGGCAGGATCCTGATACACTGTGAAAACCCCACGCAAACCTGGCAGGATCCTGATCCATTGTGAAAACCCCATACACACCTGGCAGGATCCTGATCCACTGTGAAAACCCCATACACACTTGGGAGGATCCTGATACACTGTGAAAACCCCAAATACACCTGGCAGTATCCTGATACACTGTGAAAACCCCATACACACCTGGCAGGATCCTGATGCACTGTGAAAACCCCATACACACGATGCAGGATCCTGATACACTGTGAAACCCCCACACACATCTGGAAGGATCCTGATGCACTGTGAAAAGCCCACACACATCTGGCAGGATCCTGATGCACTGTGAAAACCCCATTCACATCTGGCAGTTTCCTGATACTCTGTGAAACCCACATACACACCTGGCAGGAAACTGATGAACTGTGAAGCCCCCAGACACACCTGGCAGGATCCTCATAAACTGTGAAAACCCCAGACACACCTGTCAGGATCCTGATAAACTGTGAAAACCACATACACACCTGGCATGATCCTGATACACTGTGAAACCCCCATACACACCTGGCATGATCCTGATAAACTGTGAAACCCACATACACACCTGGCAGGATCCTGATGAACTGTGAAACCCCATACACACCAGGCAGGATACTGATAAACTGTGAAACCCACATATACACCTGGCAGGATCCTGATACACTGTGAAACCCCCAGACACATCTGGAAAGATCCTGATGCACTGTGAAAAACCCATACACAACTGGCAGGATCCTGATGCACTGTGAAAACCCCATTCACATCTGGCAGGATCCTCATAAACTGTGAAACCCCCATACACACCTGGCAGGAAACTGATGAATTGTGAAACGAACATCCACACCTGGCTGGATCCTGAAAAACTGTGAAACCCCATACACACCTGGCAGGATCCTCATAAACTGTGAAAACGCCAGACACATCTGGCAGGATCCTGATAAACCTTGAAACCCACATACACACCTGGCTGGATCCTGATAAGCTGTGAAACCCCAGACACAAAAGGCAGGATCCCGATAAACTGTCAAACCCCTATACACACCTGGCAGGAAACTGATGAACTTTGAAACCAACATCCACACCTGGCTGGATCCTGAAAAACTGTGAAACACCCATACACACCTGGCAGGATCCTCATAAACTGTGAAAACGCCAGACACACCTGGCAGGATCCTGATAAACTGTGAAACCCACATACACACCTGGCAGGATCCTGATACACTGCGAAAACCCCATACACACCTGGCACGATCCTGATGCACAGTGAAAACCCCATACACACCTGGCAGGATCCTGATACACTGTGAAAATCCCACACACACCTGGCAGGATCCTGATGCACAGAGAAAGCACCAAACACACCTGGCAGGATCCTGATACACTGCGAAAACCCCATACACACCTGGCAGGATCCTGATGCAATGTGAAAACCCCTTGCACACCTGGCAGGATCCTGATACACTGTGAAAACCCCACACAAACCTGGCAGGATCCTGATACACTGCGAAAACCCCATACACATCTGGCACGATCCTGATGCACAGTGAAAACCCCATACACACCTGGCAGGATCCTGATACACTGTGAAAATCCCACACACACCTGGCAGGATCCTGATGCACAGAGAAAGCACCAAACACACCTGGCAGGATCCTGATACACTGCGAAAACCCCATACACACCTGGCAGGATCCTGATGCAATGTGAAAACCCCTTGCACACCTGGCAGGATCCTGATACACTGTGAAAACCCCACACAAACCTGGCAGGATCCTGATCCACTGTGAAAACCCCATACACACCTGGCAGGATCCTGATCCACTGTGAAAACCCCATACACACTTGGGAGGATCCTGATACACTGTGAAAACCCCAAATACACCTGGCAGTATCCTGATACACTGTGAAAACTCCACACACACACCTGGCAGGATCCAAATACACTGTGAAAACCCCATACACACCTGGCAGGATCCTGATGCACTGTGAAAACCCCATACACACGATGCAGGATCCTGATACACTGTGAAACCCCCACACACATCTGGAAGGATCCTGATGCACTGTGAAAAGCCCACACACATCTGGCAGGATCCTGATGCACTGTGAAAACCCCATTCACATCTGGCAGTTTCCTGATACTCTGTGAAACCCACATACACACCTGGCAGGATCCTGATGAACTGTGAAGCCCCCAGACACACCTGGCAGGATCCTGATAAACTGTGAGACCCCTAAACACACCTGGCAGGATCCTGATGAACTGTGAAACCCCCATACACACCTGGCAGGATCCTGATAAACTGTGAAACCCACATACACACCTGGCAGGATCCTGATGAACTGTGAAACCCCCAGACACACCAGGCAGGATCCTGATAAACTGTGAAACGCCCATACACACCTGGCAGGATCCGGATGAACTGTGAAACCCCCATACACAACTGGCAGGATCCTGATAAACTGTGAAACCCACATACACACGTGGCAGGATCCTGATCCACTGTAAAACCCCATACACTCCAGGCAGGATACTGATAAACTGTGAAACCTACATACGCACCTGGCAGGAGCCTGGTACACTGTGAAACCCCCATACACACCTGGCAGAATCCTGATACACTGTGAAAACCCCAGACACAGCAGGCAGGATCCTGTTAAACTGTGAAACCCACATATACACCTGGCAGGATGCTGATGAACTGTGAATCCCCATACACACGTGGCAGGATCCTGATACACTGTGAAACCCCCAGACACATCTGGAAGGATCCTGATGCACTGTGAAAAACCCATACACAACTGGCAGGATCCTGATGCACTGTGAAAACCCCATTCACATCTGGCAGGATCCTGATAAACTGTGAAACCCACATGCACACCTGGCAGGATCCTGATAAACTGTGAAACCCGAGACACGAAAGGCAGGATCCCGATAAACTGTGAAAACCCCATACACACCTGGCAGGATCCTGACAAACTGTGAAACCCCCATACACACCTGGCAGGAAACTGAGGAACTGTGAAGCCAACATCCACACCTGGCTGGATCCAGAAAAACTGTGAAACCCCCATACACACCTGGCAGGATCCTCATAAACTGTGAAAACCCCAGACACACCTGTCAGGATCCTGATAAACTGTGAAAACCACATACACACCTGGCATGATCCTGATACACTGTGAAACCCCCATACACACCTGGCATGATCCTGATAAACTGTGAAACCCATATACACACCTGGCAGGATCCTGATGAACTGTGAAACCCCATACACACCAGGCAGGATACTGATAAACTGTGAAACCCACATATACACCTGGCAGGATCCTGATACACTGTGAAACCCCCAGACACATCTGGAAAGATCCTGATGCACTGTGAAAAACCCATACACAACTGGCAGGATCCTGATGCACTGTGAAAACCCCATTCACATCTGGCAGGATCCTCATAAACTGTGAAACCCACATACACACCTGGCAGGATCCTGATAAACTGTGAAACCCCAGACACAAGAGGCAGTATCACGATAAACTGTGAAACCCCCATACACACCTGGCAGGAAACTGATGAACTGTGAAACCAACATCCACACCTGGCTGGATCCTGAAAAACTGTGAAACCCCATACACACCTGGCAGGATCCTCATAAACTGTGAAAACGCCAGACACACCTGGCAGGATCCTGATAAACTGTGAAACCCACATACACACCTGGCTGGATCCTGATAAACTGTGAAACCCCAGACACAAAAGGCAGGATCCCGATAAACTGTGAAACCCCCATACACACCTGGCAGGAAACTGATGAACTTTGAAACCAACATCCACACCTGGCTGGATCCTGAAAAACTGTGAAACACCCATACACACCTGGCAGGATCCTGATAAACTGTGAAAACGCCAGACACACCTGGCAGGATCCTGATAAACTGTGAAACCCACATACACACCTGGCAGGATCCTGATACACTGCGAAAACCCCATACACACCTGGCACGATCCTGATGCACAGTGAAAACCCCATACACACCTGGCAGGATCCTGATACACTGTGAAAATCCCACACACACCTGGCAGGATCCTGATGCACAGAGAAAGCACCAAACACACCTGGCAGGATCCTGATACACTGCGAAAACCCCATACACACCTGGCAGGATCCTGATGCAATGTGAAAACCCCTTGCACACCTGGCAGGATCCTGATACACTGTGAAAACCCCACACAAACCTGGCAGGATCCTAATCCACTGTGAAAACCCCATACACACCTGGCAGGATCCTGATCCACTGTGAAAACCCCATACACACTTGGGAGGATCCTGATACACTGTGAAAACCCCAAATACACCTGGCAGTATCCTGATACACTGTGAAAACTCCACACACACCTGGCAGGATCCAAATACACTGTGAAAACCCCATACACACCTGGCAGGATCCTGATGCACTGTGAAAACCCCATACACACGATGCAGGATCCTGATACACTGTGAAACCCCCACACACATCTGGAAGGATCCTGATGCACTGTGAAAACCCCACACACATCTGGCAGGATCCTGATGCACTGTGAAAACCCCATTCACATCTGGCAGATTCCTGATACTCTGTGAAACCCACATACACACCTGGCAGGATCCTGATGAACTGTGAAGCCCCCAGACACACCTGGCAGGATCCTGATAAACTGTGAGACCCCCAAACACACCTGGCAGGATCCTGATGAACTGTGAAACCCCCATACACACCTGGCAGGATCCTGATAAACTGTGAAACCCACATACACACCTGGCAGGATCCTGATGAACTGTGAAACCCCCAGACACACCAGGCAGGATCCTGATAAACTGTGAAACGCCCATACACACCTGGCAGGATCCGGATGAACTGTGAAACCCCCATACACACCTGGCAGGATCCTGATAAACTGTGAAACCCACATACACACGTGGCAGGATCCTGATCCACTGTGAAACCCCATACACTCCAGGCAGGATACTGATAAACTGTGAAACCTACATACGCACCTGGCAGGAGTCTGGTACACTGTGAAACCCCCATACACACCTGGCAGAATCCTGATACACTGTGAAAACCCCAGACACAGCAGGCAGGATCCTGTTAAACTGTGAAACCCACATATACACCTGGCAGGATGCTGATGAACTGTGAATCCCCATACACACGTGGCAGGATCCTGATACACTGTGAAACTCCCAGACACATCTGGAAGGATCCTGATGCACTGTGAAAAACCCATACACAACTGGCAGGATCCTGATGCACTGTGAAAACCCCATTCACATCTGGTAGGATCCTGATAAACTGTGAAACCCACATACACACCTGGCAGGATCCTGATAAACTGTGAAACCCGAGACACAAAAGGCAGGATCCCGATAAACTGTGAAAACTCACATACACACCTGGCAGGATCCTGACAAATTGTGAAACCCCCATACACACCTGGCAGGAAACTGATGAACTGTGAAGTCAACATCCACACCTGGCTGGATCCTGAAAAACTTTGAAACCCCCATACACACCTGGCAGGATCCTCATAAACTGTGAAAACCCCAGACACACCTGTCAGGATCCTGATAAACTGTGAAAACAACATACACACCTGGCATGATCCTGATACACTGCGAAACCCCCATACACACCTGGCATGATCCTGATAAACTGTGAAACCCACATACACACCTGGCAGGATCCTGATACACTGCAAAAACCCCATACACACCTGGCAGGATTCTGATGCCCAGTGAAAACCCCATACACACCTGGCAGGATCCTGATACACAGAGAAAGCACCAAACACACCTGGCAGGATCATGATAGACTGTGAAAACCCCATACACACCTGGCAGGATCCTGATGCAAAGTCAAAACCCCTTGCACACCTGGCAGGATCCTGATAAACTGTGAAACCCACATACACACCTGGCAGGATCCTGATAAACTGTGAAACCCGAGACACAAAAGGCAGGATCCCGATAAACTGTGAAAACCCCATACACACCTGGCAGGATCCTGACAAACTATGAAAACCCCATAAACACCTGGCAGGATCCTGATCCACTGTGAAAACCGCATACACACCTGGCAGGATCCTGATCCACTGTGAAAACCCCATACACACTTGGGGGGATCCCGAAACACTGTGAAAACCCCATACACACCTGGCAGTATCCTGATACACTGTGAAAAACCCACACACACCTGGCAGGATCCAAATACACTGTGAAAACCCCATACACACCTGGCAGGATCCTGATGCACTTTGAAAACCCTATACACACGATGCAGGTTCCTGATACACTGTGAAACCCCCACACACATCTGGAAGGATCCTGATGCACTGTGAAAACCCCACACACATCTGGCAGGATCCTGATGCACTGTGAAAACCCCATTCACATCTGGCAGTTTCCTGATACACTGTGAAACCGACATACACACCTGGCAGGATCCTGATGAACTGTGAAGCCCCCAGTCACACCTGGCAGGATCCTGATAAATTGTGAGACCCCGAAACACACCTGGCAGGATCCTGATGAACTGTGAAACCCCCATACACACCTGGCAGGATCCTGATAAACTGTGAAACCCACATACACACCTGGCGGGATCCTGATGAGCTGTGAAACCCCCAGACACACCAGGCAGGATCCTGATAAACTGTGAAACCCACATACACACCTGGCAGGATCCTGATGAACTGTGAAGCCCCCAGTCACACCTGGCAGGATCCTGATAAACTGTGAGACCCCGAAACACACCTGGCAGGATCCTGATGAACTGTGAAACCCCCATACACACCTGGCAGGATCCTGATACACAGAGAAAGCACCAAACACACCTGGCAGGATCATGATAGACTGTGAAAACCCCATACACACCTGGCAGGATCCTGATGCAAAGTCAAAACCCCTTGCACACCTGGCAGGATCCTGATAAACTGTGAAACCCACATACACACCTGGCAGGATCCTGATAAACTGTGAAACCCGAGACACAAAAGGCAGGATCCCGATAAACTGTGAAAACCCCATACACACCTGGCAGGATCCTGACAAACTATGAAAACCCCATAAACACCTGGCAGGATCCTGATCCACTGTGAAAACCGCATACACACCTGGCAGGATCCTGATCCACTGTGAAAACCCCATACACACTTGGGGGGATCCCGAAACACTGTGAAAACCCCATACACACCTGGCAGTATCCTGATACACTGTGAAAAACCCACACACACCTGGCAGGATCCAAATACACTGTGAAAACCCCATACACACCTGGCAGGATCCTGATGCACTTTGAAAACCCTATACACACGATGCAGGTTCCTGATACACTGTGAAACCCCCACACACATCTGGCAGGATCCTGATGCACTGTGAAAACCCCACACACATCTGGCAGGATCCTGATGCACTGTGAAAACCCCATTCACATCTGGCAGTTTCCTGATACACTGTGAAACCGACATACACACCTGGCAGGATCCTGATGAACTGTGAAGCCCCCAGTCACACCTGGCAGGATCCTGATAAACTGTGAGACCCCGAAACACACCTGGCAGGATCCTGATGAACTGTGAAACCCCCATACACACCTGGCAGGATCCTGATAAACTGTGAAACCCACATACACACCTGGCGGGATCCTGATGAGCTGTGAAACCCCCAGACACACCAGGCAGGATCCTGATAAACTGTGAAACCCACATACACACCTGGCAGGATCCTGATGAACTGTGAAGCCCCCAGTCACACCTGGCAGGATCCTGATAAACTGTGAGACCCCGAAACACACCTGGCAGGATCCTGATGAACTGTGAAACCCCCATACACACCTGGCAGGATCCTGATAAACTGTGAAACCCACATACACACCTGGCGGGATCCTGATGAGCTGTGAAACCCCCAGACACACCTGGCAGGATCCTGATAAACTGTGAAACCCCCGTACACACCTGGCAGGATCCTGATGAACTGTGAAACCCCCATACACACCTGTCAGGATCCTGATAAACTGTGAAACCCACATAAACACGTGGCAGGATCCTGATCCACTGTGAAACCCCATACACTCCAGGCAGGATACTGATAAACTGTGAAACCCACATACACACCGGGCAGGAGCCTGGTACACTGTGAGACCCCCATACACACCTGGCAGAATCCTGATACACTGTGAAAACCCCAGACACAGCAGGATGGATCCTGAAAAACTGTGAAACCCACATATACACCTGGCAGGATCCTGATGAACTGTGAATCCCCATACACACGTGGTAGGATCCTGATACACTGTGAAACCCCCAGACACATTTGGAAGGATCCTGATGCACTGTGAAAAACCCATACACAACTGGCAGGATCCTGATGCACTGTGAAAACCCCATTCACATCTGGCAGGATCCTGATAAACTGTGAAACCCACATACACACCTGGCAGGATCCTGATAAACTGTGAAACCCGAGACACAAAAGGCAGGATCCCGATAAACTGTGAAAACCCCATACACACCTGGCTGGATCCTGACAAACTGTGAAACCCCCATACACACCTGGCAGGAAACTGATGAACTGTGAAACCAACATCCACAACTGGCTGGATCCTGAAAAACTTTGAAACCCCCATACACACCTGGCAGGATCCTCATAAACTGTGAAAACCCCAGACACACCTGGCAGGATCCTGATAAACTGTGAAACCCACATACACACCTGGCAGGATCCTGATACACAGCAAAAACCCCATACACACCTGGCAGGATCCTGATGCAATGTGAAAACCCCTTGCACACCTGGCAGTATCCTGATAGACTGTGAAAACCCCACACACACCTGGCAATATCCTGATCCACTGTGAAAACCGCATACACACCTGGCAGGATCCTGATCCACTGTGAAAACCCCATACACACTTGGGAGGATCCTGATACACTGTGAAAACCCCAAACACACCTGGCAGTATCCTGATACACTGTGAAAACCCCACACACACATGGCAGGATGCAAATACACTGTGAAAAACCCATACACACCTGGCAGGATCCTGATGCACTGTGAAAACCCCATGCACACGATGCAGGATCCTCATAGACTGTGAAATCCCCACACACATCTGGAAGGATCCTGATGCACTGTGAAAACCCCATACACATCTGGCAGGATCCTGATGCACTCTGAAAACCCCATTCACATCTGGCAGTTTCCTGATACACTGTGAAACCCACATACACACCTGGCAGAATCCTGATGAACAGTGAAACACACATACACACCTGGCAGGATGCTGATCAATTGTGAAACCCCATACACTCCAGGCAGGATTCTGATAAACTGTGAAACCCACATACAGACCTGGCAGGAGCCTGGTACTCTGTGAAACCCCTGGACACACCTGGCAGAATCCTGATACACTGTGAAAACCCCAGACACAGCAGGCAGGATCCTGATACACTGTGAAACCCACATATACACCTGCAGGATCCTGATGGACTGTGAAAACCCCATACACACCTGGCAGGATCCTGATAAACTGTGAAGCCCACATACACACCTGGCAGGATCCTGATACACTGCGAAACCCCCATACAACCCTGGCATGATCCTGATAAACTGTGAAACCCATATACACACCTGGCAGGATCCTGATACACTGTGAAAAACCCATACACACGATGCAGGATCCTGATACACTGTTTAACCCCCACACACATCTGGAAGGATCCTGATGCACTGTGAAAACCCCACACACATCCGGCAGGATCCTGATGCACTGTGAAAACCCCATTCACATCTGGCAGTTTCCTGATACACTTTGAAACCCACATACACACCTGGCAGGATCCTGATGAACTGTGAAACCCCCCGACACACCTGGCAGGATCCTGATAAACTGTGAGACCCCCAAACACACCTGCAGGATCCTGATGAACTGTGAAACCCCCAAACACACCTGGCAGGATCCTGATAAACTGTGAAACCCACATACACACCTGGCAGGATCCTGAGGAACTGTGAAACCCCCGGACACACCAGGCAGTATCCTGATAAACTGTGAAACGCCCATACACACCTGGCAGGATCCGGATGAACTGTGAAACCCCCATACACACCTGGCAGGATCCTGATAAACTGTGAAAACCACATACACACGTGGCAGGATCCTGATCCACTGTGAAACCCCATACACTCCAGGCAGGATACTGATAAACTGTGAAACCCACAAACACACCTGGCAGGAGCCTGGTACACTGTAAAACCCCCATACACACCTGGCAGAATCCTGATACACTGTGAAAACCCCAGACACAGCAGGCAGGATCCTGATAAACTGTGAAACCCACATATACACGTGGCAGGATCCTGATGAACTGTGAATCCCCATACACACGTGGCAGTATCCTGATACACTGTGAAACCCCCAGACACATCTGGAAGGATCCTGATGCACTGTGAAAAACCCATACACAACTGGCAGGATCCTGATGCACTGTGAAAACCCCATTCACATCTGGCAGGATCCTGATAAACTGTGAAACCCACATACACACCTGGCAGGATCCTGATAAACTGTGAAACCCGAGACACAAAAGGCAGGATCCCGATAAACTGTGAAAACCCCATACACACCTGGCAGGATCCTGACAAACTGTGAAACCCCCATACACACCTGGCAGGAAACTGATGCACTGTGATACCAACATCCACACCTGGCTGGATCCTGAAAAACTGTGAAACCCCCATACACACCTGGCAGGATCCTGATAAACTGTGAAACCCACATACACACCTGGCAGAATCCTGATACACTGCGAAACCCCCATACACACCTGGCATGATCCTGATAAACTGTGAAACCCACATACACACCTGGCAGGATCCTGATACACTGCAATAACCCCATACACACCTGGCAGGATCCTGAAGCTCAGTGAAAACCCCATACACACCTGGCAGGATCTTGATACACTGTGGAAACCCCACACACACCTGGCAGGATCCTGATGCACAGAGAAAGCACCAAGCACACCTGGCAGGATCCTGATAGACTGTGAAAACCCCATACACACCTAGCAGGATCCTGATGCAATGTGAAAACCCCTTGCACACCTGGCAGGATCCTGATACACTGTGAAAACCCCACACACACCTGGCAGGATCCTGATCCACTGTGAAAACCGCATACACACCTGGCAGGATCCTGATCCACTGTGAAAACCCCATACACACTTGGGAGGATCCTGATACACTGTGAAAACCCCATACTCACCTGGCAGTATCCTGATACACTGTGATAACCCCACACACATGGCCGGATCCAAATACACTGTGAAAACCCCATACACACCTGGCAGGATCGTGATGCACTGTGAAAACCCCATGCACACGATGCAGGATCCTGATACACTGTGAAACCCCCACACACATCTGGAAGGATCCCGATGCACTGTGAAAACCCCACACACATCTGGCAGGAGCCTGATGCACTGTGAAAACCCCATTCACATCTCGCAGTTTCCTGATACACTTTGAAACCCACATAAACACCTGGCAGGATCCTGATGAACTGTGAAACCCCCAGACACACCTGGCAGGATCCTAATAAACTGTGAGACCCGCAAACACACCTGGCAGGATCCTGATGAACTGTGAAACCCCCAAACACACCTGGCAGGATCCTGATAAACTGTGAAACCCACATACACACCTGGCAGGATCCTGATGAACTGTGAAACCCCCAGACACACCAGGCAGGATCCTGATAAACTGTGAAACGCCCATACACACCTGGCAGGATCCGGATGAACTGTGAAACCCCCATACACACCTGGCAGGATCCTGAGAAACTGTGAAAACCACATACACACGTGGCAGGATCCTGATCAACTGTGAAACCCCATACACTCCAGGCAGGATACTGATAAACTGTGAAACCCACAAACACACCTGGCAGGAGCCTGGTACACTGTAAAACCCCCATACACACCTGGCAGAATCCTGATACAGTGTGAAAACCCCAGACACAGCAGGCAGGATCCTGATAAACTGTGAAACCCACATATACACCTGGCAGGATCCTGATGAACTGTGAATCCCCATACACACGTGGCAGGATCCTGATACACTGTGAAACCCCCAGACACACCTGGAAGGATCCTGATGCACTGTGAAAAACCCATACACAACTGGCAGGATCCTGATGCACTGTGAAAACTCCATTCACATCTGGCAGGATCCTGATAAACTGTGAAACCCACATACACACCTGGCAGGATCCTGATACACTGTGAAAAACCCACACACACCTGGCAGGATCCAAATACACTGTGAAAACCCCATACACACCTGGCAGGATCCTGATGCACTTTGAAAACCCTATACACACGATGCAGGTTCCTGATACACTGTGAAACCCCCACACACATCTGGAAGGATCCTGATGCACTGTGAAAACCCCACACACATCTGGCAGGATCCTGATGCACTGTGAAAACCCCATTCACATCTGGCAGTTTCCTGATACACTGTGAAACCGACATACACACCTGGCAGGATCCTGATGAACTGTGAAGCCCCCAGTCACACCTGGCAGGATCCTGATAAATTGTGAGACCCCGAAACACACCTGGCAGGATCCTGATGAACTGTGAAACCCCCATACACACCTGGCAGGATCCTGATAAACTGTGAAACCCACATACACACCTGGCGGGATCCTGATGAGCTGTGAAACCCCCAGACACACCAGGCAGGATCCTGATAAACTGTGAAACCCACATACACACCTGGCAGGATCCTGATGAACTGTGAAGCCCCCAGTCACACCTGGCAGGATCCTGATAAACTGTGAGACCCCGAAACACACCTGGCAGGATCCTGATGAACTGTGAAACCCCCATACACACCTGGCAGGATCCTGATACACAGAGAAAGCACCAAACACACCTGGCAGGATCATGATAGACTGTGAAAACCCCATACACACCTGGCAGGATCCTGATGCAAAGTCAAAACCCCTTGCACACCTGGCAGGATCCTGATAAACTGTGAAACCCACATACACACCTGGCAGGATCCTGATAAACTGTGAAACCCGAGACACAAAAGGCAGGATCCCGATAAACTGTGAAAACCCCATACACACCTGGCAGGATCCTGACAAACTATGAAAACCCCATAAACACCTGGCAGGATCCTGATCCACTGTGAAAACCGCATACACACCTGGCAGGATCCTGATCCACTGTGAAAACCCCATACACACTTGGGGGGATCCCGAAACACTGTGAAAACCCCATACACACCTGGCAGTATCCTGATACACTGTGAAAAACCCACACACACCTGGCAGGATCCAAATACACTGTGAAAACCCCATACACACCTGGCAGGATCCTGATGCACTTTGAAAACCCTATACACACGATGCAGGTTCCTGATACACTGTGAAACCCCCACACACATCTGGCAGGATCCTGATGCACTGTGAAAACCCCACACACATCTGGCAGGATCCTGATGCACTGTGAAAACCCCATTCACATCTGGCAGTTTCCTGATACACTGTGAAACCGACATACACACCTGGCAGGATCCTGATGAACTGTGAAGCCCCCAGTCACACCTGGCAGGATCCTGATAAACTGTGAGACCCCGAAACACACCTGGCAGGATCCTGATGAACTGTGAAACCCCCATACACACCTGGCAGGATCCTGATAAACTGTGAAACCCACATACACACCTGGCGGGATCCTGATGAGCTGTGAAACCCCCAGACACACCAGGCAGGATCCTGATAAACTGTGAAACCCACATACACACCTGGCAGGATCCTGATGAACTGTGAAGCCCCCAGTCACACCTGGCAGGATCCTGATAAACTGTGAGACCCCGAAACACACCTGGCAGGATCCTGATGAACTGTGAAACCCCCATACACACCTGGCAGGATCCTGATAAACTGTGAAACCCACATACACACCTGGCGGGATCCTGATGAGCTGTGAAACCCCCAGACACACCTGGCAGGATCCTGATAAACTGTGAAACCCCCGTACACACCTGGCAGGATCCTGATGAACTGTGAAACCCCCATACACACCTGTCAGGATCCTGATAAACTGTGAAACCCACATAAACACGTGGCAGGATCCTGATCCACTGTGAAACCCCATACACTCCAGGCAGGATACTGATAAACTGTGAAACCCACATACACACCTGGCAGGAGCCTGGTACACTGTGAGACCCCCATACACACCTGGCAGAATCCTGATACACTGTGAAAACCCCAGACACAGCAGGCGGGATCCTGAAAAACTGTGAAACCCACATATACACCTGGCAGGATCCTGATGAACTGTGAATCCCCATACACACGTGGTAGGATCCTGATACACTGTGAAACCCCCAGACACATTTGGAAGGATCCTGATGCACTGTGAAAAACCCATACACAACTGGCAGGATCCTGATGCACTGTGAAAACCCCATTCACATCTGGCAGGATCCTGATAAACTGTGAAACCCACATACACACCTGGCAGGATCCTGATAAACTGTGAAACCCGAGACACAAAAGGCAGGATCCCGATAAACTGTGAAAACCCCATACACACCTGGCTGGATCCTGACAAACTGTGAAACCCCCATACACACCTGGCAGGAAACTGATGAACTGTGAAACCAACATCCACACCTGGCTGGATCCTGAAAAACTTTGAAACCCCCATACACACCTGGCAGGATCCTCATAAACTGTGAAAACCCCAGACACACCTGGCAGGATCCTGATAAACTGTGAAACCCACATACACACCTGGCAGGATCCTGATACACAGCAAAAACCCCATACACACCTGGCAGGATCCTGATGCAATGTGAAAACCCCTTGCACACCTGGCAGTATCCTGATAGACTGTGAAAACCCCACACACACCTGGCAATATCCTGATCCACTGTGAAAACCGCATACACACCTGGCAGGATCCTGATCCACTGTGAAAACCCCATACACACTTGGGAGGATCCTGATACACTGTGAAAACCCCAAACACACCTGGCAGTATCCTGATACACTGTGAAAACCCCACACACACATGGCAGGATGCAAATACACTGTGAAAAACCCATACACACCTGGCAGGATCCTGATGCACTGTGAAAACCCCATGCACACGATGCAGGATCCTCATAGACTGTGAAATCCCCACACACATCTGGAAGGATCCTGATGCACTGTGAAAACCCCATACACATCTGGCAGGATCCTGATGCACTCTGAAAACCCCATTCACATCTGGCAGTTTCCTGATACACTGTGAAACCCACATACACACCTGGCAGAATCCTGATGAACAGTGAAACACACATACACACCTGGCAGGATGCTGATCAATTGTGAAACCCCATACACTCCAGGCAGGATTCTGATAAACTGTGAAACCCACATACAGACCTGGCAGGAGCCTGGTACTCTGTGAAACCCCTGGACACACCTGGCAGAATCCTGATACACTGTGAAAACCCCAGACACAGCAGGCAGGATCCTGATACACTGTGAAACCCACATATACACCTGCAGGATCCTGATGGACTGTGAAAACCCCATACACACCTGGCAGGATCCTGATAAACTGTGAAGCCCACATACACACCTGGCAGGATCCTGATACACTGCGAAACCCCCATACAACCCTGGCATGATCCTGATAAACTGTGAAACCCATATACACACCTGGCAGGATCCTGATACACTGTGAAAAACCCATACACACGATGCAGGATCCTGATACACTGTTTAACCCCCACACACATCTGGAAGGATCCTGATGCACTGTGAAAACCCCACACACATCCGGCAGGATCCTGATGCACTGTGAAAACCCCATTCACATCTGGCAGTTTCCTGATACACTTTGAAACCCACATACACACCTGGCAGGATCCTGATGAACTGTGAAACCCCCCGACACACCTGGCAGGATCCTGATAAACTGTGAGACCCCCAAACACACCTGCAGGATCCTGATGAACTGTGAAACCCCCAAACACACCTGGCAGGATCCTGATAAACTGTGAAACCCACATACACACCTGGCAGGATCCTGATGAACTGTGAAACGCCCGGACACACCAGGCAGTATCCTGATAAACTGTGAAACGCCCATACACACCTGGCAGGATCCGGATGAACTGTGAAACCCCCATACACACCTGGCAGGATCCTGATAAACTGTGAAAACCACATACACACGTGGCAGGATCCTGATCCACTGTGAAACCCCATACACTCCAGGCAGGATACTGATAAACTGTGAAACCCACAAACACACCTGGCAGGAGCCTGGTACACTGTAAAACCCCCATACACACCTGGCAGAATCCTGATACACTGTGAAAACCCCAGACACAGCAGGCAGGATCCTGATAAACTGTGAAACCCACATATACACCTGGCAGGATCCTGATGAACTGTGAATCCCCATACACACGTGGCAGTATCCTGATACACTGTGAAACCCCCAGACACATCTGGAAGGATCCTGATGCACTGTGAAAAACCCATACACAACTGGCAGGATCCTGATGCACTGTGAAAACCCCATTCACATCTGGCAGGATCCTGATAAACTGTGAAACCCACATACACACCTGGCAGGATCCTGATAAACTGTGAAACCCGAGACACAAAAGGCAGGATCCCGATAAACTGTGAAAACCCCATACACACCTGGCAGGATCCTGACAAACTGTGAAACCCCCATACACACCTGGCAGGAAACTGATGCACTGTGAAACCAACATCCACACCTGGCTGGATCCTGAAAAACTGTGAAACCCCCATACACACCTGGCAGGATCCTGATAAACTGTGAAACCCACATACACACCTGGCAGAATCCTGATACACTGCGAAACCCCCATACACACCTGGCATGATCCTGATAAACTGTGAAACCCACATACACACCTGGCAGGATCCTGATACACTGCAATAACCCCATACACACCTGGCAGGATCCTGAAGCTCAGTGAAAACCCCATACACACCTGGCAGGATCCTGATACACTGTGGAAACCCCACACACACCTGGCAGGATCCTGATGCACAGAGAAAGCACCAAGCACACCTGGCAGGATCCTGATAGACTGTGAAAACCCCATACACACCTAGCAGGATCCTGATGCAATGTGAAAACCCCTTGCACACCTGGCAGGATCCTGATACACTGTGAAAACCCCAAACACACCTGGCAGGATCCTGATCCACTGTGAAAACCGCATACACACCTGGCAGGATCCTGATCCACTGTGAAAACCCCATACACACTTGGGAGGATCCTGATACACTGTGAAAACCCCATACTCACCTGGCAGTATCCTGATACACTGTGATAACCCCACACACATGGCCGGATCCAAATACACTGTGAAAACCCCATACACACCTGGCAGGATCGTGATGCACTGTGAAAACCCCATGCACACGATGCAGGATCCTGATACACTGTGAAACCCCCACACACATCTGGAAGGATCCCGATGCACTGTGAAAACCCCACACACATCTGGCAGGAGCCTGATGCACTGTGAAAACCCCATTCACATCTCGCAGTTTCCTGATACACTTTGAAACCCACATAAACACCTGGCAGGATCCTGATGAACTGTGAAACCCCCAGACACACCTGGCAGGATCCTAATAAACTGTGAGACCCGCAAACACACCTGGCAGGATCCTGATGAACTGTGAAACCCCCAAACACACCTGTCAGGATCCTGATAAACTGTGAAACCCACATACACACCTGGCAGGATCCTGATGAACTGTGAAACCCCCAGACACACCAGGCAGGATCCTGATAAACTGTGAAACGCACATACACACCTGGCAGGATCCGGATGAACTGTGAAACCCCCATACACACCTGGCAGGATCCTGAGAAACTGTGAAAACCACATACACACGTGGCAGGATCCTGATCAACTGTGAAACCCCATACACTCCAGGCAGGATACTGATAAACTGTGAAACCCACAAACACACCTGGCAGGAGCCTGGTACACTGTAAAACCCCCATACACACCTGGCAGAATCCTGATACAGTGTGAAAACCCCAGACACAGCAGGCAGGATCCTGATAAACTGTGAAACCCACATATACACCTGGCAGGATCCTGATGAACTGTGAATCCCCATACACACGTGGCAGGATCCTGATACACTGTGAAACCCCCAGACACACCTGGAAGGATCCTGATGCACTGTGAAAAACCCATACACAACTGGCAGGATCCTGATGCACTGTGAAAACTCCATTCACATCTGGCAGGATCCTGATAAACTGTGAAACCCACATACACACCTGGCAGGATCCTGATAAACTGTGAAACCCGAGACACAAAAGGCAGGATCCCGATAAACTGTGAAAACCCCATACACACCTGGCAGGATCCTGACAAACTGTGAAACCCCCATACACACCTGGCAGGAAACTGATGCACTGTGAAACCAACATCCACACCTGGCTGGATCCTGAAAAACTGTGAAACCCCCATACACACCTGGCAGGATCCTGATAAACTGTGAAACCCACATACACACCTGGCAGAATCCTGATACACTGCGAAACCCCCATACACACCTGGCATGATCCTGATAAACTGTGAAACCCACATACACACCTTGCAGGATCCTGATACACTGCAATAACCCCATACACACCTGGCAGGATCCTGATGCACAGTGAAAACCCCATACACACCTGGCAGGATCCTGATACACTGTGAAAACCCCACACACACCTGGCAGGATCCTGATGCACAGAGAAAGCACAAGGCACACCTGGCAGGATCCTGATAGACTGTGAAAACCCCATACACACCTGGCAGGATCCTGATGCAATGTGAAAACCCCTTGCACAGCTGGCAGGATCCTGATACACTGTGAAAACCCCACACACACCTGGCAGGATCCTGATCCACTGTGAAAACCGCATACACACCTGGCAGGATCCTGATCCACTGTGAAAACCCCATACACACTTGGGAGGATCCTGATACACTGTGAAAACCCCATACTCACCTGGCAGTATCCTGATACACTGTGATAACCCCACACACATGGCCGGATCCAAATACACTGTGAAAACCCCATACACACCTGGCAGGATCGTGATGCACTGTGAAAACCCCATGCACACGATGCAGGATCCTGATACACTGTGAAACCCCCACACACATCTGGAAGGATCCCGATGCACTGTGAAAACCCCACACACATCTGGCAGGATCCTGATGCACTGTGAAAACCCCATTCACATCTCGCAGTTTCCTGATACACTTTGAAACCCACATACACACCTGGCAGGATCCTGATGAACTGTGAAACCCCCAGACACACCTGGCAGGATCCTAATAAACTGTGAGACCCCCAAACACACCTGGCAGGATCCTGATGAACTGTGAAACCCCCAAACACACCTGGCAGGATCCTGATAAACTGTGAAACCCACATACACACCTGGCAGGATCCTGATGAACTGTGAAACCCCCAGACACACCAGGCAGGATCCTGATAAACTGTGAAACGCCCATACACACCTGGCAGGATCCGGATGAACTGTGAAACCCCCATACACACCTGGCAGGATCCTGATAAACTGTGAAAACCACATACACACGTGGCAGGATCCTGATCCACTGTGAAACCCCATACACTCCAGGCAGGATACTGATAAACTGTGAAACCCACAAACACACCTGGCAGGAGCCTGGTACACTGTAAAACCCCCATACACACCTGGCAGAATCCTGATACAGTGTGAAAACCCCAGACACAGCAGGCAGGATCCTGATAAACTGTGAAACCCACATATACACCTGGCAGGATCCTGATGAACTGTGAATGCCCATACACACGTGGCAGGATCCTGATACACTGTGAAACCCCCAGACACACCTGGAAGGATCCTGATGCACTGTGAAAAACCCATACACAACTGGCAGGATCCTGATGCACTGTGAAAACCCCATTCACATCTGGCAGGATCCTGATAAACTGTGAAACCCACATACACACCTGGCAGGATCCTGATAAACTGTGAAACCCGAGACACAAAAGGCAGGATCCCGATAAACTGTGAAAACCCCATACACACCTGGCAGGATCCTGACAAACTGTGAAACCCCCATACACACCTGGCAGGAAACTGATGAACTGTGAAACCAACATCCACACCTGGCTGGATCCTGAAAAACTGTGAAACCCCCATACACACCTGGCAGGATCCTGATAAACTGTGAAACCCACATACACACCTGGCAGAATCCTGATACACTGCGAAACCCCCATACACACCTGGCATGATCCTGATAAACTGTGAAACCCACATACACACCTTGCAGGATCCTGATACACTGCAGTAACCCCATACACACCTGGCAGGATCCTGATGCACAGTGAAAACCCCATGCACACCTGGCAGGATCCTGATACACTGTGAAAACCCCACACACACCTGGCAGGATCCTGATGCACAGAGAAAGCACCAAGCACACCTGGCAGGATCCTGATAGACTGTGAAAACCCCATACACACCTGGCAGGATCCTGATGCAATGTGAAAACCCCTTGCACACCTGGCAGGATCCTGATACACTGTGAAAACCCCACACACACCTGGCAGGATCCTGATCCACTGTGAAAACCGCAACCACACCTGGCAGGATCCTGATCCACTGTGAAAACCCCATACACACTTGGGAGGATCCTGATACACTGTGAAAACCCCATACACACCTGGCAGTATCCTGATACACTGTGATAACCCCACACACATGGCCGGATCCAAATACACTGTGAAAACCCCATACACACCTGGCAGGATCGTGATGCACTGTGAAAACCCCATGCACACGATGCAGGATCCTGATACACTGTGAAACCCCCACACACATCTGGAAGGATCCTGATGCCCTGTGAAAACCCCACACACATCTGGCAGGATCCTGATGCACTGTGAAAACCCCATTCACATCTGGCAGTTTCCTGATACACTGTGAAACCCACATACACACCTGGCAGAATCCTGATGAACTGTGAAACCCACATACACACCTGGCAGGATCCTGATCCACTGTGAAACCCCATACACTCCAGGCAGGATTCTGATAAACTGTGAAACCCACATACACACCTGGCAGGAGCCTGGTACACTGTGAAACCCCCATACACACCTGGCAGAATCCTGATACACTGTGAAAACCCCAGACACAGCAGGCAGGATCCTGATACACTGTGAAACCCACATATACACCTGGCAGGATGCTGAAGGACTGTGAAAACCCCATTCACACTTGGCAGGATCCTTATACACTGTGAAAACCCCATACACACCTGGCAGGATCCTGATACATTATGAAAACACCATGCACACCTGGCAGGATCCTGATCCACTGTATATATACCCCATACGCACCTGGCAGGATGCTGATAAACTGTCAATTCCCCATACACACCTGGCAGAATCCTGATATACTTTGAAACCCCCATACACACCTGGCAGGAGCCTGATGCACTGTGAAATCTCCGTGCACACCTGGCAGGTTCCTGATGCACAGTGAAACCCCATTCACATCTGGCAGGATCCTGAAACACAGTGAAACCCCATTCACATCTGGCAGGATCCTGATACACTGTGAAACCCCATACACACCTGGCAGGTTCCTGATACCCTGAGAAACCCCATACACGCATGGCAGGACCTTCATAAACTGTGAACACCCCATACACACCTGGCAGGATCCTGATACACTGTTAAATCCCTGGCACACCTGGCAGGATACCGATCCACTGTGAAAACCCCATACACTCCTGGCAGGATCCTGATCCACTGTGAAATCTCCATACACATCTGGCAGGATCCTGATAAACTGTGAAACCCACATACACACCTGGCAGGATCCTGATAAACTGTGAAACCCGAGACACAAAAGGCAGGATCCCGATAAACTGTGAAAACCCCATACACACCTGGCAGGATCCTGACAAACTGTGAAACCCCCATACACACCTGGCAGGAAACTGATGCACTGTGAAACCAACATCCACACCTGGCTGGATCCTGAAAAACTGTGAAACCCCCATACACACCTGGCAGGATCCTGATAAACTGTGAAACCCACATACACACCTGGCAGAATCCTGATACACTGCGAAACCCCCATACACACCTGGCATGATCCTGATAAACTGTGAAACCCACATACACACCTTGCAGGATCCTGATACACTGCAATAACCCCATACACACCTGGCAGGATCCCGATGCACAGTGAAAACCCCATACACACCTGGCAGGATCCTGATACACTGTGAAAACCCCACACACACCTGGCAGGATCCTGATGCACAGAGAAAGCACAAAGCACACCTGGCAGGATCCTGATAGACTGTGAAAACCCCATACACACCTGGCAGGATCCTGATGCAATGTGAAAACCCCTTGCACAGCTGGCAGGATCCTGATACACTGTGAAAACCCCACACACACCTGGCAGGATCCTGATCCACTGTGAAAACCGCATACACACCTGGCAGGATCCTGATCCACTGTGAAAACCCCATACACACTTGGGAGGATCCTGATACACTGTGAAAACCCCATACTCACCTGGCAGTATCCTGATACACTGTGATAACCCCACACACATGGCCGTATCCAAATACACTGTGAAAACCCCATACACACCTGGCAGGATCGTGATGCACTGTGAAAACCCCATGCACACGATGCAGGATCCTGATACACTGTGAAACCCCCACACACATCTGGAAGGATCCCGATGCACTGTGAAAACCCCACACACATCTGGCAGGATCCTGATGCACTGTGAAAACCCCATTCACATCTCGCAGTTTCCTGATACACTTTGAAACCCACATACACACCTGGCAGGATCCTGATGAACTGTGAAACCCCCAGACACACCTGGCAGGATCCTAATAAACTGTGAGACCCCCAAACACACCTGGCAGGATCCTGATGAACTGTGAAACCCCCAAACACACCTGGCAGGATCCTGATAAACTGTGAAACCCACATACACACCTGGCAGGATCCTGATGAACTGTGAAACCCCCAGACACACCAGGCAGGATCCTGATAAACTGTGAAACGCCCATACACACCTGGCAGGATCCGGATGAACTGTGAAACCCCCATACACACCTGGCAGGATCCTGATAAACTGTGAAAACCACATACACACGTGGCAGGATCCTGATCCACTGTGAAACCCCATACACTCCAGGCAGGATACTGATAAACTGTGAAACCCACAAACACACCTGGCAGGAGCCTGGTACACTGTAAAACCCCCATACACACCTGGCAGAATCCTGATACAGTGTGAAAACCCCAGACACAGCAGGCAGGATCCTGATAAACTGTGAAACCCACAGATACACCTGGCAGGATCCTGATGAACTGTGAATGCCCATACACACGTGGCAGGATCCTGATACACTGTGAAACCCCCAGACACACCTGGAAGGATCCTGATGCACTGTGAAAAACCCATACACAACTGGCAGGATCCTGATGCACTGTGAAAACCCCATTCACATCTGGCAGGATCCTGATAAACTGTGAAACCCACATACACACCTGGCAGGATCCTGATAAACTGTGAAACCCGAGACACAAAAGGCAGGATCCCGATAAACTGTGAAAACCCCATACACACCTGGCAGGATCCTGACAAACTGTGAAACCCCCATACACACCTGGCAGGAAACTGATGAACTGTGAAACCAACATCCACACCTGGCTGGATCCTGAAAAACTGTGAAACCCCCATACACACCTGGCAGGATCCTGATAAACTGTGAAACCCACATACACACCTGGCAGAATCCTGATACACTGCGAAACCCCCATACACACCTGGCATGATCCTGATAAACTGTGAAACCCACATACACACCTTGCAGGATCCTGATACACTGCAATAACCCCATACACACCTGGCAGGATCCTGATGCACAGTGAAAACCCCATGCACACCTGGCAGGATCCTGATACACTGTGAAAACCCCACACACACCTGGCAGGATCCTGATGCACAGAGAAAGCACCAAGCACACCTGGCAGGATCCTGATAGACTGTGAAAACCCCATACACACCTGGCAGGATCCTGATGCAATGTGAAAACCCCTTGCACACCTGGCAGGATCCTGATACACTGTGAAAACCCCACACACACCTGGCAGGATCCTGATCCACTGTGAAAACCGCATACACACCTGGCAGGATCCTGATCCACTGTGAAAACCCCATACACACTTGGGAGGATCCTGATACACTGTGAAAACCCCATACACACCTGGCAGTATCCTGATACACTGTGATAACCCCACACACATGGCCGGATCCAAA
Source organism: Heterodontus francisci (assembly GCF_036365525.1). NCBI lineage: Eukaryota > Metazoa > Chordata > Chondrichthyes > Heterodontiformes > Heterodontidae > Heterodontus > Heterodontus francisci. The sequence goes on from NC_090398.1 coordinate 56,092,024, forward strand.
TACACTGTGAAAACCCCATACACACCTGGCAGGATCGTGATGCACTGTGAAAACCCCATGCACACGATGCAGGATCCTGATACACTGTGAAACCCCCACACACATCTGGAAGGATCCTGATGCCCTGTGAAAACCCCACACACATCTGGCAGGATCCTGATGCACTGTGAAAACCCCATTCACATCTGGCAGTTTCCTGATACACTGTGAAACCCACATACACACCTGGCAGAATCCTGATGAACTGTGAAACCCACATACACACCTGGCAGGATCCTGATCCACTGTGAAACCCCATACACTCCAGGCAGGATTCTGATAAACTGTGAAACCCACATACACACCTGGCAGGAGCCTGGTACACTGTGAAACCCCCATACACACCTGGCAGAATCCTGATACACTGTGAAAACCCCAGACACAGCAGGCAGGATCCTGATACACTGTGAAACCCACATATACACCTGGCAGGATGCTGAAGGACTGTGAAAACCCCATTCACACTTGGCAGGATCCTTATACACTGTGAAAACCCCATACACACCTGGCAGGATCCTGATACATTATGAAAACACCATGCACACCTGGCAGGATCCTGATCCACTGTATATATACCCCATACGCACCTGGCAGGATGCTGATAAACTGTCAATTCCCCATACACACCTGGCAGAATCCTGATATACTTTGAAACACCCATACACACCTGGCAGGAGCCTGATGCACTGTGAAATCTCCGTGCACACCTGGCAGGTTCCTGATGCACAGTGAAACCCCATTCACATCTGGCAGGATCCTGAAACACAGTGAAACCCCATTCACATCTGGCAGGATCCTGATACACTGTGAAACCCCATACACACCTGGCAGGTTCCTGATACCCTGAGAAACCCCATACACGCATGGCAGGACCTTCATAAACTGTGAACACCCCATACACACCTGGCAGGATCCTGATACACTGTTAAATCCCTGGCACACCTGGCAGGATACCGATCCACTGTGAAAACCCCATACACTCCTGGCAGGATCCTGATCCACTGTGAAATCTCCATACACATCTGGCAGGATCCTGATCCACTGTGAAAACCGCGTTCACACCTGGCAGGACCTTGATCCACTGTGAAACCCCATTCACATCTGGCAGGATCCTGATAAACTGTGAAACCCACATACACACCTGGCAGGATCCTGATGAACTGTGAAACCCCCAGACACACCAGGCAGGATCCTGATAAACTGTGAAACCCCCATACACACCTGGCAGGATCCTGATGAACTGTGAAACCCCCATACACACCTGGCAGGATCCTGATAAACTGTGAAACCCGCATACACACGTGGCAGGATCCTGATCCACTGTGAAACCCCATACACACCAGGCAGGATACTGATCCACTGTGAAACCCACATACACACCTGGCAGGAGCCTGGTACACTGTGAAACCCCATACACACCTGGCGGAATCCTGATACACTGTGAAAACCCCAGACACACCAGGCAGGATCCTGATAAACTGTGAAACCCACATATACACCTGGCAGGATCCTGATAAACTGTGAAACCCCATACACACGTGGCATGATCCTGAGACACTGTGAAACCCCCAGACACATCTGCAAGGATCCTGATGCACTGTTAAAAACCCATACACAACTGGCAGGATCCTGATGCACTGTGAAAACCCCATTCACATCTGGCAGGATCCTGATAAACTGTGAAACCCACATACACACCTGGCAGGATCCAGATAAACTGTGAAACCCCAGAGACAAAAAGCAGGATCCCGATAAACTGTGAAACCCCCATACACACCTGGCAGGAAACTGATGAACTGTGAAACCAACATCCACACATGGCTGGATCCTGAAAAACTGTGAAATCCCTATACACACCTGGCAGTATCCTCATAAACTGTGAAAACGCCAGACACACCTGGCAGGATCCTGATAAACTGTGAAACCCACATACACACCTGGCAGGATCCTGTTACACTGCGAAAACCCCATACACACCTGGCAGGATCCTGATGCACAGTGAAAACCCCAGACACAGCAGGCAGGATCCTGATAAACTGTGAAACCCACATATACACCTGGCAGGATCCTGATGAACTGTGAATCCCCATACACACGTGGCAGTATCCTGATACACTGTGAAACCCCCAGACACATCTGGAAGGATCCTGATGCACTGTGAAAAACCCATACACAACTGGCAGGATCCTGATGCACTGTGAAAACCCCATTCACATCTGGCAGGATCCTGATAAACTGTGAAACCCACATACACACCTGGCAGGATCCTGATAAACTGTGAAACCCGAGACACAAAAGGCAGGATCCCGATAAACTGTGAAAACCACATACACACCTGGCAGGATCCTGACAAACTGTGAAACCCCCATACACACCTGGCAGGAAACTGATGAACTGTGAAAACCCCAGACACACCTGGCAGGATCCTGATAAACTGTGAAACCCACATACACACCTGGCAGGATCCTGATACACTGCGAAACCGCCATACACACCTGGCATGATCTGATAAACTGTGAAACCCACATACACACCTGGCAGGATCCTGATACACTGCAAAAACCCCATACACACCTGGCAGGATCCTGATACACTGTGAAAACCCCACACACACCTGGCAGGATCCTGATGCACAGAGGAAGCACCAAACACACCTGGCAGGATCCTGATAGACTGTGAAAACCCCATACACACCTGGCAGGATCCTGATCCACTGTGAAAACCCCATACACACCTGGCAGGATCCTGATCCACTGTGAAAACCCCATACATACTTGGGAGGATCCTGATACACTGTGAAAACCCCATACACACCTGGCAGTATCCTGATACACTGTGATAACCCCACACACATGGCCGGATACAAATACATTGTGAAAACCCCATACACATCTGGCAGGATCGTGATGCACTGTGAAAACCCCATGCACACGATGCAGGATCCTGATACACTGTGAAACCCCCACACACATCTGGAAGGATCCTGATGCACTGTGAAAACCCCATACACATCTGGCAGGATCCTGATGCACTGTGAAAACCCCATTCACATCTGGCAGTTTCCTGATACACTGTGAAACCCACATACACACCTGGCAGAATCCTGATGAACTGTGAAACACACATACACACCTGGCAGGATCCTGATCCACTGTGAAACCCCATACTCTCCAGGCAGGATTCTGATAAACTGTGAAACCCACATACACACCTGGCAGGAGCCTGGTACACTGTGAAACCCCCAATCACACCTGGCAGAATCCTGATACACTGTGAAAACCCCAGACACAGCAGGCAGGATCCTGATACACTGTGAAACCCACATATACACCTGGCAGGATGCTGAAGGACTGTGAAAACCCCATACACACCTGGCAGGATCCTGATACACTGTGAAAACCCCGCACACACCTGGCAGGAACCTGATCCACTGTGAAAACCCCATACACACCTGGCAGGATGCTGATCTACTGTGAAAACCCCATTCACACTTGGCAGGCTCCTTATACACTGGGAAAACCCCATACACACCTGGCAGGATCCTGATACATTATGAAAACACCATGCACACCTGGCAGGATCCTGATCCACTGTATATATACCCCATACGCACCTGGCAGGATGCTGATAAACTGTGAATTCCCCATACACACCTGGCAGGATCCTGATAAACTGTGAAACCCCCAGATACACCTGGCAGCATCCTGATAAACTGTGAAATCCCATACACACCTGGCAGAATCCTGATATACTGTGAAACCCCCATACACACCTGGCAAGAGCCTGATGCACTGTGAAATCCCCGTGCACACCTGGCAGGTTCCTGATGCACAGTGAAACCCCATTCACATCTGGCAGGATCCTGAAACACAGTGAAACCCCATTCACATCTGGCAGGATCCTGATACACTGTGAAGCCCCATACACACCTGGCAGGATCCTGATACCCTGAGAAACCCCATACACACCTGGCAGGATCCTGATACACAGTGAAACCCCCATGCACACCTGGCAGGATCCAGATCCACTGTGAAAACCCCATACACGCATGGCAGGACCTTCATAAACTGTGAACACCCCATACACACCTGGCAGGATTCTGATACACTGTTAAATCCCTGGCACACCTGGCAGGATCCTGATCCACTGTGAAAACCCCATACACTCCTGGCAGGATCCAGATCCACTGTGAAATCTCCATACACATCTGGCAGGATCCTGATCCACTGTGAAAACCGCGTTCACACCTGGCAGGACCCTGATCCACTGTGAAACCCCATTCACATCTGGCAGGATCCTGATAAACTGTGAAACCCACATACACACCTGGCAGGATCCTGATGAACTGTGAAATCCCCAGACACACCAGGCAGTGTCCTGATAAACTGTGAAACCCCCATACACACCTGGCAGGATCCTGATGAACTGTGAAACCCCCATACACACCTGGCAGGATCCTGATAAACTGTGAAACCCACATACACACGTGGCAGGATCCTGATCCACTGTGAAACCCCATACACACCAGGCAGGATACTGATCCACTGTGAAACCCACATACACACCTGGCAGGAGCCTGGTACACTGTGAAACCCCATACACACCTGTCGGAATCCTGATACACTGTGAAAACCCCAGACACACCAGGCAGGATCCTGATAAACGGTGAAACCCACATATACACCTGGCAAGATCCTGATAAACTGCGAAACCCCAGAGACAAAAAAATGATCCCGATAAACTGTGAAACCCCCATACACACCTGGCAGGAAACTGACAAACTGTGAAACCAACATCCACACATGGCTGGATCCTGAAAAACTGTGAAACCCCTATACACACCTGGCAGTATCCTCATAAACTGTGAAAACGCCAGACACACCTGGCAGGATCCTGATAAACTGTGAAACCCACATGCACACCTGGCAGGATCCTGATACACTACGAAACCCCCATACACACCTGGCATGAACCTGATAAACTGTGAAACCCACATACACACCTGGCAGGATCCTGATACACTGCGAAAACCCCATACACACCTGGCAGGATCCTGATGCACAGTGAAAACCCCATACACACCTGGCAGGATCCTGATACACTGTGAAAACCCCACACACACCTGGCAGGATCCTGATGCACAGAGAAAGCACCAAACACACCTGGCAGGATCCTGATACACTGTGAAAACCCCATACACACCTGGCAGGATCCTGATGCAATGTGAAAACCCCTTGCACACCTGGCAGGATCCTGATACACTGTGAAAACCCCACACACACCTGGCAGGATCCTGATCCACTGTGAAAACCCCATACACACCTGGCAGGATCCTGATCCACTGTGAAAACCCCATACACACTTGGGAGGTTCCTGATGCACAGTGAAACCCCATTCACATCTGGCAGGATCCTGAAACACAGTGAAACCCCATTCACATCTGGCAGGATCCTGATACACTGTGAAACCCCATACACACCTTGCAGGATCCTGATACCCTGAGAAACCCCATACACACCTGGCAGGATCCTGATACACAGTGAAACCCCCATGCACACCTGGCAGGATCCAGATCCACTGTGAAAACCCCATACACGCATGGCAGGACCTTCATAAACTGTGAACACCCCATACACACCTGGCAGGATTCTGATACACTGTTAAATCCCTGGCACACCTGGCAGGATCCTGATCCACTGTGAAAACCCCATACACTCCTGGCAGGATCCTGATCCACTGTGAAATCTCCATACACATCTGGCAGGATCCTGATCCACTGTGAAAACCGCGTTCACACCTGGCAGGACCCTGATCCACTGTGAAACCCCATTCACATCTGGCAGGATCCTGATAAACTGTGAAACCCACATACACACCTGGCAGGATCCTGATGAACTGTGAAACCCCCAGACACACCAGGCAGGATCCTGATAAACTGTGAAACCCCCATACACACCTGGCAGGATCCTGATGAACTGTGAAACCCCCATAAACACCTGGCAGGATCCTGATAAACTGTGAAACCCACATACACACGTGGCAGGATCCTGATCCACTGTGAAACCCCATACACACCAGGCAGGATACTGATCCACTGTGAAACCCACATACACACCTGGCAGGAGCCTGGTACACTGTGAAACCCCATACACACCTGTCGGAATCCTGATACACTGTGAAAACGCCAGACACACCAGGCAGGATCCTGATAAACGGTGAAACCCACATATACACCTGGCAAGATCCTGATAAACTGTGAAACCCCATACACACGTGGCAGGATCCTGAGACACTGTGAAACCCCCAGACACATCTGGAAGGATCCTGATGCACTGTGAAAAACCCATACACAACTGGCAGGATCCAGATGCACTGTGAAAACCCCATTCACTTCTGGCAGGATCCTGATAAACTGTGAAACCCACATACACACCTGGCAGGATCCTGATAAACTGTGAAACCCCAGAGACAAAAAAATTATCCCGATAAACTGTGAAACCCCCATACACACCTGGCAGGAAACTGACAAACTGTGAAACCAACATCAACACATGGCTGGATCCTGAAAAACTGTGAAACCCCTGTACACACCTGGCAGTATCCTCATAAACTGTGAAAACGCCAGACACACCTGGCAGGATCCTGATAAACTGTGAAACCCACATGCACACCTGGCAGGATCCTGATACACTACGAAACCCCCATACACACCTGGCATGAACCTGATAAACTGTGAAACCCACATACACACCTGGCAGGATCCTGATACACTGCGAAAACCCCATACACACCTGGCAGGATCCTGATGCACAGTGAAAACCCCATACACACCTGGCAGGATCCTGATACACTGTGAAAACCCCGCACACACCTGGCAGGATCCTGATGCACAGAGAAAGCACCAAACACACCTGGCAGGATCCTGATACACTGTGAAAACCCCATACACACCTGGCAGGATCCTGATGCAATGTGAAAACCCCTTGCACACCTGGCAGGATCCTGATACACTGTGAAAACCCCACACACACCTGGCAGGATCCTGATCCACTGTGAAAACCCCATACACACCTGGCAGGATCCTGATCCACTGTGAAAACCCTATACACACTTGGGAGGATCCTGATACACTGTGAAAACCCCATACACACCTGGCAGTATCCTGATACACTATGAAAACCCCACACACACCTGGCAGGATCCAAATACACTGTGAAAACCCCATACACACCTGGCAGGATCCTGATGCACTGTGAAAACCCCATACACAAGATGCAGGATACTGATACACTGTGAAACCCCCACACACATCTGGAAGGATCCTGATGCACTGTGAAAACCCCACACACATCTGGCAGGATCATGATGCACTGTGAAAACGCCATTCACATCTGGCAGTATCTTGATACACTTTGAAACTCACAGACACACCTGGCATTATCCTGATGAACTGTGAAGCCCCCAGACACACCTGGCAGGATCCTGATAAACTGTGAGACCCCCAAACACACCTGGCAGGATCCTGATGAACTGTGAAACCCCCATACACACCTGGCAGGATCCTGATAAACTGTGAAACCCACATACACACCTGGTAAGATCCTGATGAACTGTGAAACCCCCAGACACACCATGCAGGATCCGGATGAACTGTGAAACCCCCATACACACCTGGCAGGATCCTGATAAACTGTGAAACCCACATACACACGTGGCAGGATCCTGATCCACTGTGAAACCCCATACACTCCAGGCAGGATACTGATAAACTGTGAAACACACATACACACCTGGCAGGAGCCTGGTACACTGTGAAACCCCCATACACACCTGGCAGAATCCTGATAAACTGTGAAAACCCCAGACACAGCAGGCAGGATCCTGATAAACTGTGAAACCCACATATACACCTGGCAAGATCCTGATAAACTGTGAATCCCCATACACACGTGGCAGGATCCTGATACACTGTGAAAGCCCCAGACACATCTGGAAGGATCCTGATGCACTGTGAAAAACCCATACACAACTGGCAGGATCTTGATGCACTGTGAAAACCCCATTCACATCTGGCAGGATCCTGATAAGCTGTGAAACCCACATACACACCTGGCAGGATCCTGATAAACTGTGAAAACCCAGACACAAAAGGCAGGATCCGGATAAACTGTGAAAACCCCATACACACCTGGCAGGATCCTGACAAACTGTGAAACCCCTATACACACCTGGCAGGAAACTGATGAACTGTGAAACCAACATCCACACCTGGCTGGATCCTGAAAAACAGTGAAACCCCCATAAACACCTGGCAGGATCCTAATAAACTGTGAAAACCCACATACACACCTGGCAGGATCCTGATACACTGCGAAACCCCCATACACACCTGGCATGATCCTGATAAACTGTGAAACCCACACACACACCTGGCAGGATCCTGATACACTGCGAAAACCCCATACACACCATGCAGGATCCTGATGCACAGTGAAAACCCCATACACACCTGGCAGGATCCTGATACACTGTGAAAACCCCACACAAACCAGGCAGGATCCTGATGCACAGAGAAGGCACCAAAAACACCTGGCAGGATCCTGATGGACTGTGAAAACCCCATATCCACCTGGCAGGATCCTGATGCAATGTGAAAACCCCTTGCACACCTGGCAGGAACCTGATACACTGTGAAAACCCCATACACACCTGGCAGGATCCTGATCCACTGTGAAAACCGCATACACACCTGGCAGGATCCTGATCCACTGTGAAAACCCCATACACACTTGGGAGGATCTTGATACACTGTGAAAACCCCATACACACCTGGCAGTATCCTGATACACTGTGAAAACCCCACACACACATTGCAGGATCCAAATACACTGTGAAAACCCCAGACACACATGGCAGGATCCTGATACACTGTGAAACCCCCACAAACATCTGGAAGGATCCTGATGCACTGTGAAAACCCCATACAAATCTGGCAGGATCCTGATGCACTGTGAAACCCCCATACACACCTGGCAGGATCCTGATAAACTGTGAAACCCACATACACACGTTGCAGGATCCTGATCCACTGTGAAACCCCATACACTCCAGGCAGGATGCTGATAAACTGTGAAACCCACATACACACCTGGCAGGAGCCTGGTACACTGTGAAACCCCCATACACACCTGGCAGAATCCTGATACACTGTGAAAACCACATACACAGCAGGCAGGATCCTGATAAACTGTGAAACCCACATATACACCTGGCAAGATCCTGATAAACTGTGAATCCCCATACACACGTGGCAGGATCCTGATACACTGTGAAAGCCCCAGACACACCTGGCAGGATCCTGATACACTGTGAAAACCCCACACAAACCAGGCAGGATCCTGATGCACAGAGAAGGCACCAAAAACACCTGGCAGGATCCTGATGGACTGTGAAAACCCCATATCCACCTGGCAGGATCCTGATGCAATGTGAAAACCCCTTGCACACCTGGCAGGAACCTGATACACTGTGAAAACCCCATACACACCTGGCAGGATCCTGATCCACTGTGAAAACCGCATACACACCTGGCAGGATCCTGATCCACTGTGAAAACCCCATACACACTTGGGAGGATCTTGATACACTGTGAAAACCCCATACACACCTGGCAGTATCCTGATACACTGTGAAAACCCCACACACACATGGCAGGATCCAAATACACTGTGAAAACCCCAGACACACATGGCAGGATCCTGATACACTGTGAAACCCCCACAAACATCTGGAAGGATCCTGATGCACTGTGAAAACCCCATACAAATCTGGCAGGATCCTGATGCACTGTGAAACCCCCATACACACCTGGCAGGATCCTGATAAACTGTGAAACCCACATACACACGTTGCAGGATCCTGATCCACTGTGAAACCCCATACACTCCAGGCAGGATGCTGATAAACTGTGAAACCCACATACACACCTGGCAGGAGCCTGGTACACTGTGAAACCCCCATACACACCTGGCAGAATCCTGATACACTGTGAAAACCACATACACAGCAGGCAGGATCCTGATAAACTGTGAAACCCACATATACACCTGGCAAGATCCTGATAAACTGTGAATCCCCATACACACGTGGCAGGATCCTGATACACTGTGAAAGCCCCAGACACATCTGGAAGGATCCTGATGCACAGTGAAAAACCCATACACAACTGGCAGGATCTTGATGCACTGTGAAATCCCCATTCACATCTGGCAGGATCCTGATTAACTGTGAAACCCACATACAAACCTGGCAGGATCCTGATAAACTGTGAAAACCCAGACACAAAAGGCAGGATCCCGATAAACTGTGAAAACCCCACACACACCTGGCAGGATCCTGACAAACTGTGAAACCCCCAAACACACCTGGCAGGAAACTGATGAACTGTGAAAACCCCACACACACTTGGGAGGATCCTGATACACTGTGAAAACCCCATACACACCTAGCAGTATCCTGATACACTGTGAAAACCCCACACACACATGGCAGGATCCAAATACACTGTGAAAACCCCATACACACCTGGCAGGATCCTGATGCACTGTGAAAACCCCATACACACGATGCAGGATCCTGATACACTGTGAAACCCCCACACACATCTGGAAGGATCCTGATGCACTGTGAAAACCCCATACACATCTGGCAGGATCCTGATGCACTGTGAAAACCCCATTCACATCTGGCAGTTTCCTGATACACTGTGAAACCCACATACACACCTGGCAGGATCCTGATGAACTGTGAAGCCCCCAGACACATCTGGCAGGATCCTGATAAACTGTGAGACCCCCAAATACACCTGGCAGGATCCTGTTAAACTGTGAAACCCACATACACACCTGGCAGGATCCTGATGAACTGTGAAACCCCCAGACACACCAGGCAGGATCCTGATAAACTGTGAAACCCCCATACACACCTGGCAGGATCCGGATGAACTGTGAAACCCCCATACACACCTGGCAGGATCCTGATCCACTGTGAAACCCCATACAGTCCAGGCAGGATACTGATAAACTGTGAAACACACACACACACCTGGCAGGAGCCTCGTACACTGTGAAACCCCCATACACACCTGGCAGAATCCTGATACACTGTGAAAACCCTGACACAGCAGGCAGGATCCTGATAAACTGTGAAAACCACATATACACCTGGCAGGATCCTGATAAACTGTGAAACCCCAGACACAACAGGCAGGATCACGATAAACTGTGAAAACCCCATACACACCTGGCAGGATCCTGACAAACTGAAAAACCCCCATACACACCTGGCAGGAAACTGATGAACTGTGAAACTAACATCCACACCTGGCTGGATCCTGAAAAACTGTGAAACCCCCATACACACCTGGCAGGAACCTCATAAACTGTGAAAACCCCAGACACACCTGGCAGGATCCTGATAAACTGTGAAAGCCACATACACACCTGGCAGGATCCTGATACACTGCGAAACCCCATTACACACCTGGAATGATCCTGATAAACTGTGAAACCCACATACACACCTGGCAGCATCCTGATACACTGTGAAAACCCCATACACACCTGGCAGGATCCTGATACACTGTGAAAACCCCACACACGCCTGGCAGGATCCTGATGCACAGAGAAAGCACCAAACACACCTGGCAGGATCCTGATACACTGTGAAAACCCCATACACACCGGGCAGGATCCTGATGCACAGTGAAAACCCCATACACACCTGGCAGGATCCTGATACACTGTGAAAACCCCACACACACCTGGCAGGATCTTGATCCACTGTGAAAACCGCATACACACCTGTCAGCATTCTGATCCATTGTGAAAACCCCATACACACTCGGGAGGATCCTGATACACTGTGAAAACCCCATACACACCTGGCAGTATCCGGATACACTGTGAAAACCCCACACACACCTGGCAGGATCCAAATACACTGTGAAAACCCCATACACACGATGCAGGATCCTGATACACTGTGAAACCCCCACACACATCTGGAAGGATCCTGATGCACTGTGAAAACCCCATACACACGATGCAGGATCCTGATACACTGTGAAACCCCCACACACATCTGGAAGGATCCTGATGCACTGTGAAAACCCCATACACATCTGGCAGGATCCCGATGCACTGTGAAAACCCCATTCACATCTGGCAGTTTCCTGATCCACTGTGAAACCCACATACACACCTGGCAGGATCCTGATAAACTGTGAGACCCCCATACACACCTGGCAGGATCCTGATAAACTGTGAAACCCACATACACACCTGGCAGGATCCTGATAAACTGTGAAACCCCCATTAACACCTGGCAGGTTCCTGATACACTGTGAAAACCCCATACACACGTGGCAGGATCCTGATCCACTGTGAAATCCCATACACACCAGGCTGGATCCTGATAAACTGTGAAACCCACATGCACACCTGGCAGGAAGCTGATACACTGTGAAAACCCCACACACACCTGGCAGGATCCAAATACACTGTGAAAACCCCATACACACCTGGCAGGATCCTGATGCACTGTGAAAACCCCATACGCACGATGCAGGATCCTGATACACTGTGAAACCCCCACACACATCTGGAAGGATTCTGATGCACTGTGAAAACCCCATACACATCTGGCAGGATCCTGATGCACTGTGAAAACCCCATTCACATCTGGCAGTTTCCTGATACACTGTGAAACCCACATACACACCTGGCAGGATCCTGATGATCTGTGAAGCCCCCAGACACACCTGGCAGGATCCTGTTTAACTGAGACCCCCATACACACCTGGCAAGATCCGGATAAACTGTGAAACCCACATACACACCTGGCAGGATCCTGATAAACTGTGAAACCCCCATAAACACCTGGCAGGATCCTGATACTTTGTGAATACGCCATACACACGTGGCAGGATCCTGATCCACTGTGAAACCCCATACACACCAGGCAGGATCCTGATAAACTGTGAAACCCACAGACACACCTGGCAGGAGCCTGATACACTGTGAAACCCACATACACACCTGGAAGGATCCTGACACACTGTGAAAACCCCAGACACACCAGGCAGGATCCTGATAAACTGTGAAACCCACATATACACCTGGCAGGATCCTGATAATCTGTGAAAACCCATACACACGTGGCAGGATCATGCTCCACTGTGAAACCCCCAGACACACCTGGAAGGATCCTTATGCACTGTGAAAATCCCATACACATTCTGCAGGATCCTGATGCACTGTGAAAACCCCATTCACATCTGGCAGGATCCTGATAAAATGTGAATCCCACACACACACCTGGCAGGATCCTGATAAACTGTGAAACCCCCATACACACCTGGCAGGAAACTGATAAACTGTGAAACCAACATACACACCTGGCAGGATCCTGATACACTGTGAAACCCACATACACACCTGGCAGGATCCTGATAAACTGTGAAACCCCCATAAACACCTGGCAGGATCCTGATACACTGTGAAAACCCCATACACACCTGGCATGATCCTGATAAAATGCGAAAACCACATACACACCTGGCAGTATCCTGATACACTGTGAAAACCCCATACACACCTGGCAGGATCCTGATGCACAGTGAAAACCCCATACACACCTGGCAGGATCCTGATACACTGTGAAAACCCCGCACACACCTGGCAGGATCCTGATACACTGTGAAAACCCCGTACACACCTGGCAGGAAACTGATGCACTGTGAAATCCCCATACACGCCTGGCAGGATCCTGATACACTGTGAAAACCCCACACACACCTGGCAGGATCCTGATCCACTGTGAAAACCCCATACACACCTGGCAGGATTCTGACCCACTGGCAAAACCCTATACACACTTGGCAGGATCCTGATACACTGTGAAAACCACATACACACCTGGCAGGATCCTGATACACTTTGAAAACAACATACACACCTGGCAGGATCCTGATCCACTGTATATATACCCCATACGCACCTGGCAGGATGCAGATAATCTGTCAAACCCCCATACACACCTGGCAGGATCCTGATAAACTGTGAAACCCCCATACACACCTGGCAGCATCCTGATGTACTGTGAAACCCCATGCACACCTGGCAGGATCCTGATATACTGTGAAACCCCCAAACACATCTGGCAGGAGCCTGATAAACTGCGAAACACCCATACAGACCTGGCAGGATCCTGATAAACTGCGAAAATCCCAGACACACCTGGCAGCATCCTGATAAACTGTGAAACCCACATACACACCTGGCAGGATCCTGATACACAGTGAAACCCCCATACACACCTGGCATGATCCTGATTCACTGTGAAACCCACATACACACCTGGCAGGATCCTGATACACTGTAAAAACCCCATACACACCTGGCAAGATGCTGATGCACAGTGAAAACCCCATACACACCTGGCAGGATCCTGATACACTGTGAAAACCCCACACACACCTGGCAGGATCCTGATGCACAGTGAAAACACCAAACACACCTGGCAGGATCCTGATACACTGTAAAAACCCCATACACACATGGCAGGATCCTGATGGACTGTGAAAACCCCATACAAACCTGGCAGGATCCTGATACACTGTGAAAACCCCGCACACACCTGGCAGGATCCAGATCCACTGTGAAAACCCCATACACACCTGGCAGGATCCTGATCCACTGTGAAAACCCAATTCACACTTGGCAGGATCCTTATACACTGTCAATTCCCCATACACACCTGGCAGGATCCTGATAAACTGTGAAATCCCCATACACACCTGGCAGGATCCTGATATACTGTGAAACCCCATACACACCTGGCAGGATCCTGATACACTGTGAAACCCCCATACACACCTGGCAGGTGCCTGATGCACTGTGAAATCCCCGTGCACACCTGGCTGGTTCCTGATGCACAGTGAAACCCCATTCACATCTGGCAGGATCCTGATACACAGTGAAACCCCATTCACATCTGGCAGGATCCTGATACACTGTGAAACCCCATACACACCTGGCAGGATCCTGATACACAGTGAAACCCCCATGCATACCTGGCAGGATCCTGATCCACTGTGAAAACCCCATACACGCCTGGCAGGACCCTGATGAACTGTGAACACCCCATACACACCTGCCAGGATCCTGATCCACTGTGAAAACCCCATACACACCTGGCAGGATCCTGATCCACTGTGAAATCTCCATCCACATCTGGCAGGATAGTGATCCACTGTGAAAACCCCGGACACACCTGGCAGGATCCTGATCCACTGTGAAACGCCATTCACATCTGGCAGGATCCTGATAAACTGTGAAAACCCCATACACAACTGACAGGATCCTGATGCACTGTGAAAACCTCATTCACATCTGGCAGGATCCTGATCCACTGTGCAATATCCATACACATCTGGCAGGATCCTGATACACTGTGAAACCCCCAGACACACCTGGCTGGATCCTGATAATCTGTGAAATCCCCAGACACACCTGGCAGGGTCCTGACAAACTGTGAAACCCACATACACACCTGGCAGGATCCTGATACACTGTGAAAAACCCATGCACACCTGGCAGGATCGAAATACACTGTGAAAACCCCATACGCACCTGGCAGGATCCTGATGCACTGTGAAAACCCTATACAGACGATGCAGGATCCTGATACACTGTGAAACCCCCACACACATCTGCAAGGATCCTGATGCACTGTGAAAACCCCATTCACATCTGGCAGTTTCCTGATACACTGTGAAAACCCCATACACGCCTGGCAGGACCCTGATGAACTGTGAACACCCCATACACACCTGCCAGGATCCTGATCCACTGTGAATACCCCATACACACCTGGCAGGATCCTGATCCACTGTGAAATCTCCATCCACATCTGGCAGGATCCTGATCCACTGTGAAAACCCCGTACACACCTGGCAGGATCCTGATCCACTGTGAAACGCCATTCACATCTGGCAGGATCCTGATAAACTGTGAAAACCCCATACACAACTGACAGGATCCTGATGCACTGTGAAAACCTCATTCACATCTGGCAGAATCCGGATCCACTGTGAAATCTCCATACACATCTGGCAGGATCCTGATACACTGTGAAACCCCCAGACACACCTGGCAGGATCCTGATAATCTGTGAAATCCCCAGACACACCTGGCAGGGCCCTGACAAACTGTGAAACCCACATACACACCTGGCAGGATCCTGATACACTGTGAAAACCCCATGCACACCTGGCAGGATCCTGATACACTGTGAAAACCCCATACACACCTGGCAGGAACCAGATAAACTGTGAAACCCCATACACATGATGCAGGATCCAGATACACTGTGAAACACCCATACACATCTGGAAGGATCCTGATGCACTGTGAAAACCTCATTCACATCTGGCAGGATCCTGATCCACTGTGAAATCTCCATACACATCTGGCAGGATCCTGATATCCTGTGAAACCCCCGTACACACCTGGCAAGATCCTGATCCACTGTGAAACACCATGCACATCTGGCAGGATCCTGATACGCAGTGAAATCTCCATACACATCTGGCAGGATCCTGAAACACTGTGAAACCCCCAGACACACCTGGCAGGATCCTGATAATCTGTGAAATTCCCAGACACACCTGGCAGGGTCCTGACAAACTGTGAAACCCACATACATACCTGGCAGGATCCTGATACACTGTGAAAACCCCATGCACACCTGGCAGGATCCTGATACACTGTGAAAACCCCATACACACCTGGCAGGAACCAGATAAACTGTGAAACCCCATACACACGATGCAGGATCCAGATACATTGTGAAACACCCATACACATCTGGAAGGATCCTGATGCACTGTGAAAACATCATTCACATCTGGCAGGATCCTGATCCACTGTGAAATCTCCATACACATCTGGCAGGATCCTGATATCCTGTGAAACCCCCGTACACACCTGGCAAGATCCTGATCCACTGTGAAACACCATGCACATCTGGCAGGATCCTGATACGCAGTGAAACCCCATTCACATCTGGCAGGATCCTGATACACTGCAAAACCCCATACACATCTGGCAGGATCCTGATACACTGCGAAACCCCATACACACCTGGCAGGATCCTGATACACAGTGAAACCCCCATGCATACCTGGCAGGATCCTGATCCACTGTGAAAACCCCATACACGCCTGGCAGGACCCTGATGAACTGTGAACACCCCATACACACCTGCCAGGATCCTGATCCACTGTGAAAACCCCATACACAACTGACAGGATCCTGATGCACTGTGAAAACCTCATTCACATCTGGCAGGATCCTCATACTCTGTGAAAACCCCACACACACCTGGCAGGATCCTGATCCACTGTGAAACCCCCATGCACAGCTGGCAGGATCCTGATCCACTGTGAAAACCCCATACACACTTGGCAGGATCCTGATCCACTGTGAAAACCCCATACACACTGGGCAGGATCCTGATCCACTGTATATACCCCATACGCACCTGGCAGGATGCTGATAAACTGTGAAACCCCCATACACACCTGGCGGGATCCTGATAAACTGAAACCCCCATACACACCAGGCAGGATCCTGATATACTGTGAAAACCCCATACACACCTGGCAGGAACCAGATAAACTGTGAAACCCCATACACACGATGCAGGATCCAGATACACTGTGAAACACCCATATACATCTGGAAGGATCCTGATGCACTGTGAAAACCTCATTCACATCTGGCAGGATCCTGATCCACTGTGAAATCTCCATACACATCTGGCAGGATCCTGATACACTGTGAAACCCCCGTACACACCTGGCAAGATCCTGATCCACTGAGAAACACCATGCACATCTGGCAGGATCCTGATACGCAGTGAAACCCCATTCACATCTGGCAGGATCCTGATACACTGTGAAAACCCCTTGCACACCTGGCAGGATCCTGATACACTGTGAAAACCCCACACACACCTGGCAGGATCCTGATCCACTGTGAAACCCCCATACACAGCTGGCAGGATCCTGATCCACTGTGAAAACCCCATACACACCTGGCAGGATCCTGATCCACTATATATACCCCATACGCACCTGGCAGGATGCTGATAAACTGTGAAACCCCCATACACACCTGGCGGGATCCTGATAAACTGAAACCCCCATACACACCAGGCAGGATCCTGATATACTGTGAAAACCCATGCACACCTGGCAGGATCCTGATATACTGTGAAACCCCCATACACACCTGGCAGGAGCCTGATGCACTGTGAAATCCCCGTACACGCCTGGCAGGCTCCTGATGCACAGTGAAACACCACTCACATCTGGCAGGATCCTGATACACAGTGAAACCCCATTCACATCTGGCAGGATCCTGATAAACTGTGAAACCCACATACACACCTGGCAGGATCCTGATAAATTGTGAAAACCCCAGACACACCTGGCAGGATCCTCATAATCTGTGAAACCCACATACACACCTGGCAGGATCATGATACACTGTGAACACCCCATACACACCTGGCAGGATCCTGATAAACTGTGAAAACCCCATACACACCTGGCAGGAAACTGATACACTGTGAAACCCCATCCACACGATGCAGGATCCTGATACACTGTGAAACACCCATACACATCTGGAAGGATACTGATGTACTGTGAAAACTCCATACACATCTGGCAGGATCCTGATGCACTGTGAAACACTCATTCACATCTGGCAGGATCCTGATCCACTGTGAAAACTCCATACACATCTGGCAGGATCCTGATACACTGTGAAAACCCCGTACACACCTGGCAGGATCCTGATCCACTGTGAAACACCATTCACATCTGGCAGGATCCTGATACACTGTGAAATCCCCATACACACCTGGCAGGATCCTGATCCACTGCGAAAACCCATACACACCAGGCAGGATGCTGATAATCTGTGAAACCCACATAGACACCTGGCAGGATACTGATACACTGTGAAAACCCCACACACACGTGGCAGGATCCTGATACACTGTGAAAACCCCATACACACCTGGCCGGATCCTGATAAACTGTGAAACAACATGCACACCTGGCAGGATCCTGATCCACTGTGAAAACCCCATACACACCTGGCCGGATCCTGATAAACTGTGAAACAACATGCACACCTGGCAGGATCCTGATCCACTGTATATATACCCCATACACATCTGGAAGCAAACTGATGAACTGTGAAACCCCATACACATCTGACAGGATCCTGATGCACTGTGAAAACCCCACTCACATCTGGCAGGATCCTGATAATCTGTGAAACCCACATACACACCAGGCAGGATCCTGATAAACTGTGAAACCCCCATACACACCTGGCAGGATCCTGATAATCTGTGAAAACCCCAGACACACCTGGCAGGGTCCTGATAAACTGTGAAACCCACAGACACACCTGGCAGGATCCTGATACACTGTGAAAACCCCATACACACTTGACAGGATCCTGATACACTGTCAAAACCCCATACACACCTGGCAGGAACCAGGTAAACTGTGAAACCCCATGCACACGATGCAGGATCCTGATCCACTGTGAAGCACCATTCACATCTGGCAGGATCCTGATACGCAGTGAAACCCCATTCACATCTGGCAGGATCCTGATACACTGTGAAAACCCCATACACACCTGGCAGGATCCTGATACACTGTGAAAACCCCCCACACACCTGGCAATATCCTGATATACTGTGAAACCCCCATACACACCTGGCAGGAGCCTGATGCACTGTGAAATCCCCGGACAAACCTGGCAGGTTCCTGATGCACAGTGAAACACCACTCACATCTGGCAGGATCCTGATACACAGTGAAACCCCATTCACATCTGGCAGGATCCTGATAAACTGTGAAACCCACATACACGCCTGGCAGGATCCTGATAAACTGTGAAACCCCCATACACAACCGGCAGGATCCTGATATACTGTGAAACCCCCATACACACCTGGCAGGAGCCTGATGCACTGTGAAATCCCCGTACACACCTGGCAGGTTCCTGATGTACAGTGAAACACCACTCACATCTGGTAGGATCCTGATACACAGTGAAACCCCATTCACATCTGGCAGGATCCTGATAAACTGTGAAACCCACATACACACCTGGCAGGATCCTGATAAACTGTGAAACCCCCATACACAACCGGCAGGATCCTGATATACTGTGAAAACCCCAGACACACCTGGCAGGATGCTCATAATCTGTGAAACCCACATACACACCTGGCAGGATCCTGATGCACTGTGAACACCCCATACACATCTGGCAGGATCCTGATAAACTGTGAAAACCCCATACACACCTGGCAGGAACCTGATACACTGTGAAACCCCATCCACACGATGCAGGATCCTGATACACTGTGAAACACCCATACACATCTGGAAGGATCCTGATGTACTGTGAAAACTCCATACACACCTGGCAGGATCCTGATGCACTGTGAAAAACTCATTCACATCTGGCAGGATCCTGATGCATTGTGAAATCTCCATACACATCTGGCAGGATCCTGATACACTGTGAAAACCACGTGCACACCTGTCAGGATCCTAACCCACTGTGAAACACCATTCACATCTGGCAGGATCCTGATACGCAGTGAAACCCCATTCACATCTGGCAGGATCCTGATACACTGTGAAAACCCCATACACACCTGGCAGGATCCTGATACACTGTGAAAACCCCACACACACCTGGCAGGATCCTGATCCACTGCGAAAACCCCATACACACCAGGCAGGATGCTGATAATCTGTGAAACCCACATACACACCTGGCAGGATCCTGATACACTGTGAAAACCCCATACACACGTGGCAGGATCCTGATACACTGTGAAAATCCCATACACACCTGGCAGGATCCTGATAAACTCTAAAACCCCATACACACCTGGCAGGATCCTGATCCACTGTATATATACCCCATACACATCTGGAAGCAAACTGATGGACTGTGAAAACCCCATACACATCTGACAGGAGCCTGATGCACTGTGAAAACCCCACTCACATCTGGCAGGATCCTGATAAACTGTGAAACCCACATACACACCAGGCAGGATCCTGATAAACTGTGAAACCCCCATTCACACCTGGCAGGATCCTGATAAACTGTGAAAACCCCAGACACACCTGGCAGGGTCCCGATAAACTGTGAAACCCACATACACACCTGGCAGGATCCTGATACACTGTGAAAACCCCATACACACCTGGCAGGATCCTGATACACTGTGAAAACCCCATACACACCTGGCAGGAACCAGGTAAACTGTGAAACCCCATGCACACGATGCAGGATCCTGATACACTGTGAAACACCCATACACATCTGGCAGGATCCAGATCCACTGTGAAACACCCCACACACACCTGGCAGGATCCTGATATACTGTGAAACCCCCATACACACCTGGCAGGATCCTGATACACTGTGAACACCCCACACACACCTGGCAGGATCCTGATATACTGTGAAACCCCCATACACACCTGGCAGGAGCCTGATGCACTGTGAAAACCCCACACACACTTGGCAGGATCCTGATACACTGTGAAAACCCCATACACACCTGGCAGGATCCTGATACACTGTGAACACCCCACACACACCTGGCAGGATCCTGATATACTGTGAAACCCCCATACACACCTGGCAGGAGCCTGATGCACTGTGAAATCCCCAGACACACCTGGCAGGGTCCTGATACACTGTGAACACCCCACACACACCTGGCAGGATCCTGATATACTGTGAAACCCCCATACACACCTGGCAGGAGCCTGATGCACTGTGAAATCCCCAGACACACCTGGCAGGGTCCTGATGCACAGTGAAACACCACTCACATCTGGCAGGATCCTGATAAACAGTGAAACCCCATTCACATCTGGCAGGATCCTGATAAACTGTGAAAACCCCATACACACCTGGCAGGAACCTGATACACTGTGAAACCCCATCCACACGATGCAGGATCCTGATACACTGTGAAACACCCATACACATCTGGAAGGATACTGATGTACTGTGAAAACTCCATACACATCTGGCAGGATCCTGATGCACTGTGAAAAACTCATTCACATCTGACAGGATCCTGATCCACTGTGAAATCTCCATACACATCTGGCAGGATGCTGATACACTGTGAAAACCCCGTACACACCTGGCAGGATCCTGATCCACTGTGAAACACCATTCTCATCTGGCAGGATCCTGATACACTGTGAAAACCCCATACACACCTGGCAGGATGCTGATAATCTGTGAAACCCACATAGACACCTGGCAGGATCCTGATACACTGTGAAAACCCCATACACACGTGGCAGGATCCTGATACACTGTGAAAACCCCATACACACCTGGCCGGATCCTGATAAACTGTGAAACCACATACACACCTGGCAGGATCCTGATCCACTGTATATATACCCCATACACATCTGGAAGCAAACTGATGGACTGTGAAAACCCCATACACATCTGACAGGATCCTGATGCACTGTGAAAACCCCACTCACATCTGGCAGGATCCTGATAATCTGTGAAACCCACATACACACCAGGCAGGATCCTGATAAACTGTGAAACCCCCATACACACCTGGCAGGATCCTGATAAACTGTGAAACCCACAGACACACCTGGCAGGATCCTGATACACTGTGAAAACCCCATACACACCTGGCAGGATCCTGATACACTGTCAAAACCCCATACACACCTGGCAGGAACCAGGTAAACTGTGAAACCCCATGCACACGATGCAGGATCCTGATCCACTGTGAAGCACCATTAACATCTGGCAGGATCCTGATACGCAGTGAAACCCCATTCACATCTGGCAGGATCCTGATACACTGTGAAAACCCCATACACACCTGGCAGGATACTGATACACTGTGAAAACCCCACACACACCTGGCAGGATCCTGATATACTGTGAAACCCCCATACACACCTGGCAGGAGCCTGATGCACTGTGAAATCCCCGGACAAACCTGGCAGGTTCCTGATGCACAGTGAAACACCACTCACATCTGGCAGGATCCTGATACACAGTGAAACCCCATTCACATCTGGCAGGATCCTGATAAACTGTGAAACCCACATACACACCTGGCAGGATCCTGATACACTGTGAAAACCCCATACACACGTGGCAGGATCCTGATACACTGTGAAAATCCCATACACACCTGGCAGGATCCTGATAAACTCTAAAACCCCATACACACCTGGCAGGATCCTGATCCACTGTATATATACCCCATACACATCTGGAAGCAAACTGATGGACTGTGAAAACCCCATACACATCTGACAGGATCCTGATGCACTGTGAAAACCCCACTCACATCTGGCAGGATCCTGATAAACTGTGAAACCCACATACACACCAGGCAGGATCCTGATAAACTGTGAAACCCCCATTCACACCTGGCAGGATCCTGATAAACTGTGAAAACCCCAGACACACCTGGCAGGGTCCCGATAAACTGTGAAACCCACATACACACCTGGCAGGATCCTGATACACTGTGAAAACCCCATACACACCTGGCAGGATCCTGATACACTGTGAAAACCCCATACACACCTGGCAGGAACCAGGTAAACTGTGAAACCCCATGCACACGATGCAGGATCCTGATACACTGTGAAACACCCATACACATCTGGCAGGATCCAGATCCACTGTGAAACACCATTCACATCTGGCAGGATCCTGATACGCAGTGAAACCCCATTCAATTCTGGCAGAATCCTGATACACTGTGAAAACCCCATACACACCTGGCAGGATCCTGATACACTGTGAAAACCCCACACACACCTGGCAGGATCCTGATCCACTGTGAAAACCCCATACACATCTGGCAGGATCCTGATCCACTGTGAAAACCCCACACACACTTGGCAGGATCCTGATACACTGTGAAAACCCCATACACACCTGGCAGGATCCTGATACACTGTGAAAACCCCACACACACCTGGCAGGATCCTGATATACTGTGAAACCCCCATACACACCTGGCAGGAGCCTGATGCACTGTGAAATCCCCAGACACACCTGGCAGGGTCCTGATGCACAGTGAAACACCACTCACATCTGGCAGGATCCTGATAAACAGTGAAACACCATTCACATCTGGCAGGATTCTGATAAACTGTGAAAACCCCATACACACCTGGCAGGAATCTGATACACTGTGAAACCCCATCCACACGATGCAGGATCCTGATACACTGTGAAACACCCATACACATCTGGCAGGATCCTGATGCACTGTGAAAAACTCATTCACATCTGACAGGATCCTGATCCACTGTGAAATCTCCATACACATCTGGCAGGATCCTGATACACTGTGAAAACGCCGTACACACCTGGCAGGATCCTGATCCACTGTGAAACACCATTCACATCTGGCAGGATCCTGATACACTGTGAAAACCCCATACACACCTGGCAGGATCCTGATCCACTGCGAAAACCCATACACACCAGGCAGGATGCTGATAATCTGTGAAACCCACATAGACACCTGGCAGGATCCTGATACACTGTGAAAACCCCATACACACGTGGCAGGATCCTGATACACTGTGAAAACCCCATACACACCTGGCCGGATCCTGATACACTGTGAAACCACATACACACCTGGCAGGATCCTGATCCACTGTATATATACCCCATACACATCTGGAAGCAAACTGATGGACTGTGAAAACCCCATACACATCTGACAGGATCCTGATGCACTGTGAAAACCCCACTCACATCTGGCAGGATCCTGATAATCTGTGAAACCCACATACACACCAGGCAGGATCCTGATAAACTGTGAAACCCCCATACACACCTGGCAGGATCCTGATAATCTGTGAAAACCCCAGACACACCTGGCAGGGTCCTGATAAACTGTGAAACCCACAGACACACCTGGCAGGATCCTGATACACTGTGAAAACCCCATACACACCTGGCAGGATCCTGATACACTGTCAAAACCCCATACACACCTGGCAGGAACCAGGTAAACTGTGAAACCCCATGCACACGATGCAGGATCCTGATCCACTGTGAAGCACCATTAACATCTGGCAGGATCCTGATACGCAGTGAAACCCCATTCACATCTGGCAGGATCCTGATACACTGTGAAAACCCCATACAAACATGGCAGGATCCTGATACACTGTGAAAACCCCACACACACCTGGCAGGATCCTGATATACTGTGAAACCCCCATACACACCTGGCAGGAGCCTGATGCACTGTGAAATCCCCGGACAAACCTGGCAGGTTCCTGATGCACAGTGAAACACCACTCACATCTGGCAGGATCCTGATACACAGTGAAACCCCATTCACATCTGGCAGGATCCTGATAAACTGTGAAACCCACATACACACCTGGCAGGATCCTGATAAACTGTGAAACCCCCATACACAACCGGCAGGATCCTGATATACTGTGAAACCCCCATACACACCTGGCAGGAGCCTGATGCACTGTGAAATCCCCGAACACACCTGGCAGGTTCCTGATGCACAGTGAAACACCACTCACATCTGGTAGGATCCTGATACACAGTGAAACCCCATTCACATCTGGCAGGATCCTGATAAACTGTGAAACCCACATACACACCTGGCATGATCCTGATAAACTGTGAAAACCCCATACACAACCGGCAGGATCCTGATATGCTGTGAAAACCCCAGACACACCTGGCAGGATCCTCATAATCTGTGAAACCCACATACACACCTGGCAGGATCCTGATGCACTGTGAACACCCCATACACACCTGGCAGGATCCTGATAAACTGTGAAAACCCCATACACACCTGGCAGGAACCTGATACACTGTGAAACCCCATCCACACGATGCAGGATCCTGAGACACTGTGAAACACCCATACACATCTGGAAGGATCCTGATGTACTGTGAAAACTCCATACACATCTGGCAGGATCCTGATGCACTGTGAAAAACTCATTCACATCTGGCAGGATCCTGATGCAATGTGAAATCTCCATACACATCTGGCAGGATCCTGATACACTGTGAAAACCACGTGCACACCAGTCAGGATCCTGATCCACTGTGAAACACCATTCACATCTGGCAGGATCCTGATACGCAGTGAAACCCCATTCACATCTGGCAGGATCCTGATACACTGTGAAAACCCCATACACACCTGGCAGGATCCTGATACACTGTGAAAACCCCACACACATCTGGCAGGATCCTGATCCACTGCGAAAACCCCATACACACCAGCAGGATGCTGATAATCTGTGAAACCCACATACACACCTGGCAGGATCCTGATACACTGTGAAAACCCCATACACACGTGGCAGGATCCTGATACACTGTGAAAATCCCATACACACCTGGCAGGATCCTGATAAACTCTAAAACCCCATACACACCTGGCAGGATCCTGATCCACTGTATATATACCCCATACACATCTGGAAGCAAACTGATGGACTGTGAAAACCCCATACACATCTGACAGGATCCTGATGCACTGTGAAAACCCCACTCACATCTGGCAGGATCCTGATAAACTGTGAAACCCACATACACACCAGGCAGGATCCTGATAAACTGTGAAACCCCAATTCACACCTGGCAGGATCCTGATAAACTGTGAAAACCCCAGACACACCTGGCAGGGTCCCGATAAACTGTGAAACCCACATACACACCTGGCAGGATCCTGATACACTGTGAAATCCCCATACACACCTGGCAGGATCCTGATACACTGTGAAAACCCCAAACACACCTGGCAGGAACCAGGTAAACTGTGAAACCCCATGCACACGATGCAGGATCCTGATACACTGTGAAACACCCATACACATCTGGCAGGATCCAGATCCACTGTGAAACACCATTCACATCTGGCAGGATCCTGATACGCAGTGAAACCCCATTCACATCTGGCAGAATCCTGATACACTGTGAAAACCCCATACACACCTGGCAGGATCCTGATACACTGTGAAAACCCCACACACACCTGGCAGGATCCTTATCCACTGTGAAAACCCCATACACACCTGGCAGGATCCTGATCCACTGTGAAAACCCCACACACACTTGGCAGGATCCTGATACACTGTGAAAACCCCATACACACCTGGCAGGATCCTGATACACTGTGAAAACCCCACACACACCTGGCAGGATCCTGATATACTGTGAAACCCCCATACACACCTGGCAGGAGCCTGATGCACTGTGAAATCCCCGGACAATCCTGGCAGGTTCCTGATGCACAGTGAAACACCACTCACATCTGGCAGGATCCTGATAAACAGTGAAACCCCATTCACATCTGGCAGGATCCTGATAAACTGTGAAACCCCCATCCACAACCGGCAGGATCCTGATATACTGTGAAACCCCCATACACACCTGGCAGGAGCCTGATGCACTGTGAAATCCCCGTACACACCTGGCAGGTTCCTGATGCACAGTGAAACACCACTCACATCTGGTAGGATCCTGATACACAGTGAAACCCCATTCACATCCGGCAGGATCCTGATAAACTGTGAAACCCACATACACACCTGGCAGGATCCTGATAAACTGTGAAACCCCCATACACAACCGGCAGGATCCTGATATACTGTGAAAACCCCAGACACACCTGGCAGGATCCTCATAATCTGTGAAACCCACATACACACCTGGCAGGATCATGATACACTGTGAACACCCCATACACACCTGGCAGGATCCTGATAAACTGTGAAAACCCCATACACACCTGGCAGGAACCTGATACACTGTGAAACCCCATCCACACGATGCAGGATCCTGATACACTGTGAAACACCAATACACATCTGGAAGGATCCTGATGTACTGTGAAAACTCCATACACATCTGGCAGGATCCTGATGCACTGTGAAAAACTCATTCACATCTGGCAGGATCCTGATCCACTGTGAAATCTCCATGCACATCTGGCAGGATCCTGATACACTGTGAAAACCCCGTGCACACCTGGCAGGATCCTGATCCACTGTGAAACACCATTCACATCTGGCAGGATCCTGATACGCAGTGAAACCCCATTCACATCTGGCAGGATCCTGATACACTGTGAAAACCCCATACACACCTGGCAGGATCCTGATACACTGTGAAAACCCCACACACAACTGGCAGGATCCAGATCCACTGCGAAAACCCCATACACACCAGGAAGGATGCTGATAATCTGTGAAACCCACATACACGCCTGGCAGGATCCTGATCCACTGTGAAAACCCCATACACACGTGGCAGGATCCTGATACACTGTGAAAATCCCATACACACCTGGCAGGATCCTGATAAACTGTGAAACCCCATGCACACCTGGCAGGATCCTGATCCACTGTATATATACCCCATACACATCTGGAAGCAAACTGATGGACTGTGAAAACCCCATACACATCTGACAGGATCCTGATGCACTGTGAAAACCCCACTCACATCTGGCAGGATCCTGATAAACTGTGAAACCCACATACACACCAGGCAGGATCCTGATAAACTGTGAAACCCCCATTCACACCTGGCAGGATCCTGATAATCTGTGAAAACCCCAGACACACCTGGCAGGGTCCTGATAAACTGTGAAACCCACATACACACCTGGCAGGATCCTGATACACTGTGAAAACCCCATACACACCTGGCAGGATCCTGATACACTGTGAAAACCACATACACACCTGGCAGGAACCAGGTAAACTGTGAAACCCCATGCACACGATGCAGGATCCTGATACACTGTGAAACACCCATACACATCTGGCAGGATCCAAATCCACTGTGAAACACCATTCACATCTGGCAGGATCCTGATACGCAGTGAAACCCCATTCACATCTGGCAGAATCCTGATACACTGTGAAAACCCCATACACACCTGGCAGGATCCTGATGCACTGTGAAAACCCCACACACACCTGGCAGGATCCAGATCCACTGTGAAAACACCACACACACTTGGCAGGATCCTGATACACTGTGAAACCCACATACACACCAGGCAGGATCCTGATAAACTGTGAAACCCCCATTCACACCTGGCAGGATCCTGATAAACTGTGAAAACCCCAGACACACCTGGCAGGGTCCCGATAAACTGTGAAACCCACATACACACCTGGCAGGATCCTGATACACTGTGAAAACCCCATACACACCTGGCAGGATCCTGATACACTGTGAAAACCCCATACACACCTGGCAGGAACCAGGTAAACTGCGAAACCCCATGCACACGATGCAGGATCCTGATACACTGTGAAACACCAATACACATCTGGCAGGATCCAGATCCACTGTGAAACATCATTCACATCTGGCAGGATCCTGATACGCAGTGAAACCCCATTCACATCTGGCAGAATCCTGATACACTGTGAAAACCCCATAAACACCTGGCAGGATCCTGATACACTGTGAAAACCCCACACACACCTGGCAGGGTCCTGATCCACTGTGAAAACCCCATACACACCTGGCAGGATCCTGATCCACTGTGAAAACCCCACACACACTTGGCAGGATCCTGATACACTGTGAAAACCCCATACACACCTGGCAGGATCCTGATACACTGTGAAAACCCCACACACACCTGGCAGGATCCTGATATGCTGTGAAACCCCCATACACACCTGGCAGGAGCCTGATGCACTGTGAAATCCCCGGACAAACCTGGAAGGTTCCTGATGCACAGTGAAACCCCATTCACATCTGGCAGGATCCTGATAAACTGTGAAACCCACATACACACCTGGCAGGATCCTGATAAACTGTGAAACCCCCATACACAACCGGCAGGATCCTGATATACTGTGAAACCCCCAAACACACCTGGCAGGAGCCTGATGCACTGTGAAATCCCCGTACACACCTGGCAGGTTCCTGATGCACAGTGAAACACCACTCACATCTGGTAGGATCCTGATACACAGTGAAACCCCATTCACATCCGGCAGGATCCTGATAATCTGTGAAACCCACATACACACCTGGCAGGATCC
This sequence comes from Heterodontus francisci, assembly GCF_036365525.1. Lineage (NCBI taxonomy): Eukaryota > Metazoa > Chordata > Chondrichthyes > Heterodontiformes > Heterodontidae > Heterodontus > Heterodontus francisci. The sequence goes on from NC_090398.1 coordinate 56,122,334, forward strand.
TGATAAACTGTGAAACCCCCATACACAACCGGCAGGATCCTGATATACTGTGAAAACCCCAGACACACCTGGCAGGATCCTCATAATCTGTGAAACCCACATACACACCTGGCAGGATCATGATACACTGTGAACACCCCATACACACCTGGCAGGATCCTGATAAACTGTGAAAACCCCATACACACCTGGCAGGAACCTGATACACTGTGAAACCCCATCCACACGATGCAGGATCCTGATACACTGTGAAACACCCATACACATCTGGAAGGATCCTGATGTACTGTGAAAACTCCATACACATCTAGCAGGATCCTGATGCACTGTGAAAAACTCATTCACATCTGGCAGGATCCTGATCCACTGTGGAATCTCCATGCACATCTGGCAGGATCCTGATACACTGTGAAAACCCCGTGCACACCTGTCAGGATCCTGATCCACTGTGAAACACCATTCACATCTGGCAGGATCCTGATACGCAGTGAAACCCCACTCACATCTGGCAGGATCCTGATACACTGTGAAAACCCCATACACACCTGGCAGGATCCTGATACACTGTGAAAACCCCACACACACCTGGCAGGATCCTGATCCACTGCGAAAACCCCATACACACCAGGCAGGATGCTGATAATCTGTGAAACCCACATACACACCTGGCAGGATCCAGATACACTGTGAAAACCCCATACACACGTGGCAGGATCCTGATACACTGTGAAAATCCCATACACACCTGGCAGGATCCTGATTAACTCTAAAACCCCATACACACCTGGCAGGATCCTGATCCACTGTATATATACCCCATACACATCTGGAAGCAAACTGATGGACTGTGAAAACCCCATACACATCTGACAGGATCCTGATGCACTGTGAAAACCCCACTCACATCTGGCAGGATCCTGATAAACTGTGAAACCCACATACACACCAGGCAGGATCCTGATAAACTGTGAAACCCCCATTCACACCTGGCAGGATCCTGATAAACTGTGAAAACCCCATACAGACCTGGCAGGATCCTGATACACTGTGAAAACCCCATACACACCTGGCAGGAACCAGGTAAACTGTGAAACCCCATGCACACGATGCAGAATCCTGATACACTGTGAAACACCCATACACATCTGGCAGGATCCAGATCCACTGTGAAACACCATTCACATCTGGCAGGATCCTGATACGCAGTGAAACCCCATTCACATCTGGCAGAAACCTGATACACTGTGAAAACCCCATACACACCTGGCAGGATCCTGATACACTGTGAAAACCCCACACACACCTGGCAGGATCCTGATCCACTGTGAAAACCCCATACACACCTGGCATGATCCTGATCGACTGTGAAAACCCCACACACACTTGGCAGGATCCTGATACACTGTGAAAACCCCATACACACCTGGCAGGATCCTGATACACTGTGAAAACCCCACACACACCTGGCAGGATCCTGATATACTGTGAAAACCCCTTACACACCTGGCAGGAGCCTGATGCACTGTGAAATCCCCGGACAAACCTGGCAGGTTCCTGATGCACAGTGAAACACCACTCAGATCTGGCAGGATCCTGATAAACAGTGAATCCCCATTCACATCTGGCAGGATCCTGATAAACTGTGAAACCCACATACACACCTGGCAGGATCCTGATAAACTGTGAAATCCCCATCCACAACCGGCAGGATCCTGATATACTGTGAAACCCCCAAACACACCTGGCAGGAGCCTGATGCACTGTGAAATCCCCGGACACACCTGGCAGGTTCCTGATGCACAGTGAAACACCATTCACATCTGGTAGGATCCTGATACACAGTGAAACCCCATTCACATGCGGCAGGATCCTGATAAACTGTGAAACCCACATACACACCTGGCAGGATCCTGATAAACTGTGAAACCCCCATACACAACCGGCAGGATCCTGATATACTGTGAAAACCCCAGACACACCTGGCAGGATCCTCATAATCTGTGAAACCCACATACACACCTGGCAGGATCCTGATACACTGTGAACACCCCATACACACCTGGCAGGATCCTGATAAACTGTGAAAACCCCATACACACCTGGCAGGAACCTGATACACTGTGAAACCCCATCCACACGATGCAGGATCCTGATACACTGTGAAACACCCATACACATCTGGAAGGATCCTGATGTACTGTGAAAACTCCATACACATCTGGCAGGATCCTGATGCACTGTGAAAAACTCATTCACATCTGGCAGGATCCTGATCCACTGTGTAATCTCCATGCACATCTAGCAGGATCCTGATACACTGTGAAAACCCCGTGCACACCTGTCAGGATCCTGATCCACTGTGAAACACCATTCACATCTGGCAGGATCCTGATACGCAGTGAAACCCCATTCACATCTGGCAGGATCCTGATACACTGTGAAAACCCCATACACACCTGGCAGGATCCTGATACACTGTGAAAACCCCACACTCACCTGGCAGGATCCTGATCCACTGCGAAAACCCTATACACACCAGGAAGGATGCTGATAATCTGTGAAACCCACATACACACCTGGCAGGATCCTGATACACTGTGAAAACCCCATACACACGTGGCAGGATCCTGATACACTGTGAAAATCCCATACACACCTGGCAGGATCCTGATAAACTCTAAAACCCCATACACACCTGGCAGGATCCTGATCCACTGTATATATACCCCATACACATCTGGAAGCAAACTGATGGACTGTGAAAACCCCATACACATCTGACAGGATCCTGATGCACTGTGAAAACCCCACTCACATCTGGCAGGATCCTGATAAACTGTGAAACCCACATACACACCAGGCAGGATCCTGATAAACTGTGAAACCCCCATTCACACCTGGCAGGATCCTGATAATCTGTGAAAACCCCAGACACACCTGGCAGGGTCCTGATAAACTGTGAAACCCACATGCACACCTGGCAGGATCCTGATACACTGTGAAAACCCCATACACACCTGGCAGGATCCTGATACACTGTGAAAACCCCATACACACCTGGCAGGAACCAGGTAAACTGTGAAACCCCATGCACACGATGCAGGATCCTGATACACTGTGAAACACCCATACACATCTGGCAGGATCCAGATCCACTGTGAAACACCATTCACATCTGGCAGGATCCTGATACGCAGTGAAACCCCATTCACATCTGGCAGAATCCTGATACACTGTGAAAACCCCACACACACCTGGCAGGATCCTGATCCACTGTGAAAACCCCATACACACCTGGCAGGATCCTGATCCACTGTATATACCCCATACGCACCTGGCAGGATGCTGATAAACTGTGAAACCCCCATACACACCTGGCGGGATCCTGATAAACTGAAACCCCCAAACACACCAGGCAGGATCCTGATATACTGTGAAAACCCATGCACACGTGGCAGGATCCTGATATACTGTGGAACCCCCATACACACCTGGCAGGAGTCTGATGCACTGTGAAATCCCCGTACACACCTGGCAGGTTCCTGATGCACAGTGAAACACCAATCACATCTGGCAGGATCCTGATACACAGTGAAACCCCATTCACATCTGGCAGGATCCTGATAAACTGTGAAACCCACATACACACCTGGCAGGATCCTGATAAACTGTGAAACCCCCATACACAACCGGCAGGATCCTGATATACTGTGAAAATCCCAGACACACGTGGCAGGGTCCTGATAAACTGTGAAACCCACATACACACCTGGCAGGATCCTGATGCACTGTGAAAACCCCATACACCCCTGGCAGGATCCTGATACACTGTGAAAACCCCATACAAACCTGGCAGGAACCAGTTAAACTGTGAAACCCCATACACACGATGCAGGATCCTGATGCACTGTGAAAACCCCATGCACATCCGGCAGGATCCTGATGCACTGTGAAAACCTCATTCACATCTGGCAGGATCCTGATCCACTGTGAAATCTCCATTCACATCTGGCAGGATCCTGATACACTGTGAAAACCCCGTACACACCTGGCAGGATCCTGATCCACTGTGAAACACCATTCACATCTGGCAGGATACTGATTCGCAGTGAAACCCCATTCACATCTGGCAGGATCCTGATACACTGTGTAAACCCCAAACACACTTGGCAGGATCCTGATACACTGTGAAAACCCCACACACACCTGGCAGGATCCTGATCCACTGTGAAAACCGCATACACACCTGGCAGGATCCTGATCCACTGTATATACCCCATACGCACCTGGCAGGATGCTGATAAACTGTGAAACCCCCATACCCATCTGGCTGGATCCTGATAAACTGAAACCCCCAAACACACCAGGCAGGTTCCTGATATACTGTGAAAACCCATGCACACCTGGCAGGATCCTGATACACTGTGAAACCCCCATACTCACCTGGCAGGAGCCTCATGCACTGTGAAATCCCCCTACACACCTGGCAGGTTCCTGATGCACAGTGAAACACCATTCACATCTGGCAGGATCCTGATACACAGTGAAACCCCATTCACATCTGGCAGGATCCTGATAAACTGTGAAACCCACATACACACCTGGCAGGATCCTGGTAAACTGTGAAACCCCCATACACAACTGGCAGGATCCTGATATACTGTGAAAATCCCAGACACACCTGGCTGGATCCTGATAATCTGTGAAACCCACATACACACCTGGTAGGATCCTGATACACTGTGAAAACCCCATACACACCTGGCAGGATCCTGATACGCAGTGAAACCCCATTCACATCTGCCAGGATCCTGATACACTGTGAAAACCCCATACACACCTGGAAGGATCCTGATACACTGTGAAAACCCCACACACACCTGGCAGGATCCTGATCCACTGCGAAAACCCCATACACACCTGGCAGGATCCTCATCCACTGTGAAAACCCCATACAAACTTGGCAGTATCCTGATATACTGTGAAAACCCCATACACACCGGGCAGGATCCTGATACACTGTGAAAACACCATACACACCTGGCAGGATCCTGATCCCCTGTATATACCCCAAACGCACCTGGCAGGATGCTGATAAACAGTGAAACCCCCATACACACCTGGCGGGATCCTTATAAACTGTGAAACCCTCATACACACATGGCAGGATCCTGATACACTGTGAAGACCCATACACACCTGGCAGGATCCTGATATACTGTGAAACCCCCATACTCACCTGGCAGGAGCCTGATGCACTGTGAAATCCCCGTAAACACCTGGCAGGTACCTGTTGCACTGTGTAACCCCATTCACATCTGGCAGGATCCTGATACACAGAGAAACCCCATTCACATCTGGCTGGATCCTGATGCACTGTGAAACCCCATACACACCTGGCAGGATCCTGGTACACTGTGAAACCCCCATACACACCTGGCAGGATCCTGATCCACTGTGAAAACTCCATACACGCCTGGCAGGACCTTGATAAACTGTGCACACCCCACACACACCTGGCAGGATCCTGATACACTGTGAAATCCAAGACACTCCTGGCAGGATCCTGATCCACTCTGAAAATCCCATACACACCTGGCAGGATCCTGATCCACTGTGAAAACTCCATACACATCTGGCAGGATCCTGATCCACTGTGAAAACCCCGTACACACCTGGCAGGATCCTGAACCACCGTGAAACCCCATTCACATCTGGCAGGATCCTGATACATTGTGAAACCCACATACACACCTGGCAGGATCCTGATACACTGTGAAACCCCATACACACCAGGCAGGATCCTGATAAACTGTGAAACCCGCATATACACCTGGCAGGATCCTGATACACTGTGAAATCCCCATACACACCAGGCAGGATGCTGATAAACTGTGAAACCCACATACACACCTGGCAGGATCCTGATACACTGTGAAAACCCCATACACACCTGGCAGGATCCTGATACACTGTGAAAACCCCAGACACACCTGGCAGGATCCTGATAAAATGTGAAACCCCATACACACGATGCAGGATCCTGATACACTATGAAACACCCACACACATCTGGAAGGAACCTGACGGACTGTGAAAATCCCATACACATCTGGCAGGATCCTGATGCACTGTGAAAACCACATTCACATCTGGCAGGATCCTGATAAACTGTGAAACCCACATGCACACCTGACAGAATCCTGATAAACTGTGGAACCCCCATACACACCTGGCAGGATCCTGAAAACTGTAAAAACCCCGGACACACCTGGCAGGAACCTGATAAACTGTGAAACCCCATGCACACGATGCAGGATCCTGATACACTGTTAAACACCCATAAACATCTGGCAGGAAACTGATAAACTGTGAAACCAACATACACACCTGGCAGGATCCTGATAAACTGTGAAACCAACATACACACCTGGCAGGATCCTGATAAACTGTGAAACACCCATACAGACCTGGCAGGATCCTGATAAACTGTGAAACCCACATACACACCTGGCAGGATCCTAATACACTGTGAAACCCCCATACACACCTGGCAGGATCCTGATAAACTGTGAAACCAACATACACACCTGGCAGGATCCTGATAAACTGTGAAACACCCATACAGACCTGGCAGGATCCTGATGCACTGTGAAAACCCCATACACATCTGGCAGGATCCTGATGCACTATGTAAAACACATTCACATCTGGCAGGATCCTGATCCACTGTGAAATCTCCATACACTTCTGGCAGGATCCGAATACACTGTGAAAACCCCGTACACACCTGGCAGGATCCTGATCCACTGTGAAACACCATTCACATCTGGCAGGATCCTGATACGCAGTGAAACCCCATTCACATCTGGCAGGATCCTTCTTTTGGGCCTCCTTATCTCGAGAGACAATGGATACGCGCCTGGAGGTGGTCAGTGCTTTGTGAAGCAGCGCCTGGAGTGGCTATAAAGGCCAATTCTGGAGTGACAGGCTCTTCCACAGGTGCTGCAGAGAAATTTGTTTGTTGGGGCTGTTGCACAGTTGGCTCTCCCCTTGCGCCTCTGTCTTTTTTCCTGCCAACTACTAAGTCTCTTCGACTCGCCACAATTTAGCCCTGTCTTTATGGCTGCCCGCCAGCTCTGGCGAATGCTGGCAACTGACTCCCACGACTTGTGATCAATGTCACACGATTTCATGTCGCGTTTGCAGACGTCTTTATAACGGAGACATGGACGGCCGGTGGGTCTGATACCAGTGGCGAGCTCGCTGTACAATGTGTCTTTGGGGATCCTGCCATCTTCCATGCGGCTCACATGGCCAAGCCATCTCAAACGCCGCTGACTCAGTAGTGTGTATAAGCTGGGGGTGTTGGCCGCTTCAAGGACTTCTGTGTTGGAGATATAGTCCTGCCACCTGATGCCAAGTATTCTCCGAAGGCAGCGAAGATGGAATGAATTGAGACGTCGCTCTTGGCTGGCATACGTTGTCCAGGCCTCGCTGCCGTAGAGCAAGGTACTGAGGACACAGGCCTGATAAACTCGGACTTTTGTGTTCCGTGTCAGTGCGCCATTTTCCCACACTCTCTTGGCCAGTCTGGACATAGCAGTGGAAGCCTTACCCATGCGCTTGTTGATTTCTGCATCTGGAGACAGGTTACTGGTGACAGTTGAGCCTAGGTAGGTGAACTCTTGAACCACTTCCAGAGCGTGGTCGCCAATATTGATGGATGGAGCATTTCTGACATCCTACCCCATGATGTTCGTTTTCTTGAGGCTGATGGTTAGGCCAAATTCATTGCAGGCAGACGCAAACCTGTCGATGAGACTCTGCAGGCATTCTTCAGTGTGAGATGTTAAAGCAGCATCGTCAGCAAAGAGGAGTTCTCTGATGAGGACTTTCCGTACTTTGGACTTCGCTCTTAGACGGGCAAGGTTGAACAACCTGCCCCCTGATCTTGTGTGGAGGAAAATTCCTTCTTCAGAGGATTTGAACGCATGTGAAAGCAGCAGGGAGAAGAAAATCCCAAAAAGTGTGGGTGCGAGAACACAGCCCTGTTTCACACCACTCAGGATAGGAAAGGGCTCTGATGAGGAGCCACCATGTTGAATTGTGCCTTTCATATTGTCATGGAATGAGGTGATGATACTTAGTAGCTTTGGTGGACATCCGATCTTTTCTAGTAGTCTGAAGAGACCACGTCTGCTGACGAGGTCAAAGGCTTTGGTGAGATCAATGAAAGCAATGTAGAGGGGCATCTGTTGTTCACGGCATTTCTCCTGTATCTGACGAAGGGAGAACAGCATGTCAATAGTCGATCTCTCTGCACGAAAGCCACACTGTGCCTCAGGGTAGACGCGCTCGGCCAGCTTCTGGAGCCTGTTCAGAGCGACTCGAGCAAAGACTTTCCCCGCTATGCTGAGCAGGGAGATTCCACGGTAGTTGTTGCAGTCACCGCGGTCACCTTTGTTTTTATAGAGGGTGATGATGTTGGCATCGCGCATGTCCTGGGGTACTGCTCCCTCGTCCCAGCACAGGCATAGCAGTTCATGTAGTGCTGAGAGTATAGCAGGCTTGGCACTCTTGATTATTTCAGGGGTAATGCTGTCCTTCCCAGGGGCTTTTCCGCTGGCTAGGGAATCAATGGCATCACTGAGTTCCGATTTGGTTGGCTGTATGTCCAGCTCATCCATGACTAGTAGAGGCTGGGCTGCATTGAGGGCAGTCTCAGTGACAGCATTCTCCCTGGAGTACAGTTCTAGGTAGTGCTCAACCCAGCGGTCCATCTGTTTGCGTTGGTCAGTGATTATGTCCCCCGATTTAGATTTGAGGGGGGTGATCTTCTTGATGGTTGGCCCAAGAGCTCTCTTCATGCCATCATACATTCCTCTGATGTTTCCGGTGTCTGAGGCCAGCTGAATATGACTGCATAGGTGTTGCCAGTAGTCGTTTGCGCAACGCCTAGCTGTTCTTTGTGCAGTACTTCTGGCTGCTTTAAGTGCTGCGGATGTTAAATCGCTGGGGGCTTTCTTGTAGTTCAAAAGTGCAATGCGCTTAGCGGCTATGACAGGTTCCAGCTCTTCATTATGAGATTGAAACCAGTCTGCATTTCTCTTCGCACTTTTGCCGTAGGTGGTCAAAGCTGACTCATAGATGGCGTCTCTGATGTGGGCCCACTTGGTCTCAGCATCCCCTGTGGGAGTGTTTTGAAGGGCTGTTACAAGTGAATTTAGAAATTTTTGTAACAGCTGTGGGTGAGAAATTCTGCTCGTGTTGATGCGCGGGTGGCCCTTCTGCTTGGAATGATGCAACTTCTTTGGTCTGAGTCTAACCTTGCTGCACACCAGGGAGTGGTCGGTGTCGCAGTCCGCACTGTGGAAGCTGCGTGTGATTTGAACACTGTTTAAGGCGGCTCGCCTTGTGACAATGAGGTCTAGCTGGTGCCAACGACGTGATCTTGGGTGCCTCCATGAAACCTGGTGACAGGGTTTAGTGTGAAAGAACGAGTTGGTGATGCAGAGGTTATGATAGGTACACAACTCAAGCAGTCTCTGCCCGTTCTCATTCATCCTTCCAACGCCATAGCGCCCAAGGCAGGAGGGCCATGAGTCATGGTCGGCCCCAACCCTGGCATTAAAGTCCCCCAGCAGGAATAGGTGTTCGGTGTTGGGGATGCTGCTAATGATGTTATGGAGTTGTTCATAGAACTGGTCTTTAGCTTCAGGTGCGGAGCAGAGTGTTGGAGCATAGATGCTGAGTAGGTGTACTGGACCAGAGGTGGTGAGCAGTCGGATGGACAGTATGCGTTCCGAGCCATTTGAGGGAGGCTCTATGATACTGAGCAAGGAGTTTCTGATGGCGAAGCCCACTCCATGCTGTCTTGGTTCTTCAGGATCCCTGCCCTGCCAGAAGAAGGTGTAGTCTTGCTCTGCTAGAGAGCCACTCGCGGGGAGGCGAGTCTCCTGAAGTGCTGCAATGTCCACATTGAATCTACTGAGCTCGTTGTTAATGATGGCGGTCTTCCGAGAATCGTTGATTTGTGTAAGGTCTTCCGACAGGCCAGGACACATAGTTCTGACGTTCCAGCTTGCAAAGCGAAGGGCTGGTACCTTCTTTCCTTTTTTCATGTTGTTTGGTGCGGTGTATCAGTCCACCTTTCGGGCAATGACCCTGAGCTCCAAGCACCCATTGAAGCAGGCAGACTGTGGCGGGACAGAACCTTATTGACCGGGGGCTGCCCGGTTTGAGGCGGGCGGTAGCTGTCCAGTGAGGTGCAATGACCTCTCCCACCGACAAAGGCAACCCGTGGCGCCCAGTTTCTACGCCAATTTATCTGGACTTATAACCCGTAACTGCTGCCTTCCGTGTTGTTTTAGTCGCTGTGAGGCAACTATGGAGTGACCTCTCCATGACGCATGCCTGGGCAAATTTATGGAGGTTGAGAGTTGCCCAGTCGTCAAAACCCCCCTCTCGGCCTTTCTGGTGGGGTCCAAAGGAGTGCAAGACACGACGTTTGGCACCAGTATGGCTGCAGGAACTGCCGGAAACATGCCAAAGGTGACACATGACCGCCTACGGGGTTCCACTCCGGATTTTCTGTTAGGGTTTACTCCCTTAGCCTTGGTCTCTCCCGAGACGCCCACAAGGCAGTGGGGTTGTTGGGGACCCTACACAGGTGTAGGATGGTGCCGGTGGGAGGAGGGGATGCAAGGGGGAGGGGTAGAGGGAGGGGGTGGGGGGGGTGCAGGGGAAGGGGGTGCGGGGTGAAGATGGTGCGAGGGGGGGGCGGGCTGGGACGGGGTTGTGAGGGGGTGAGCTGAGAGGGTGGAGCAGGGAAGGGGACGGGGGTGGGGGGGGGTGGAAGTGGGGTAAAGGGGGGGGAGGGGTGGTGGAATCTGGTGCAGGTAATAAGCCATTTCCTCAGTGCCCACCATCGACATCCGGAAAGCTCATCCACGTCCTTCGGGAGGTGAAGCATCATTTGGCAGACTTAGAGGTGATTACATTTGCTAAGGGTTTTTTCCTGATATACTGTGAAACCCCCATACACACCTGGCAGGAGCCTGATGCACTGTGAAATCCCGGTGCACACCTGGAAGGTTCCTGATACACAATGAAAACCCATTCACATCTGGCAGGATCCTGATACACTATGAAACCCCAAACACACCTGGCAGGATCCTGATACACATTGAAACCCCATACACACCTGGCAGGATCCTGATACACAGTGAAACCCCCATACACACCTGGCAGTATCCTGATCCACTGTGAAAACTCCATACACGCCTGGCAGGACCTTGATAAACTGTAAACACCCCATACACACCTGGCAGGATCCTGATACACTGTGAAAACTCCATACACATCTGGCAGGATCCTGATCCACTGTGAAAACCCCGTACACACCTGGCAGGATCCTGATCCACTGTGAAACCCCATTCACATCTGGCAGGATCCTGATAAACTGTGATACCCACATGCACACCTGGCAGGATCCTGATCCACTGTGAAACCCCATACACACCAGGCAGGATCCCGGTAAACTGTGAAACCCACATACACACCTGGCAGGATCCTGATACACTGTGAAATCCCCATACACACCAGGCAGGATGCTGAAAATCTGTGAAACCCACATACACACCTGGCAGGATCCTGATACACTGTGAAAAACCCATACACACCTGGCAGGATCCTGATAAACTGTGAAACCCCATACACACGATGCAGGATCCTGATACACTGTGAAACCCCCATACACACATGGCGGGATCCTGATAAACTGTGAAACCCCCATACAACCCTGGCAGGTTCCTGATATACTGTGAAAACCCATACACACCTGGCAGGATCCTGATATACTGTGAAACCCGCATACACACCTGGCAGGAGCCTGATGCACTGTGAAATCCCCGTACACACCTGGCAGGTTCCTGATGCACAGTGAAACCCCATTCACATCTGGCAGGATCCTGATACACAGTGAAACCCCATTCACATCTGGCAGGATCCTGATAATCTGTGAAACCCACATACACACCTGTCACGATCCTGATAAACTGTGAAAACCCCAGACACACCTGGCAGGATCCTGATGGACTGTGAAAACCCCATACACACCTGGCAGGATCCTGATACACTGTGAAAACCCCACACTCACCTGGCAGGATCCTGATCCACTGAGAAAACCCCATACACACCTGGCAGGATCCTGATCCACTGTGAAAACCCCATACACACTTGGCAGGATCCTGATCCACTGTGAAAACACCATACACACCTGGCAGGATCCTGATCCACTGTATATATACCCCATACGCACCTGGCAGGATGCTGATAAACTGTCAATCCCCCATACACACCTGGCAGGATCCTGATACACTGTGAAAACACCATACACACCTGGCAGGATCCTGATCCACTGTATATATACCCCATACGCACCTGACAGGATGCTGATAAACTGTCAATCCCCCATACACACCTGGCAGGATCCTGATAAAATGTGAAACCCCCATACACACCTGGCAGGATCCTGATCCACTGTGAAAACACCGTACACACTTGGCAGGATCTTGTTACACTGTGAAAACCCCATAAAAACCCGACAGTATCCTGATACACTGTGAAAAAACCATACACATCTGGCAGGATCCTGATCCACTGTATATACCCCATACGCACCTGGCAGGATGCTGATAAACTGTGAAACCCCCATACACACCTGGCAGGATCCTGATATACTGTGAAAACCCATGCACACTTGGCAGGATCCTGATATACTGTGAAACCCCCATACACACCTGGCAGGAGCCTGATGCACTGTGAAATCCCCGGACACACCTGGCAGGTTCCTGATGCACAGTGAAACCCCATTCACATCTGGCAGGATCCTGATACACAGTGAAACCCCATTCACATCTGGCAGGATCCTGATAATCTGTGAAACCCACATACACACCTGGCAGGATCCTGATAAACTGTGAAACCCCCATACACACCTGTCAGGATCCTGATAAACAGTGAAAACCCCAGACACACCTGGCAGGATCCTAATGGACACTGAAAACCCCATACACACTTGGCAGGATCCTGATTCACTGTCTAAACAGCATACACATCTGGCAGGATCCTGATCCACTGTGTATATACCCCATACACTCCTGGCAGGATCCTGATCCACTGTATATATACCCCATACGCACCTGGCAGAATGCTGATAAACTGTCAATCCCCCATACACACCTGGCAGGATCCTGATAAACTGTGAAACCCCCATACACACCTGGCAGGATCCTGATATACTGTGCAACTCCATACACACCTGGCAGGATCCTGATATACTGTGAAACCCCCATACACACCTGGCAGGAGCCTGATGCACTGTGAAATCCCCGTGCACACCTGGCAGGTTCCTGATGCACAGTGAAATCCCATTCATATCTGGCAGGATCCTGATACACTGTTAAACCCCATACACACCTGGCAGGATCCTGATACACTGTGAAAACACCATACACATCTGGCAGGAGCCTGATACACTGTGAAACCCCATACACACCTGGCAGGATCCTGATACACTGTGAAACCCCCATACACACCTGGCAGGAGCCTGATGCACTGTGAAATCCCCGTGCACACCTGGCAGGTTCCTGATGCACAGTGAAACCCCATTCACATCTGGCAGGATCCTGATACACTGTGAAACCCCCATACACACCTGGCAGGAGCCTGATGCACTGTGAAATCCCCGTGCACACCTGGCAGGTTCCTGATGCACAGTGAAATCCCATTCACATCTGGCAGGATCCTGATACACTGTGAAACCCCATACACTCCTGGCAGGATCCTGATACACTGTGAAAACACCATACACATCTGGCAGGAGCCTGATACACTGTGAAACCCCATACACACCTGGCAGGATCCTGATACACTGTGAAACCCCCATACACACCTGGCAGAAGCCTGATGCACTGTGAAATCCCCGTGCACACCTGGCAGGTTCCTGATGCAAAGTGAAACCCCATTCCCATCTGGCAGGATCCTGAGACACTGTGAAACCCCATACACACCTGGCAGGATCCTGATACACTGTGAAAACACCATACACATCTGGCAGGATCCTGATCCACTGTATATACCCCATACGCACCTGGCAGGATGCTGATAAACTGTGAAACACCCATACACACCTGGCAGGATCCTGATATACTGTGAAAACCCATACACACCTGGCAGGATCCTGATAATCTGTGAAACCCCCATACACACCTGTCAGGATCCTGATAAACATTGAAAACCCCAGACACACCTGGCAGGATCCTGATGGACAGTGCAAACCCCATACACACTTGGCAGGATCCTGATTCACTGTGAAAACCCCACACACACCTGGCAGGATCCTGATCCACTGCGAAAACCCCATACACACCAGGCAGGATCCTGATCCACTGTGAAAACCAATTACACACTTGGCAGGATCCTGATACACTGTCTAAACAGCATACACATCTGGCAGGATCCTGATCCACTGTGTATATACCCCATACACACCTGGCAGGATCCTGATCCACTGTATATATACCCCATACGCACACTGGCAGAATGATGATAAACTGTCAATCCCCCATACACACCTGGCAGGATCCTGATAAACTGTGAAACCCCCATACACACCTGGCAGGATCCTGATATACTGTGCAACCCCATACACACCTGGCAGGATCCTGATACACAGTGAAAGCCCCATACACACCTGGCAGGATCCTGATCCTCTGTGAAAACTCCATACACGCCTGGCAGGACCTTGATAAACTGTGAAATCCCCATACACACCTGGCAGGTTCCTGATCCACTGTGAAGACCCCATACACATCTGGCAGGATCCTGATACGCAGTGAAACCCCATTCACACCTGGCAGGATCCTGATATACTGTGAAACCCCCATACACACCTGGCAGGAGCCTGATGCACTGTGAAACCCCATGCACACGATGCAGGTTCCTGATACACTGTTAAACACCCATAAACATCTGGCAGGATACTGATACACTGTGAAAGCACCGTACACACCTGGCAGGATCCTGATCCACTGTGAAACACCATTCACATCTGGCAGGATCCTGATACGCAGTGAAACCCCATTCACATCTGGCAGGATCCTGATATACTGTGAAACCCCCATACACACCTGGCAGGAGCCTGATGCACTGTGAAATCCCCGTGCACTCCTGGAAGGTTCCTGATGCTCAGTGAAAACCCATTCACATCTGGCAGGATCCTGATACACAGTTAATCCCCTCTCACATCTGGCAGGATCCTGATACACTGTGAAACCCCAAACACACCTGGCAGGATCCTGATACACATTGAAACCCCATACACACCTGGCAGGATCCTGATACACAGTGAAACCCCCATACACACCTGGCAGGATCCTGATCCACTGTGAAAACTCCATACACGCCTGGCAGGAACTTGATAAACTGTAAACACCCCATCCACACCTGGCAGGATCCTGATACACTGTGAAAACTCCATACACATCTGGCAGGATCCTGATCCACTGTGAAAACCCCGTACACACCTGGCAGGATCCTGATCCACTGTGAATCCCCATTCACATCTGGCAGGATCCTGATAATCTGTGATACCCACATGCACACCTGGCAGGATCCTGATCCACTGTGAAACCCCATACACACCAGGCAGGATCCTGATAAACTGTGAAACCCACATACACACCTGGCAGGATCCTGATACACTGTGAAATCCCCATACACACCAGGCAGGATGCTGATAATCTGTGAAACCCACATACACACCTGGCAGGATCCTGATACACTGTGAAAGCCCCATACACACCTGGCAGGATCCTGATACACTGTGAAAACCCCATACACACCTGGCAGGATCCTGATACATTGTGAAAGCCCCACACACACCTGGCAGGAACCTGATACACTGTGAAACCCCATACACACCTGGCAGGATCCTGATCCACTGTGAAAACACCATACACACTTGGCAGGATCCTGTTGCACTGCGTAATCCCCATACACACGATGCAGGACCCTGATACACTGTGAAAACACCATACACATCTGGCAGGATCCTGATCCACTGTGTATATACCCCATACACACCTGGCAGGATCCTGATCCACTGTGAAAACTCCATACACGCCTGGCAGGGCCTTGATAAACTGTAAACACCCCATCCACACCTGGCAGGATCCTGATACACTGTGAAAACTCCATACACATCTGGCAGGATCCTGATCCACTGTGAAAACCCCGTACACACCTGGCAGGATCCTGATCCACTGTGAAACCCCATTCACATCTGGCAGGATCCTGATAATCTGTGATACCCAAATGCACACCTGGCAGGATCCTGATCCACTGTGAAACCCCATAAACACCAGGCAGGATCCTGATAAACTGTGAAACCCACATACACACTTGGCAGGATCCTGATACACTGTGAAATCCCCATACACACCAGGCAGGATGCTGATAATCTGTGAAACCCACATACACACCTGGCAGGATCCTGATACACTGTGAAAGCCCCATACACACCTGGCAGGATCCTGATACACTGTGAAAACCCCATACACACCTGGCAGGATCCTGATACATTGTGAAAGCCCCACACACACCTGGCAGGAACCTGATACACTGTGAAACCCCATACACACCTGGCAGGATCCTGATCCACTGTGAAAACACCATACACACTTGGCAGGATCCTGTTGCACTGCGTAATCCCCATACACACCTGGCAGGATCCTGATACACTGTGAAAACACCATACACATCTGGCGGGATCCTGATCCACTGTGTATATACCCCATACACACCTGGCAGGATCCTGATCCACTGTATATATACCCCATACGCACCTGGCAGAATGCTGATAAACTGTCAATCCCCCATACACACCTGGCAGGATCCTGATAAACTGTGAAACCCCCATACACACCTGGCAGGATCCTGATATACTGTGCAACCCCATACACACTTGGCAGGATCCTGATGCACTGTGAAACCCCATGCACACGATGCAGGTTCCTGATACACTGTTAAACACCCATAAACATCTGGCAGGATACTGATACACTGTGAAAGCACCGTACATACCTGGCAGGATCCTGATTCACTGTGAAACACCATTCACATCTGGCAGGATCCTGATACGCAGTGAAACCCCATTCACATCTGGCAGTATCCTGATATACTGTGAAACCCCCATACACACCTGGCAGGAGCCTGATGCACTGTGAAATCCCCGTGCACACCTGGAAGGTTCCTGATGCACAGTGAAAACCCATTCACATCTGGCAGGATCCTGATACACAGTTAATCCCCTCTCACATCTGGCAGGATCCTGATACACTGTGAAACCCCAAACACACCTGGCAGGATCCTGATACACATTGAAACCCCATACACACCTGGCAGGATCCTGATACACAGTGAAACCCCCATACACACCTGGCAGGATCCTGATCCACTGTGAAAACTCCATACACGCCTGGCAGGACCTTGATAAACTGTAAACACCCCATCCACACCTGGCAGGATCCTGATACACTGTGAAAACTCCATACACATCTGGCAGGATCCTGATCCACTGTGAAACCCAAACACACCTGGCAGGATCCTGAACCACTGTGAAACCCACATACACTCGTGGCAGGATCCTGATAAACTGTGAAACCCACATACACATCTGGCAGGATCCTGATACTCTGTGAAATCCCCATACACACCTGGCAGGATCCTGATAAACTGTGAAACCCCATACACACGATGCAGGATCCTGATACACTGTGAAACACACATACACATCTGGAAGGATCCTGATGCACTGTGAAAACCCCATAGACATCTGGCAGGATGCTGATGCACTGTGAAAACCTCATTCACATCTGGCAGGATCCTGATCCACTGTGAAATCTCCATACACATCTGGCAGGATCCTGATACACTGTGAAAACCCCGTACACAAATGGCAGGATCCTGATCCACTGTGAAACAACATTCACATCTGGCAGGATCCTGATACGCAGTGAAAACCCATTCACATCTGGCAGGATCCTGATACACTGTGAAAACCCCATACACACCTGGCAGGATCCTGATACATTGTGAAAGCCCCACACACACCTGGCAGGAACCTGATACACTGTGAAACCCCATACACACCTGGCAGGATCCTGATCCACTGTGAAAACACCATACACACTTGGCAGGATCCTGTTGCACTGCGAAATCCCCATACACACCTGGCAGGATCCTGATACACTGTGAAAACACCATACACATCTGGCAGGATCCTGATCCACTGTATATACCCCATACGCACCTGGCAGGATGCTGATAAACCGTGAAACACCCATACACACCTGGCGGGATCCTGATAAATTGTGAATCCCACATACACACCTGGCAGGATCCTGATAAACTGTGAAACCCCCATACACACCTGTCAGGATCCTGATCAACTGTGAAAACCCAAGACACACCTGGCAGGATCCTGATGGACTGTGAAAACCCCATACACACCTGGCAGGATCCTGATAAACTGTGAAACCCCATACACACGATGCAGGATCCTGATACACTGTGAAACACACATACACATCTGGAAGGATCCTGATGCACTGTGAAAACCCCATACGCATCTGGCAGGATCCTGAAGCACTGTGAAAACCTCATTCACATTTGGCAGGATCCAGATCCACTGTGAAATCTCCATACACATCTGGCAGGATCCTGATACACTGTGAAAACCCCGTACACACCTGGCAGGATCCTGATCCACTGTGAAACAACATCCACATCTGGCTGGATCATGATACGCAGTGAAATCCCATTCACATCTGGCAGGATCCCGCTACACTGTGAATACCCCATACACACCTGGCAGGATCCTGATACATTGTGAAAGCCCCACACACACCTGGCAGGATCTTGATCCACTGTGAAACCCCATACACACCTGGCAGGATCCTGATCCACTGTGAAAACACCATACACACCTGGCAGGATCCTGAGACACTGCGAAAACACCATACACATCTGGCAGGATCCTGATCCACTGTATATACCCCATACGCACCTGGCAGTATGCTGATAAACTGTGAAACCCCCATAGACATCTGGCGGGATCCTGATAAACTGTGAAACGCTCATACACACCTGGCAGGATCCTGATATACTGTGAAAACCCATACACACCTGGCAGGATCCTGATATACTGTGAAACCCCCATACACACCTGGCAGGTGCCTGATGCACTGTGAAATCCCCGTACACACCTGGCAGGTTCCTGATGCACAGTGAAACCCCATTCACATCTGGCAGGATCCTGATACACAGTGAAACCCCATTCACATCTGGCAGGATCCTGATAATCTGTGAAACCCACATACACACCTGGCAGGATCCTGATAAACTGTGAAACACCCATTCACACCTGTCACGATCCTGATAAACTGTGAAAACCCCAGACACACCTGGCAGGATCCTGATACGCAGTGAAATCCCATTCACATCTGGCAGGATCCCGCTACACTGTGAATACCCCATACACACCTGGCAGGATCCTGATACATTGTGAAAGCCCCACACACACCTGGCAGGATCTTGATCCACTGTGAAACCCCATACACACCTGGCTGGATCCTGATCCACTGTGAAAACACCATACACACCTGGCAGGATCCTGATACACTGCGAAAACACCATACACATCTGGCAGGATCCTGATCCACTGTATATGCCCCATACGCACCTGGCAGTATGCTGATAAACTGTGAAACCCCCATAGACATCTGGCGGGATCCTGATAAACTGTGAAACCCCCATACACACCTGGCAGGATCCTGATAGACTGTGAAAACCCATACACACCTGGCAGGATCCTGATATACTGTGAAACCCCCATACACACCTGGCAGGTGCCTGATGCACTGTGAAATCCCAGTACACACCTGGCAGGTTCCTGATGCACAGTGAAACCCCATTCACATCTGGCAGGATCCTGATACACAGTGAAACCCCATTCACATCTGGCAGGATCCTGATAATCTGTGAAACCCACAAATACACCTGGCAGGATCCTGATAAACTGTGAAACACCCATACACACCTGTCACGATCCTGATAAACTGTGAAAACCCCAGACACACCTGGCAGGATCCTGATGGACTGTGAAAACCCCATACACACCTGGCAGGATCCTGATACACTGTGAAAACCCCACACACACCTGGCAGGATCCTGATCCACTGAGAAAACCCCAAACACACCTGGCAGGATCCTGATCCACTGTGAAAACCCAATACACACTTGGCAGGATCCTGATACACTGTGTGAACCGCATACACACCTGGCAGGATCCTGATACACTGTGAAAACACCATACACACCTGGCAGGATCCTGATCCACTGTATATATACCCCATACGCACCTGGCAGGATGCTGATAAACTGTCAATCCCCCATACACACCTGGCAGGATCCTGATAAACTGTGAAACCCCATACACACCTGGCAGGATCCTGATATACTGTGAAACCCCATACACACCTGGCAGGATCCTGATCCACTGTGAAAACACCATACACATTTGGCAGGTTCCTGTTACACAGTGAAAAGCCCATACACACCTGACCGGATCCTGATACACTGTGAAAACACCATACACATCTGGCAGGATCCTGATCCACTGTATATACCCCATACGCACCTGGCAGGATGCTGATAAACTGTGAAACCCCCATACACACCTGTCGGGATCCTGAAAAACTGTAAAACCCCCATACACACCTGGCAGGATCCTGATATACTGTGAAAACCCATACACACCTGGCAGGATCCTGATATACTGTGAAACCCATAAACACACCTGGCAGGAGCCTGATCCACTGAGAAAACCCCATACACACCTGGCAGGATTCTGATCCACTGTGAAAACCCAATACACACTTGGCAGGATCCTGATACACTGTGTAAACCGCATACACACCTGGCAGGATCCTGATACACTGTGAAAACACCATACACACCTGGCAGGATCCTGATCCACTGTATATATACCCCATACGCACCTGGCAGGATGCTGATAAACTGTCAATCCACCATACACACCTGGCAGGATCCTGATAAACTGTGAAACCCCCAAATACACCTGGCAGGATCCTGATATACTGTGAAACCCCATACACTCCTGGCAGGATCCTGATCCACTGTGAAAACACCATACACACTTGGCAGGATCCTGTTACACTGTGAAAACCCCATACACACCTGACAGGAACCTGATACACTGTGAAAACACCATACACATCTGGCAGGATCCTGATCCACTGTATATACCCCATACGCACATCTGGCAGGATGCTGATAAACTGTGAAACCCCCATACACACCTGTCGGGATCCTGATAAACTGTGAAACCTCCATACACACCTGGCAGGATCCTGATATACTGTGAAAACCCATACACATCAAGCAGGATCCTGATAAACTGTGAAACCCACATGCACACCTGGCAGGATCCGGATCCACTGTGAAACCCCTACACTCCAGGCAGGATACCGATAAACTGTAAAACCCACATACACACCTGGCAGGATCCTGATACACTGTGAAATCCCCATACACACCAGGCAGGATGCTGATAATCTGTGAAACCCACATACACACCTGGCAGGATCCTGATACACTGTGAAAACCCCATACACACCTGGCGGGATCCTGATACACTGTGATAACCTCATACACACCTGGCAGGATCCTGATAAACTGTGAAACCCCATACACACGATGCAGGATCCTGATACACTGTGAAACACACATACATATCTGGAAGGATCCTGATGCACTGTGAAAACCCCATACACATCTGGCAGGATGCTGATGCACTGTGAAAACCTCATTCACATCTGGCAGGATCCTGATCCACTGTGAAATCTCCATACACATCTGGCAGGATCCTGATACACTGTGAAAACCCCGCACACAAATGGCAGGATCCTGATCCACTGTGCATCAACATTCACATCTGGCAGGACCCTGATACGCAGTGAAATCCCATTCACATCTGGCAGGATCCTGATACACTGTGAAAACCCCATACACACCTGGCAGGTTCCTGATACATTGTGAAAGCCCCACACACACCTGGCAGGATCTTGATCCACTGTGAAACCCCATACACACCTGGCAGGATCCTGATCCACTGTGAAAACACCATACACACTTGGCAGGATCCTGTTACACTGTGAAAACCCCATACACACCTGGCAGGATCCTGATACACTGTGAAAACACCATACACATCTGACAGGATCCTGATCCACTGTATATACCCCGTACGCACCTGGCAGGATGCTGATAAACTGTGAAACCCCCATACACACCTGGCGGGATCCTGATAAACTGTGAAACCCCCATACACACCTGGCAGGTTCCTGATATACTGTGAAAACCCATACACACCTGGCAGGATCCTGATATACTGTGAAACCCCCATACACACCTGGCAGGAGCCTGATGCACTGTGAAATCCCCGTACACACCTGGCAGGTTCCTGATGCACAGTGAAACACCATTCACATCTGTCAGGATCCTGATATACAGTGAAAAGCCATTCACATCTGGCAGGATCCTGATAATCTGTGAAACCCACATACACACCTGGCAGGATCCTGATAAACTGTGAAACCCCCATACACACCTGTCAGGATCCTGATAAACTGTGAAAACCCAAGACACACCTGGCAGGATCCCGATGGACTGTGAAAACCCCATACACACCTGGCAGGATCCTGATACACTGTGAAAACCCCATACACACCTGGCAGGATCCTGATAAACTGTGAAACCCCATACACACGATGCAGGATCCTGATACACTATGAAACACACATACACATCTGGAAGGATCCTGATGCACTGTGAAAACCCCATACGCATCTGGCAGGATCCTGATGCACTGTGAAAACCCCACTCACACCTGGCAGGATCCTGATACACTGTGAAAACCTCATTCACATCTGGCAGATCCTGATACACTGTGAAAACCCCGTACACACCTGGCAGGATCCTGATCCACTGTGAAACAACATTCACATCTGTCAGGATCCTGATACGCAGTGAAATCCAATTCACATCTGGCAGGATCCCGATACACTGTGAAAACCCCATGCACACCTGGCAGGATCCTGATACACTGTGAAACCCCATACACACGATGCAGGATCCTGATACACTATGAAACACACATACACATCTGGAAGGATCCTGATGCACTGTGAAAACCCCGTACACACCTGGCAGGATCCTGATGCACTGTGAAAACCTCATTCACATCTGGCAGGATCCTGATCCACTGTGAAATCTCCGTACACATCTGGCAGGATCCTGATACACTGTGAAAACCCCGTACACACCTGGCAGGTTCCTGATCCACTGCGAAACAACATTCACATCTGGCAGGATCCTGATACGCAGTGAAATCCCATTCAAATCTGGCAGGATCCCGATACACTGTGAAAACCCCATGCACACCTGGCAGGATCCTGATACATTGTGAAAGCCCCACACACACCTGGCAGGATCTTGATCCACTGTGAAACCCCATACACACCTGGCAGGATCCTGATCCACTGTGAAAACCCCATACACACCTGGCAGGATCCTGATACACTGTGAAAACCCTATACACACCTGGCAGTATCCTGATCCACAGTGAAATCTCCATACACATCTGGCAGGATCCTGATCCACTGTGAAAACCCGTACACACCTGGCAGGATCCTGATCCACTGAGAAACCCCATTCACATCTGGCAGGATCCTGATCCACTGTGAAAACCCATACACACCAAGCAGGATCCTGATAAACTGTGAAACCCACATACACACCTGGCAGGATCCTGATACACTGTGAAATCCCCATACACACCAGGCAGGATGCTGATAAACTGTGAAACCCACATACACACCTGACAGGATCCTGATGCACTGTGAATAACCCATACGCACCTGGCAGGATCCTGATACACTGTGAAAACCCCGTACACCCCTGGCAGGATCCTGATAAACTGTGAATCCCCATACACACCTGGCAGGATCCTGATCCACTGTAAATATACCCCATACACATCTGGAAGCAAACTGATGGACTGTGAATACCCCATACACATCTGACAGGATTCTGATGCACTGTGAAAACCCCATTCACATCTGGCAGGATCCTGATAAACTGTGAAACCCACATACACACCAGGCAGGATCCTGATAAACTGTGAAACCCCCATACACACCTGGCAGGATCCTGATAATCTGTGAAAACCCCAGACACACCTGGCAGTGTCCTGATAAACTGTGAAACCCACATATACACCTGGCAGGATCCTGATACACTGTGAAAACCCCATACACACCTGGCAGGATCCTGATACACTGTGAAAACCCCATACACACCTGGCAGGATCCTGATAAACTGTGAAACCCCATACACACGATGCAGGATCCTGATAAACAGTGAAACACACATGCACATCTGGAAGGATCCTGATGAACTGTGAAAACCCCATACACATCTGGCAGGATCCTGATGCACTGTGAAAACCTCATTCACATCTGGCAGGATCCTGATCCACTGTGAAATCTCCATACACATCTGGGAGGATCCTGATACACTGTGAAAACCCCGTACACACCTGGCAGGATCCTGATCCACTGTGAAACACCATTCACATCTGGCAGGATCCTGATACGCAGTGAAATCCCATTCACATCTGGCAGGATCCTGATACCCTGTGAAAACCCCAAAGACACCTGGCAGGATCCTGATACATTGTGAAAACCCCACACACACATGGCAGGATCTTGATCCACTGTGAAACCCCATACACACCTGGCTGGATCCAGATCCACTGTGAAAACACCATACACACTTGGCAGGATCCTGTTACACTGTGAAAACCCCATACACACCTGGCAGGATCCTGATACACTGTGAAAACACCATGCACATCTGGCAGGATCTTGATCCACTGGAAATACCCCATACGCACCTGGCAGGATGCTGATAAACTGTGAAACCCCCATACACACCTGGCGGGATCCTGATAAACTGTGAAACCCCCATGCACACCTGGCAGGATCCTGATATACTGTGAAAACCCATACACACCTGGCAGGATCCTGATATACTGTGAAACCCCCATACACACCTGGCAGGAGCCTGATGCACTGTGAAATCCCCGTACACACCTGGCAGATTCCTGATGCACAGTGAAACCCCATTCACATCTGGCAGGATCCTGATACACAGTGAAACCCCATTCACATCTGGCAGGATCCTGATAATCTGTGAAACCCACATACACACCTGGCAGGATCCTGATGCACTGTGAAAACCCCATACACACCTGGCAGGATCCTGATACACTGTGAAAACCCCACACACACCTGGCAGGATCCTGATCCACTGAGAAAACCCCATACACAACTGGCAGGATCCGGATCCACTGTGAAAACCCCATACACACTTGGCAGGATCCTGATACACTGTGTAAACCGCAAACACACCTGGCAGGATCCTGATACACTGTGAAAACACCATACACACCTGGCAGGATCCTGATCCACTGTACATATACCCCATACGCACCTGGCAGGATGCTGATAAACTGTCAATCCCCCAAACAAACCTGGCAGGATCCTGATAAACTGTGAAACACCATGCACACCTGGCAGGATCCTGATATACTGTGAAACCTCCATACACACCTGGCAGGAGCCTGATGCACTGTGAAATCCGCGTGCACACCTGGCAGGTTCCTGATGCACAGTGAAACCCCATTCACATCTGGCAGGATCCTGATACACAGTGAAACCCCATTCACATTTGGCAGGATCCTGAGACACTGTGAAACCCCATACACACCTGGCAGGATCCAGATACACTCGGAAACCCCATACACACCTGGCAGGATCCTGATACACAGTGAAACCCCCATGCAGACCTGGCAGGATCCTGATCCACTGTGAAAACCCCATACATGCCTGGCAGGACCTTGATAAACTGTGAACACCCCACACACACCTGGCAGGATCCTGATCCACTGTGAAATCCCTGACACACCTTGCAGGATCCTGATCCACTGTGCAAACCCCATTCACACCTGCCAGTATCCTGATCCACAGTGAAATCTCCATACACATCTGGCAGGATTCTGATCCACTGTGAAAACCCGTACACACCTGGCAGGATCCTGATCCACTGTGAAACCCCATTCACATCTGGCAGGATCCTGATAAACGGTGAAACCCACATACACACCTGGCAGGATCCTGATCCACTGTGAAAACCCAAACACACCAAGCAGGATCCTGATAAACTGTGAAACCCACAGACACACCCGGCAGGATCCTGATACACTGTGAAATCCCCATACACACTAGGCAGGATGCTGATAAACTGTGAAACCCACATACACACCTGGCAGGATCCTGATGCACTGTGAATTCCCCATACGCACCTGGCAGGATCCTGATAAACTGTGAAAACCCCGTACACCCCTGGCAGGATCCTGATAAACTGTGAAACCCCCATACACACCTGGCGGGATCCTGATAAACTGTGAAACCCCCATGCACACCTGGCAGGATCCTGATATACTGTGAAAACCCATACACACCTGGCAGGATCCTGATATACTGTGAAACCCCCATACACACCTGGCAGGAGCCTGATGCACTGTGAAATCCCCGTATACACCTGGCAGATTCCTGATGCACAGTGAAACCCCATTCACATCTGGCAGGATCCTGATACACAGTGAAACCCCATTCACATCTGGCAGGATCCTGATAATCTGTGAAACCCACATACACACCTGGCAGGATCCTGATGGACTGTGAAAACCCCATACACACCTGACAGGATCCTGATACACTGTGAAAACCCCACACACACCTGGCAGGATCCTGATCCACTGAGAAAACCCCATACACAACTGGCAGGATCCGGATCTACTGTGAAAACCCCATACACACTTGGTAGGATCCTGATACACTGTGTAAACCGCATACACACCTGGCAGGATCCTGATACACTGTGAAAACACCATACACACCTGGCAGGATCCTGATCCACTGTACATATACCCCATACGCACCTGGCAGGATGCTGATAAACTGTCAATCCCCCAAACAAACCTGGCAGGATCCTGATAAACTGTGAAACCCCCATACACACATGGCAGGAACCTGATATACTGTGAAACACCATACACACCTGGCAGGATCCTGATTTACTGTGAAACCTCCATACACACCTGGCAGGAGCCTGATGCACTGTGAAATCCCCGTGCACACCTGGCAGGATCCTGATCCAGTGTGAAACACCATTCACATCTGGCAGGATCCTGATACGCAGTGAAATCCCATTCACATCTGGCAGGATCCTGATACCCTGTGAAAACCCCAAAGACACCTGGCAGGATCCTGATACATTGTGAAAACCCCACACACACATGGCAGGATCTTGATCCACTGTGAAACCCCATACACACCTGGCTGGATCCAGATCCACTGTGAAAACACCATACACACTTGGCAGGATCCTGTTACACTGTGAAAACCCCATACACACCTGGCAGGATCCTGATACACTGTGAAAACACCATGCACATCTGGCAGGATCTTGATCCACTGGAAATACCCCATACGCACCTGGCAGGATGCTGATAAACTGTGAAACCCCCATACACACCTGGCGGGATCCTGATAAACTGTGAAACCCCCATGCACACCTGGCAGGATCCTGATATACTGTGAAAACCCATACACACCTGGCAGGATCCTGATATACTGTGAAACCCCCATACACACCTGGCAGGAGCCTGATGCACTGTGAAATCCCCGTACACACCTGGCAGATTCCTGATGCACAGTGAAACCCCATTCACATCTGGCAGGATCCTGATACACAGTGAAACCCCATTCACATCTGGCAGGATCCTGATAATCTGTGAAACCCACATACACACCTGGCAGGATCCTGATGCACTGTGAAAACCCCATACACACCTGGCAGGATCCTGATACACTGTGAAAACCCCACACACACCTGGCAGGATCCTGATCCACTGAGAAAACCCCATACACAACTGGCAGGATCCGGATCCACTGTGAAAACCCCATACACACTTGGCAGGATCCTGATACACTGTGTAAACCGCAAACACACCTGGCAGGATCCTGATACACTGTGAAAACACCATACACACCTGGCAGGATCCTGATCCACTGTACATATACCCCATACGCACCTGGCAGGATGCTGATAAACTGTCAATCCCCCAAACAAACCTGGCAGGATCCTGATAAACTGTGAAACACCATGCACACCTGGCAGGATCCTGATATACTGTGAAACCTCCATACACACCTGGCAGGAGCCTGATGCACTGTGAAATCCACGTGCACACCTGGCAGGTTCCTGATGCACAGTGAAACCCCATTCACATCTGGCAGGATCCTGATACACAGTGAAACCCCATTCACATTTGGCAGGATCCTGAGACACTGTGAAACCCCATACACACCTGGCAGGATCCAGATACACTCGGAAACCCCATACACACCTGGCAGGATCCTGATACACAGTGAAACCCCCATGCAGACCTGGCAGGATCCTGATCCACTGTGAAAACCCCATACATGCCTGGCAGGACCTTGATAAACTGTGAACACCCCACACACACCTGGCAGGATCCTGATCCACTGTGAAATCCCTGACACACCTTGCAGGATCCTGATCCACTGTGCAAACCCCATACACACCTGCCAGTATCCTGATCCACAGTGAAATCTCCATACACATCTGGCAGGATTCTGATCCACTGTGAAAACCCGTACACACCTGGCAGGATCCTGATCCACTGTGAAACCCCATTCACATCTGGCAGGATCCTGATAAACGGTGAAACCCACATACACACCTGGCAGGATCCTGATCCACTGTGAAAACCCAAACACACCAAGCAGGATCCTGATAAACTGTGAAACCCACAGACACACCCGGCAGGATCCTGATACACTGTGAAATCCCCATACACACTAGGCAGGATGCTGATAAACTGTGAAACCCACATACACACCTGGCAGGATCCTGATGCACTGTGAATTCCCCATACGCACCTGGCAGGATCCTGATAAACTGTGAAAACCCCGTACACCCCTGGCAGGATCCTGATAAACTGTGAAACCCCCATACACACCTGGCGGGATCCTGATAAACTGTGAAACCCCCATGCACACCTGGCAGGATCCTGGTGCACTGTGAAAACCCATACACACCTGGCAGGATCCTGATATACTGTGAAACCCCCATACACACCTGGCAGGAGCCTGATGCACTGTGAAATCCCCGTATACACCTGGCAGATTCCTGATGCACAGTGAAACCCCATTCACATCTGGCAGGATCCTGATACACAGTGAAACCCCATTCACATCTGGCAGGATCCTGATAATCTGTGAAACCCACATACACACCTGGCAGGATCCTGATGGACTGTGAAAACCCCATACACACCTGACAGGATCCTGATACACTGTGAAAACCCCACACACACCTGGCAGGATCCTGATCCACTGAGAAAACCCCATACACAACTGGCAGGATCCGGATCTACTGTGAAAACCCCATACACACTTGGTAGGATCCTGATACACTGTGTAAACCGCATACACACCTGGCAGGATCCTGATACACTGTGAAAACACCATACACACCTGGCAGGATCCTGATCCACTGTACATATACCCCATACGCACCTGGCAGGATGCTGATAAACTGATAATCCCCCAAACAAACCTGGCAGGATCCTGATAAACTGTGAAACCCCCATACACACATGGCAGGAACCTGATATACTGTGAAACACCATACACACCTGGCAGGATCCTGATATACTGTGAAACCTCCATACACACCTGGCAGGAGCCTGATGCACTGTGAAATCCCCGTGCACACCTGGCAGGTTCCTGATGCACAGTGAAACCCCATTCACATCTGGCAGGATCCTGATACACAGTGAAACCCCATTCACATCTGGCAGGATCCAGATACACTCGGAAACCCCATACACACCTGGCAGGATCCTGATACACAGTGAAACCCCCATGCAGACCTGGCAGGATCCTGATCCACTGTGAAAACCCCATACATGCCTGGCAGGACCTTGATAAACTGTGAACACCCCACACACACCTGGCAGGATCCTGATCCACTGTGAAATCCCTGACACACCTTGCAGGATTCTGATCCACTGTGCAAACCCCATACACACCTGCCAGTATCCTGATCCACAGTGAAATCTCCATACACATCTGGCAGGATCCTGATCCACTGTGAAAACCCGTACACACCTGGCAGGATCCTGATCCACTGTGAAACCCCATTCACATCTGGCAGGATCCTGATAAACGGTGAAACCCACATACACACCTGGCAGGATCCTGATCCACTGTGAAAACCCATACACACCAAGCAGGATCCTGATAAACTGTGAAACCCACATACACACCCGGCAGGATCCTGATACACTGTGAAATCCCCATACACACTAGGCAGGATGCTGATAAACTGTGAAACCCACATACACACCTGGCAGGATCCTGATGCACTGTGAATTCCCCATACGAACCTGGCAGGATCCTGATACACTGTGAAAACCCCGTACACCCCTGGCAGGATCCTGATAAACTGTGAAACCCCATACACACCTGGCAGGATCCTGATCCACTGTAAATATACCCCATCCACATCTGGAAGCAAACTGATGGACTGTGAATACCCCATACAGATCTGACAGGATTCTGATGCACTGTGAAAACCCCATTCACATCTGGCAGGATCCTGATAAACTGTGAAAACCACATAAACACCAGGCAGGATCCTGATAAACTGTGAAACCCCCATACACACCTGGCAGGATCCTGATAATCTGTGAAAACCCCAGACACACCTGGCAGGATCCTGATACACTGTGAAAACCCCATACACACCTGGCAGGATCCTGATACACTGTGAAAACCCCATACACACCTGGCAGGAACCAGATAAACTGCGAAACCCCATACACACTATGCAGGATCCTGATACACTGTGAAACACCCAGACACACCTGGCAGTATCCTGATCCACTGTGAAATCTCCATACACATCTGGCAGGATCCTGATCCACTGTGAAAACCCGTAGACACCTGGCAGGATCCTGATCCACTGTGAAACCCCATTCACATCTGGCAGGATCCTGATAAACTGTGAAACCCACATACACACCTGGCAGGATCCTCATCCACTGTGAAAACCCATACATACCAACCAGGATCCTGATAAACTGTGAAACCAACATACACACCTGGCAGGATCCTGATACACTGTGAAAACCCCATACACACCTGGCAGGATCCTGATACACGGTGAAAACCCCATAGACACCTGGCAGGATCCTGATAAACTGTGCAACCCCATACACACCTGGCAGGATCCTGATCCACTGTATATATACCCCATACACATCTGGAAGCAAACTGATGGACTGTGGAAACCCCATAAACATCTGACAGGATCCTGATGCACTGTGAAAACCCCATTCACATCTGGCAGGATCCTGATAAACTGTGAAACCCACATACACACCAGGCAGGATCCTGATAAACTGTGAAACCCCTATACACACCTGGCAGGATCCTGATAATCTGTGAAAACCCCAGACACACCTGGCAGTGGCCTGATAAACTGTGAAACCCACATACACACCTGGCAGGATCCTGATACAATGTGAAAACCCCATACACTCCTGGCATGATCCTGATACACTGTGAAAACCCCAAACACACCTGGCAGGAACCAGATAAACTGTGAAACCCCATACACATGATGCCAGATCCTGATAAACTGTGACACCCACATACACACCTGGCAGGATCCTGATAACAGTGAAACCCCCATACACACCTGGAAGGATCCTGATACACTGTGAAAACCCCATACACACGTGGCAGGATCCTGATCCACTGTGAAACCCCATACACACCAGGCAGGATCCTGATAAACTGTGAAACCCACATAAACACCAGGCAGGAGCCTGATAAACTCTGAAACCCACATACACACCTGCAGGATCCTGATATACTGTGAAACCCCATACACACGGGGCAGGCTCCTGATACACTGTGAAACACCCATACACATCTGGAAGGATCCTGATGCACTGTGAAAACCCCATACACATCTGGCAGGATCCAGATGCACTGTGAAAACCCCACTCACATCTGGCAGGATCCTGATAAACTGTGAAACCCACATACTCACCTGGCAGGATCCTGATAAACTGTGAAACCCCCAGACACACCAGGAAGGATACCGATAAACTGTGAAAACCCCATACACACCTGGCAGGATCCTGATAAACTGTGAAACCCCCATACACACCTGCCGGGATCCTGATAAACTGTGAAACCCACATACACACCTTGCAGGATCCTGATAAACTGTGAAACCCGAATACACACCTGGAAGGATCCTGATAAACTGTGAAACCCCCATACACACCTGGCAGGATCCTGATACACTGTGAAAACCCCATACACACCTGGCAGGATCCTGTTATACTGTGAAACCCCCTTCACATTTGGTTGATCCTGATACACTGTGAAAACCCCAAACACACCTGGGAGGATCCTGATACACTGTGAAACCCCATACACACCTGGCAGGATCCAGATCCACTGTGAAACCACCATACACACCTGGAAGGACCTGATAGACTGTGAAAACCCGGAACACATCTGGCAGGATCCTGATATACTGTGAAACCCCCCACACACCTGGCAGATCCTGATACACTGTGAAAAACCCATACACACCTGGCAGGATCCTGATACAATGTGAAACGCTCATGCACACCTGGCAGGATCCTGATACACTGTGTAACCCCCTTACACATCTGGAAGGAGCCTGATGCACTGTGAAAACCCCATGCACATCTGGCAGGATCCTGATGCACTGTGAAAGCTCCATTCACATCTGGCAGGATCCTGATAAACTGTGAAACCCACATACACACCTGGCAGGATCCTGATAATCTGTGAAATCCCTGACACACCAGGCAGGATCCTGATCCACTGTGAAAACCCCATACACACCTGGCAGGATCCTGATCCACTGTGAAAACTCCATACACATCTGGCAAGATCCTGATACTCTGTGAAAACCCCGTAGACACCTGGCAGGATCCTGATCCTCTGTGAAACCCCATTCACATCTGTCAGGATCCTGATAAACTGTGAAACCCACATGCACACCTGGCAGGATCCTGATCCAATGTGAAATCCCATACACACCAGGCATGATCCTGATAAACTGTGAAAACCACACACACCAGGCAGGATCCTGATAAACTGTGAAACCCACATACACATCTGGCAGGATCCTGATACACTGTCAAAACCCCATACACACCTGGCAGGATCCTGATACACTGTGAAAACCCCATACACACCTGGCAGGATCCTGATAAACTGTGGAAGCCCATACACACGATGCAGGATCCTGATACACTGTGAAACACCCATACACATCTGGAAGGGTCCTGATGGACTGTGAAAACCCCATACTCATCTGGCAGGATACTGATGCACCGTGAAAACCCCATTCACATCTGGCAGGATCCTGAAAAACTGTGAAACCCACATACACACCTGGCAGGGTCCTGATAAACTGTGAAACCACCATGCACACCTGGCAGGATCCTGATAAACTGTGAAAACCCCAGACACACCTGGCAGGATCCTGATAAACCGTGAAACCCACATACACACCTGGCAGGATCCTGATACACTGTGCAAACCCCATGAACACCTGGCAGGATCCTGATACACTGTGAAAACCCCATACATACCTGGCAGGATCCTGATGAACTGTGAAACCCCAAACACACGATGCAGGATCCTGATACACTGTGAAAACCCCACACACACCTGGCAGGATCCTGATCCACTGTGAAAACCCCATACACACCTGGCAGGATCCTGTTATACTGTGAAACCCCGTTGACATTTGACAGGATCCTGATACACTGTGAAACCCCTTTCACATTTGGCTTGATCCTGATACACTGTGAAACCCCATACACACCTGGCAGGATCCTGATCCACTGTGAAACCCCGTTCACATTTGGCAGGATCCTGATACACTGTGAAAACCCAAACACACCTGGGAGGATCCTGATACACTGTGAAACCCCATACACACCTGAAAGGATTCGGATACACTGTGAAAACCCCCATACACAACTGGAAGGATCCTGATACACTGTGAAAACCCCCATACACACCTGGCAGAATCCTGATCTACTGTGAAAACCCCATACACACCTGGCAGGATCCTGTTATACTGTGAAACCCCCTTCACATTTGGCAGGATCCTGATACACTGTGAAACCCCATACACACCTGGAAGGATTCGGATACACTGTGAAAACCCCCATACACAACTGGAAGGATCCTGATACACTGTGAAAACCCCCATACACACCTGGCAGAAATCTGATCTACTGTGAAAACCCCATACACACCTGGCAGGATCCTGTTATACTGTGAAACCCCCTTCACATTTGGCAGGATCCTGATACACTGTGAAACCCCATACACACCTGGAAGGATCCTGATCCACTGTGAAACCCCGTTTACATTGGGCAGGATCCTGATTCACTGTGAAACCCCAAGCACACCTGGCAGGATCCTGATCTACTGTGAAACCCCGTTCACATTTGGCAGGATCCTGATACACTGTGAAAACCCCAAACACACCTGGGAGGATCCTGATCCACTGTGAAAACCCCATACACACCTGGCAGGATCCTGTTATACTGTGAAACCTCCTTCACATTTGGCAGGATCCTGATGCACTGTGAAACCCCATGCACACCTGGCAGGATCCTGATCCACTGTGAAACCCCGTTCACATTTGGCAGGATCCTGATACACTGTGAAACACCCATACACATCTGGAAGGATCCTGATGCACTGTGAAAACCCCATACACATCTGGCAGGATCCTGATGCACTGTGAAAACCCCACTCACATCTGGCAGGATCCTGATAAATTGTGAAACCCACATACTCACCTGGCAGGATCCTGATAAACTGTGAAACCCGCAGACACACCAGGAAGGATACCGATAAACTGTGAAAACCCCATACACTCCTGGCAGGATCCTGATAAACTGTGAAACCCCCATACACACCTGCCGGGATCCTGATAAACTGTGAAACCCACATACACACCTTGCAGGATCCTTATAAACTGTGAAACCCGAATACACACCTGGAAGGATCCTGATAAACTGTGAAAACCCCATACACACCTGGCAGGATCCTGATACACTGTGAACACCCCATACACACCTGGCAAGATCCTGTTATACTGTGAAACCCCCTTCACATTTGGCAGGATCCTGATACACTGTGAAAACCCCAAACACACCTGGGAGGATCCTGATACACTGTGAAACCCCATACACACCTGGCAGTATCCAGATCCACTGTGAAACCACCATACACACCTGGAAGGACCTGATAGACTGTGAAAACCCGGAACACATCTGGCAGGATCCTGATATACTGTGAAACCCCCCACACACCTGGTAGATCCTGATACACTGTGAAAAACCCATACACACCTGGCAGGATCCTGATACAATGTGAAACGCTCATGCACACCTGGCAGGATCCTGATACACTGTGTAACCCCCTTACACATCTGGAAGGATCCTGATGCACTGTGAAAACCCCATGCACATCTGGCAGGATCCTGATGCACTGTGAAAGCTCCATTCACATCTGGCAGGATCCTGATAAACTGTGAAACCCACATACACACCAGGCAGGATCCTGATAAACTGTGAAACCCCCATACACACCTGGCAGGATCCTGATAATCTGTGAATCCCCATACACACCTGGCAGGATCCTGATCCACTGTAAATATACCCCATACACATCTGGAAGCAAACTGATGGACTGTGAATACCCCATACACATCTGACAGGATTCTGATGCACTGTGAAAACCCCATTCACATCTGGCAGGATCCTGATAAACTGTGAAACCCACATACACACCAGGCAGGATCCTGATAAACTGTGAAACCCCCATACACACCTGGCAGGATCCTGATAATCTGTGAAAACCCCAGACACACCTGGCAGTGTCCTGATAAACTGTGAAACCCACATATACACCTGGCAGGATCCTGATACACTGTGAAAACCCCATACACACCTGGCAGGATCCTGATACACTGTGAAAACCCCATACACACCTGGCAGGATCCTGATAAACTGTGAAACCCCATACACACGATGCAGGATCGTGATAAACAGTGAAACACACATGCATATCTGGAAGGATCCTGATGAACTGTGAAAACCCCATACACATCTGGCAGGATCCTGATGCACTGTGAAAACCTCATTCACATCTGGCAGGATCCTGATCCACTGTGAAATCTCCATACACATCTGGGAGGATCCTGATACACTGTGAAAACCCCGTACACACCTGGCAGGATCCTGATCCACTGTGAAACACCATTCACATCTGGCAGGATCCTGATACGCAGAGAAATCCCATTCACTTCTGGCAGGATCCTGATACCCTGTGAAAACCCCAAAGACACCTGGCAGGATCCTGATACATTGTGAAAACCCCACACACACATGGCAGGATCTTGATCCACTGTGAAACCCCATACACACCTGGCTGGATCCAGATCCACTGTGAAAACACCATACACACTTGGCAGGATCCTGTTACACTGTGAAAACCCCATACACAACTGGCAGGATCCTGATACACTGTGAAAACACCATGCACATCTGGCAGGATCTTGATCCACTGGAAATACCCCATACGCACCTGGCAGGATGCTGATAAACTGTGAAACCCCCATACACACCTGGCGGGATCCTGATAAACTGTGAAACCCCCATGCACACCTGGCAGGATCCTGATATACTGTGAAAACCCATACACACCTGGCAGGATCCTGATATACTGTGAAACCCCCATACACACCTGGCAGGAGCCTGATGCACTGTGAAATCCCCGTACACACCTGGCAGATTCCTGATGCACAGTGAAACCCCATTCACATCTGGCAGGATCCTGATACACAGTGAAACCCCATTCACATCTGGCAGGATCCTGATAATCTGTGAAACCCACATACACACCTGGCAGGATCCTGATGGAGTGTGAAAACCCCATACACACCTGGCAGGATCCTGATACACTGTGAAAACCCCACACACACCTGGCAGGATCCTGATCCACTGAGAACACCCCATACACAACTGGCAGGATCCGGATCCACTGTGAAAACCCCATACACACTTGGCAGGATCCTGATACACTGTGTAAACCGCAAACACACCTGGCAGGATCCTGATACACTGTGAAAACACCATACACACCTGGCAGGATCCTGATCCACTGTACGTATACCCCATACGCACCTGGCAGGATGCTGATAAACTGTCAATCCCCCAAACAAACCTGGCAGGATCCTGATAAACTGTGAAACCCCCATACACACATGGCAGGAACCTGATATACTGTGAAACACCATGCACACCTGGCAGGATCCTGATATACTGTGAAACCTCCATACACACCTGGCAGGAGCCTGATGCACTGTGAAATCCGCGTGCACACCTGGCAGGTTCCTGATGTACAGTGAAACCCCATTCACATCTGGCAGGATCCTGATACACAGTGAAACCCCATTCACATTTGGCAGGATCCTGAGACACTGTGAAACCCCATACACACCTGGCAGGATCCAGATACACTCGGAAACCCCATACACACCTGGCAGGATCCTGATACACAGTGAAACCCCCATGCAGACCTGGCAGGATCCTGATCCACTGTGAAAACCCCATACATGCCTGGCAGGACCTTGATAAACTGTGAACACCCCACACACACCTGGCAGGATCCTGATCCACTGTGAAATCCCTGACACACCTTGCAGGATCCTGATCCACTGTGCAAACCCCATACACACCTGCCAGTATCCTGATCCACAGTGAAATCTCCATACACATCTGGCAGGATTCTGATCCACTGTGAAAACCCGTACACACCTGGCAGGATCCTGATCCACTGTGAAACCCCATTCACATCTGGCAGGATCCTGATAAACGGTGAAACCCACATACACACCTGGCAGGATCCTGATCCACTGT
Organism: Heterodontus francisci; assembly: GCF_036365525.1. NCBI lineage: Eukaryota > Metazoa > Chordata > Chondrichthyes > Heterodontiformes > Heterodontidae > Heterodontus > Heterodontus francisci. Next base: position 56,160,696 of record NC_090398.1, read on the forward strand.
GAAAACCCAAACACACCAAGCAGGATCCTGATAAACTGTGAAACCCACAGACACACCCGGCAGGATCCTGATACACTGTGAAATCCCCAAACACACAAGGCAGGATGCTGATAAACTGTGAAAACCCCGTACACCCCTGGCAGGATCCTGATAAACTGTGAAACCCCCATACACACCTGGCGGGATCCTGATAAACTGTGAAACCCCCATGCACACCTGGCAGGATCCTGATGCACTGTGAAAACCCATACACACCTGGCAGGATCCTGATATACTGTGAAACCCCCATACACACCTGGCAGGAGCCTGATGCACTGTGAAATCCCCGTATACACCTGGCAGATTCCTGATGCACAGTGAAACCCCATTCACATCTGGCAGGATCCTGATACACAGTGAAACCCCATTCACATCTGGCAGGATCCTGATAATCTGTGAAACCCACATACACACCTGGCAGGATCCTGATGGACTGTGAAAACCCCATACACACCTGACAGGATCCTGATGCACTGTGAAAACCCCACACACACCTGGCAGGATCCTGATACACTGTGTAAACCGCATACACACCTGGCAGGATCCTGATACACTGTGAAAACACCATACACACCTGGCAGGATCCTGATCCACTGAGAAAACCCCATACACAACTGGCAGGATCCGGATCTACTGTGAAAACCCCATACACACTTGGTAGGATCCTGATACACTGTGTAAACCGCATACACACCTGGCAGGATCCTGATACACTGTGAAAACACCATACACACCTGGCAGGATCCTGATCCACTGTACATATACCCCATACGCACCTGGCAGGATGCTGATAAACTGTCAATCCCCCAAACAAACCTGGCAGGATCCTGATAAACTGTGAAACCCCCATACACACATGGCAGGAACCTGATATACTGTGAAACACCATACACACCTGGCAGGATCCTGATATACTGTGAAACCTCCATACACACCTGGCAGGAGCCTGATGCACTGTGAAATCCCCGTGCACACCTGGCAGGTTCCTGATGCACAGTGAAACCCCATTCACATCTGGCAGGATCCTGATACACAGTGAAACCCCATTCACATCTGGCAGGATCCTGAGACACTGTGAAACCCCATGCAGACCTGGCAGGATCCTGATCCACTGTGAAAACCCCATACATGCCTGGCAGGACCTTGATAAACTGTGAAATCCCTGACACACCTTGCAGGATCCTGATCCACTGTGCAAACCCCATACACACCTGCCAGTATCCTGATCCACAGTGAAATCTCCATACACATCTGGCAGGATCCTGATCCACTGTGAAAACCCGTACACACCTGGCAGGATCCTGATCCACTGTGAAACCCCATTCACATCTGGCAGGATCCTGATAAACGGTGAAACCCACATACACACCTGGCAGGATCCTGATTCTCTGTGAAAACCCATACACACCAAGCAGGATCCTGATAAACTGTGAAACCCACATACACACCCGGCAGGATCCTGATACACTGTGAAATCCCCATACACACTAGGCAGGATGCTGATAAACTGTGAAACCCACATACACACCTGGCAGGATCCTGATGCACTGTGAATTCCCCATACGAACCTGGCAGGATCCTGATACACTGTGAAAACCCCGTACACCCCTGGCAGGATCCTGATAAACTGTGAAACCCCATACACACCTGGCAGGATCCTGATCCACTGTAAATATACCCCATCCACATCTGGAAGCAAACTGATGGACTGTGAATACCCCATACAGATCTGACAGGATTCTGATGCACTGTGAAAACCCCATTCACATCTGGCAGGATCCTGATAAACTGTGAAAACCACATAAACACCAGGCAGGATCCTGATAAACTGTGAAACCCCCATACACACCTGGCAGGATCCTGATAATCTGTGAAAACCCCAGACACACCTGGCAGTATCCTGATACACTGTGAAAACCCCATACAAACCTGGCAGGATCCTGATACACTGTGAAAACCCCATACACACCTGGCAGGAACCAGATAAACTGCGAAACCCCATACACACTATGCAGGATCCTGATACACTGTGAAACACCCAGACACACCTGGCAGTATCCTGATCCACTGTGAAATCTCCATACACATCTGGCAGGATCCTGATCCACTGTGAAAACCCTAGACACCTGGCAGGATCCTGATCCACTGTGAAACCCCATTCACATCTGGCAGGATCCTGATAAACTGTGAAACCCACATACACACCTGGCAGGATCCTCATCCACTGTGAAAACCCATACATACCAACCAGGATCCTGATAAACTGTGAAACCAACATACACACCTGGCAGGATCCTGATACACTGTGAAAACCCCATACACACCTGGCAGGATCCTGATACACGGTGAAAACCCCATAGACACCTGGCAGGATCCTGATAAACTGTGCAACCCCATACACACCTGGCAGGATCCTGATCCACTGTATATATACCCCATACACATCTGGAAGCAAACTGATGGACTGTGGAAACCCCATAAACATCTGACAGGATCCTGATGCACTGTGAAAACCCCATTCACATCTGGCAGGATCCTGATAAACTGTGAAACCCACATACACACCAGGCAGGATCCTGATAAACTGTGAAACCCCTATACACACCTGGCAGGATCCTGATAATCTGTGAAAACCCCAGACAAACCTGGCAGTGTCCTGATACACTGTGAAAACCCCAAACACACCTGGCAGGAACCAGATAAACTGTGAAACCCCATACACATGATGCCAGATCCTGATAAACTGTGACACCCACATACACACCTGGCAGGATCCTGATAACAGTGAAACCCCCATACACACCTGGCAGGATCCTGATACACTGTGAAACCCCCATGCAGACCTGGCAGGATCCTGATCCACTGTGAAAACCCCATACATGCCTGGCAGGACCTTGATAAACTGTGAACACCCCACACACACCTGGCAGGATCCTGATCCACTGTGAAATCCCTGACACACCTTGCAGGATCCTGATCCACTGTGCAAACCCCATACACACCTGCCAGTATCCTGATCCACAGTGAAATCTCCATACACATCTGGCAGGATTCTGATCCACTGTGAAAACCCGTACACACCTGGCAGGATCCTGATCCACTGTGAAACCCCATTCACATCTGGCAGGATCCTGATAAACGGTGAAACCCACATACACACCTGGCAGGATCCTGATCCACTGTGAAAACCCAAACACACCAAGCAGGATCCTGATAAACTGTGAAACCCACAGACACACCCGGCAGGATCCTGATACACTGTGAAATCCCCAAACACACAAGGCAGGATGCTGATAAACTGTGAAAACCCCGTACACCCCTGGCAGGATCCTGATAAACTGTGAAACCCCCATACACACCTGGCGGGATCCTGATAAACTGTGAAACCCCCACGCACACCTGGCAGGAACCTGATGCACTGTGAAAACCCATACACACCTGGCAGGATCCTGATATACTGTGAAACCCCCATACACACCTGGCAGGAGCCTGATGCACTGTGAAATCCCCGTATACACCTGGCAGATTCCTGATGCACAGTGAAACCCCATTCACATCTGGCAGGATCCTGATACACAGTGAAACCCCATTCACATCTGGCAGGATCCTGATAATCTGTGAAACCCACATACACACCTGGCAGGATCCTGATGGACTGTGAAAACCCCATACACACCTGACAGGATCCTGATACACTGTGAAAACCCCACACACACCTGGCAGGATCCTGATCCACTGAGAAAACCCCATACACAACTGGCAGGATCCGGATCTACTGTGAAAACCCCATACACACTTGGTAGGATCCTGATACACTGTGTAAACCGCATACACACCTGGCAGGATCCTGATACACTGTGAAAACACCATACACACCTGGCAGGATCCTGATCCACTGTACATATACCCCATACGCACCTGGCAGGATGCTGATAAACTGTCAATCCCCCAAACAAACCTGGCAGGATCCTGATAAACTGTGAAACCCCCATACACACATGGCAGGAACCTGATATACTGTGAAACACCATACACACCTGGCAGGATCCTGATATACTGTGAAACCTCCATACACACCTGGCAGGAGCCTGATGCACTGTGAAATCCCCGTGCACACCTGGCAGGTTCCTGATGCACAGTGAAACCCCATTCACATCTGGCAGGATCCTGATAGACAGTGAAACCCCATTCACATCTGGCAGGATCCTGAGACACTGTGAAACCCCATGCAGACCTGGCAGGATCCTGATCCACTGTGAAAACCCCATACATGCCTGGCAGGACCTTGATAAACTGTGAACACCCCACACACACCTGGCAGGATCCTGATCCACTGTGAAATCCCTGACACACCTTGCAGGATCCTGATCCACTGTGCAAACCCCATACACACCTGCCAGTATCCTGATCCACAGTGAAATCTCCATACACATCTGGCAGGATCCTGATCCACTGTGAAAACCCGTACACACCTGGCAGGATCCTGATCCACTGTGAAACCCCATTCACATCTGGCAGGATCCTGATAAACGGTGAAACCCACATACACACCTGGCAGGATCCTGATCCACTGTGAAAACCCATACACACCAAGCAGGATCCTGATAAACTGTGAAACCCACATACACACCCGGCAGGATCCTGATACACTGTGAAATCCCCATACACACTAGGCAGGATGCTGATAAACTGTGAAACCCACATACACACCTGGCAGGATCCTGATGCACTGTGAATTCCCCATACGAACCTGGCAGGATCCTGATACACTGTGAAAACCCCGTACACCCCTGGCAGGATCCTGATAAACTGTGAAACCCCATACACACCTGGCAGGATCCTGATCCACTGTAAATATACCCCATCCACATCTGGAAGCAAACTGATGGACTGTGAATACCCCATACAGATCTGACAGGATTCTGATGCACTGTGAAAACCCCATTCACATCTGGCAGGATCCTGATAAACTGTGAAAACCACATAAACACCAGGCAGGATCCTGATAAACTGTGAAACCCCCATACACACCTGGCAGGATCCTGATAATCTGTGAAAACCCCAGACACACCTGGCAGGATCCTGATACACTGTGAAAACCCCATACACACCTGGCAGGATCCTGATACACTGTGAAAACCCCATACACACCTGGCAGGAACCAGATAAACTGCGAAACCCCATACACACTATGCAGGATCCTGATACACTGTGAAACACCCAGACACACCTGGCAGTATCCTGATCCACTGTGAAATCTCCATACACATCTGGCAGGATCCTGATCCACTGTGAAAACCCGTAGACACCTGGCAGGATCCTGATCCACTGTGAAACCCCATTCACATCTGGCAGGATCCTGATAAACTGTGAAACCCACATACACACCTGGCAGGATCCTCATCCACTGTGAAAACCCATACATACCAACCAGGATCCTGATAAACTGTGAAACCAACATACACACCTGGCAGGATCCTGATACACTGTGAAAACACCATACACACCTGGCAGGATCCTGATCCACTGTACATATACCCCATACGCACCTGGCAGGATGCTGATAAACTGTCAATCCCCCAAACAAACCTGGCAGGATCCTGATAAACTGTGAAACCCCCATACACACATGGCAGGAACCTGATATACTGTGAAACACCATACACACCTGGCAGGATCCTGATATACTGTGAAACCTCCATACACACCTGGCAGGAGCCTGATGCACTGTGAAATCCCCGTGCACACCTGGCAGGTTCCTGATGCACAGTGAAACCCCATTCACATCTGGCAGGATCCTGATACACAGTGAAACCCCATTCACATCTGGCAGGATCCTGAGACACTGTGAAACCCCATGCAGACCTGGCAGGATCCTGATCCACTGTGAAAACCCCATACATGCCTGGCAGGACCTTGATAAACTGTGAACACCCCACACACACCTGGCAGGATCCTGATCCACTGTGAAATCCCTGACACACCTTGCAGGATCCTGATCCACTGTGCAAACCCCATACACACCTGCCAGTATCCTGATCCACAGTGAAATCTCCATACACATCTGGCAGGATCCTGATCCACTGTGAAAACCCGTACACACCTGGCAGGATCCTGATCCACTGTGAAACCCCATTCACATCTGGCAGGATCCTGATAAACGGTGAAACCCACATACACACCTGGCAGGATCCTGATCCACTGTGAAAACCCATACACACTTGGCAGGATCCTGATAAACTGTGAAACCCACATACACACCTGGCAGGATCCTCATCCACTGTGAAAACCCATACATACCAACCAGGATCCTGATAAACTGTGAAACCAACATACACACCTGGCAGGATCCTGATACACTGTGAAAACCCCATACACACCTGGCAGGATCCTGATACACGGTGAAAACCCCATGGACACCTGGCAGGATCCTGATAAACTGTGCAACCCCATACACACCTGGCAGGATCCTGATCCACTGTATATATACCCCATACACATCTGGAAGCAAACTGATGGACTGTGGAAACCCCATAAACATCTGACAGGATCCTGATGCACTGTGAAAACCCCATTCACATCTGGCAGGATCCTGATAAACTGTGAAACCCACATACACACCAGGCAGGATCCTGATAAACTGTGAAACCCCTATACACTCCTGGCAGGATCCTGATAATCTGTGAAAACCCCAGACAAACCTGGCAGTGTCCTGATAAACTGTGAAACCCACATACACACCTGGCAGGATCCTGATACAATGTGAAAACCCCATACACTCCTGGCAGGATCCTGATACACTGTGAAAACCCCAAACACACCTGGCAGGAACCAGATAAACTGTGAAACCCCATACACATGATGCCAGATCCTGATAAACTGTGACACCCACATACACACCTGGCAGGATCCTGATAACACTGAAACCCCCATACACACCTGGCAGGATCCTGATACACTGTGAAAACCCCATACACACGTGGCAGGATCCTGATCCACTGTGAAACCCCATACACACCAGGCAGGATCCTGATAAACTGTGAAACCCACATAAACACCAGGCAGGAGCCTGATAAACTCTGAAACCCACATACACACCTGCAGGATCCTGATATACTGTGAAACCCCATACACACGGGGCAGGCTCCTGATACACTGTGAAACACCCATACACATCTGGAAGGATCCTGATGCACTGTGAAAACCCCATACACATCTGGCAGGATCCAGATGCACTGTGAAAACCCCACTCACATCTGGCAGGATCCTGATAAACTGTGAAACCCACATACTCACCTGGCAGGATCCTGATAAACTGTGAAACCCCCAGACACACCAGGAAGGATACCGATAAACTGTGAAAACCCCATACACACCTGGCAGGATCCTGATAAACTGTGAAACCCCCATACACACCTGCCGGGATCCTGATAAACTGTGAAACCCACATATACACCTTGCAGGATCCTGATAAACTGTGAAACCCGAATACACACCTGGAAGGATCCTGATAAACTGTGAAACCCCCATACACACCTGGCAGGATCCTGATACACTGTGAAAACCCCATACACACCTGGCAGGATCCTGTTATACTGTGAAACCCCCTTCACATTTGGCAGGATCCTGATACACTGTGAAAACCCCAAACACACCTGGGAGGATCCTGATACACTGTGAAACCCCATACACACCTGGCAGGATCCAGATCCACTGTGAAACCACCATACACACCTGGAAGGACCTGATAGACTGTGAAAACCCGGAACACATCTGGCAGGATCCTGATATACTGTGAAACCCCCCACACACCTGGCAGATCCTGATACACTGTGAAAAACCCATACACACCTGGCAGGATCCTGATACAATGTGAAACGCTCATGCACACCTGGCAGGATCCTGATACACTGTGTAACCCCCTTACACATCTGGAAGGAGCCTGATGCACTGTTAAAACCCCATGCACATCTGGCAGGACCCTGATGCACTGTGAAAGCTCCATTCACATCTGGCAGGATCCTGATAAACTGTGAAACCCACATACACACCTGGCAGGATCCTGATAATCTGTGAAATCCCTGACACACCAGGCAGGATCCTGATCCACTGTGAAAACCCCATACACACCTGGCAGGATCCTGATCCACTGTGAAAACTCCATACACATCTGGCAAGATCCTGATACTCTGTGAAAACCCCGTACACACCTGGCAGGATCCTGATCCTCTGTGAAACCCCATTCACATCTGTCAGGATCCTGATAAACTGTGAAACCCACATGCACACCTGGCAGGATCCTGATCCAATGTGAAATCCCATACACACCAGGCATGATCCTGATAAACTGTGAAAACCACACACACCAGGCAGGATCCTGATAAACTGTGAAACCCACATACACATCTGGCAGGATCCTGATACACTGTCAAAACCCCATACACACCTGGCAGGATCCTGATACACTGTGAAAACCCCATACACACCTGGCAGGATCCTGATAAACTGTGGAAGCCCATACACACGATGCAGGATCCTGATACACTGTGAAACACCCATACACATCTGGAAGGGTCCTGATGGACTGTGAAAACCCCATACTCATCTGGCAGGATACTGATGCACCGTGAAAACCCCATTCACATCTGGCAGGATCCTGAAAAACTGTGAAACCCACATACACACCTGGCAGGGTCCTGATAAACTGTGAAACCACCATGCACACCTGGCAGGATCCTGATAAACTGTGAAATCCCCAGACACACCTGGCAGGATCCTGATAAACCGTGAAACCCACATACACACCTGGCAGGATCCTGATACACTGTGCAAACCCCATGAACACCTGGCAGGATCCTGATACACTGTGAAAACCCCATACATACCTGGCAGGATCCTGATGAACTGTGAAACCCCAAACACACGATGCAGGATCCTGATACACTGTGAAACGCCCATACACATCTGGAAGGATTCTGATGCACTGTGAAATCCCCATACACATCTGGCAGGATCCTGATCCACTGTGAAATCTCCATTCACATCTGGCAGGATCCTGATACACTGTGAAAACCCCGTACACACCTGGCAGGATCCTGATAAACTGTGAAAACCACATAAACACCAGGCAGGATCCTGATAAACTGTGAAACCCCCATACACACCTGGCAGGATCCTGATAATCTGTGAAAACCCCAGACACACCTGGCAGGATCCTGATACACTGTGAAAACCCCATACACACCTGGCAGGATCCTGATACACTGTGAAAACCCCATACACACCTGGCAGGAACCAGATAAACTGCGAAACCCCATACACACTATGCAGGATCCTGATACACTGTGAAACACCCAGACACACCTGGCAGTATCCTGATCCACTGTGAAATCTCCATACACATCTGGCAGGATCCTGATCCACTGTGAAAACCCGTAGACACCTGGCAGGATCCTGATCCACTGTGAAACCCCATTCACATCTGGCAGGATCCTGATAAACTGTGAAACCCACAAACACACCTGGCAGGATCCTCATCCACTGTGAAAACCCATACATACCAACCAGGATCCTGATAAACTGTGAAACCAACATACACACCTGGCAGGATCCTGATACACTGTGAAAACCCCATACACACCTGGCAGGATCCTGATACACGGTGAAAACCCCATGGACACCTGGCAGGATCCTGATAAACTGTGCAACCCCATACACACCTGGCAGGATCCTGATCCACTGTATATATACCCCATACACATCTGGAAGCAAACTGATGGACTGTGGAAACCCCATAAACATCTGACAGGATCCTGATGCACTGTGAAAACCCCATTCACATCTGGCAGGATCCTGATAAACTGTGAAACCCACATACACACCTGGCAGGATCCTGATAATCTGTGAAAACCCCAGACAAACCTGGCAGTGTCCTGATAAACTGTGAAACCCACATACACACCTGGCAGGATCCTGATACAATGTGAAAACCCCATACACTCCTGGCAGGATCCTGATACACTGTGAAAACCCCAAACACACCTGGCAGGAACCAGATAAACTGTGAAACCCCATACACATGATGCCAGATCCTGATAAACTGTGACACCCACATACACACCTGGCAGGATCCTGATAACACTGAAACCCCCATACACACCTGGAAGGATCCTGATACACTGTGAAAACCCCATACACACGTGGCAGGATCCTGATCCACTGTGAAACCCCATACACACCAGGCAGGATCCTGATAAACTGTGAAACCCACATAAACACCAGGCAGGAGCCTGATAAACTCTGAAACCCACATACACACCTGCAGGATCCTGATATACTGTGAAACCCCATACACACGGGGCAGGCTCCTGATACACTGTGAAACACCCATACACATCTGGAAGGATCCTGATGCACTGTGAAAACCCCATACACATCTGGCAGGATCCAGATGCACTGTGAAAACCCCACTCACATCTGGCAGGATCCTGATAAACTGTGAAACCCATATACTCACCTGGCAGGATCCTGATAAACTGTGAAACCCCCAGACACACCAGGAAGGATACCGATAAACTGTGAAAACCCCATACACACCTGGCAGGATCCTGATAAACTGTGAAACCCCCATACACACCTGCCGGGATCCTGATAAACTGTGAAACCCACATACACACCTTGCAGGATCCTGATAAACTGTGAAACCCGAATACACACCTGGAAGGATCCTGATAAACTGTGAAACCCCCATACACACCTGGCAGGATCCTGATACACTGTGAAAACCCCATACACACCTGGCAGGATCCTGTTATACTGTGAAACCCCCTTCACATTTGGCAGGATCCTGATACACTGTGAAAACCCCAAACACACCTGGGAGGATCCTGATACACTGTGAAACCCCATACACACCTGGCAGGATCCAGATCCACTGTGAAACCACCATACACACCTGGAAGGACCTGATAGACTGTGAAAACCCGGAACACATCTGGCAGGATCCTGATATACTGTGAAACCCCCCACACACCTGGCAGATCCTGATACACTGTGAAAAACCCATACACACCTGGCAGGATCCTGATACAATGTGAAACGCTCATGCACACCTGGCAGGATCCTGATACACTGTGTAACCCCCTTACACATCTGGAAGGATCCTGATGCACTGTGAAAACCCCATGCACATCTGGCAGGATCCTGATGCACTGTGAAAGCTCCATTCACATCTGGCAGGATCCTGATAAACTGTGAAACCCACATACACACCTGGCAGGATCCTGATAATCTGTGAAATCCCTGACACACCAGGCAGGATCCTGATCCACTGTGAAAACCCCATACACACCTGGCAGGATCCTGATCCACTGTGAAAACTCCATACACATCTGGCAAGATCCTGATACTCTGTGAAAACCCCGTACACACCTGGCAGGATCCTGATCCTCTGTGAAACCCCATTCACATCTGTCAGGATCCTGATAAACTGTGAAACCCACATGCACACCTGGCAGGATCCTGATCCAATGTGAAATCCCATACACACCAGGCATGATCCTGATAAACTGTGAAAACCACACACACCAGGCAGGATCCTGATAAACTGTGAAACCCACATACACATCTGGCAGGATCCTGATACACTGTCAAAACCCCATACACACCTGGCAGGATCCTGATACACTGTGAAAACCCCATACACACCTGGCAGGATCCTGATAAACTGTGGAAGCCCATACACACGATGCAGGATCCTGATACACTGTGAAACACCCATACACATCTGGAAGGGTCCTGATGGACTGTGAAAACCCCATACTCATCTGGCAGGATACTGATGCACCGTGAAAACCCCATTCACATCTGGCAGGATCCTGAAAAACTGTGAAACCCACATACACACCTGGCAGGGTCCTGATAAACTGTGAAACCACCATGCACACCTGGCAGGATCCTGATAAACTGTGAAATCCCCAGACACACCTGGCAGGATCCTGATAAACCGTGAAACCCACATACACACCTGGCAGGATCCTGATACACTGTGCAAACCCCATGAACACCTGGCAGGATCCTGATACACTGTGAAAACCCCATACATACCTGGCAGGATCCTGATGAACTGTGAAACCCCAAACACACGATGCAGGATCCTGATACACTGTGAAACGCCCATACACATCTGGAAGGATTCTGATGCACTGTGAAATCCCCATACACATCTGGCAGGATCCTGATCCACTGTGAAATCTCCATTCACATCTGGCAGGATCCTGATACACTGTGAAAACCCCGTACACACCTGGCAGGATCCTGATCCACTGTGAAACCCCATTCACATCTGGCAGGATCCTGATACGCAGTGAAACCCCATTTGCATCTGGAAGGATACTGATACACTGTGCAACCCCATACACACCTGCCAGGATCCTGATCCACTGTGAAATCCCCACACACACCTGGCAGGATCCTGATCCACTGTGAAAACCCCATACACACCTGGCAGGATCCTGTTATACTGTGAAACCCCGTTGACATTTGACAGGATCCTGATACACTGTGAAACCCCTTTCACATTTGGCTTGATCCTGATACACTGTGAAACCCCATACACACCTGGCAGGATCCTGATCCACTGTGAAACCCCGTTCACATTTGGCAGGATCCTGATACACTGTGAAAACCCAAACACACCTGGGAGGATCCTGATACACTGTGAAACCCCATACACACCTGAAAGGATTCGGATACACTGTGAAAACCCCCATACACAACTGGAAGGATCCTGATACACTGTGAAAACCCCCATACACACCTGGCAGAATCCTGATCTACTGTGAAAACCCCATACACACCTGGCAGGATCCTGTTATACAGTTAAACCCCCTTCACATTTGGCAGGATCCTGATACACTGTGAAACCCCATACACACCTGGAAGGATTCGGATACACTGTGAAAACCCCCATACACAACTGGAAGGATCCTGATACACTGTGAAAACCCCCATACGCACCTGGCAGAATCCTGATCTACTGTGAAAACCCCATACACACCTGGCAGGATCCTGTTATACTGTGAAACCCCCTTCACATTTGGCAGGATCCTGATACACTGTGAAACCCCATACACACCTGGAAGGATCCTGATCCACTGTGAAACCCCTTTCACATTGGGCAGGATCCTGATTCACTGTGAAACCCCAAGCACACCTGGCAGGATCCTGATCGACTGTGAAAACCCGTTCACATTTGGCAGGATCCTGATACACTGTGAAAACCCCAAACACACCTGGGAGGATCCTGATCCACTGTGAAAACCCCATACACACCTGGCAGGATCCTGATACACTGTGAAACACCCATATACATCTGGAAGGATCCTGATGCACTGTGAAAACCCCATACACATCTGGCAGGATCCTGATGCACTGTGAAAGCCCCACTCACATCTGGCAGATCCTGATAAACTGTGAAACCCACATACTCACCTGGCAGGATCCTGATAAACTGTGAAACCCCCAGACACACCAGGAAGGATACCGATAAACTGTGAAAACCCCATACACACCTGGCAGGATCCTGATAAACTGTGAAACCCCCATACACACCTGCCGGGATCCTGATAAACTGTGAAACCCACATACACACCTTGCAGGATCCTTATAAACTGTGAAACCCGAATACACACCTGGAAGGATCCTGATAAACTGTGAAAACCCCATACACACCTGGCAGGATCCTGATACACTGTGAACACCCCATACACACCTGGCAAGATCCTGTTATACTGTGAAACCCCCTTCACATTTGGCAGGATCCTGATACACTGTGAAAACCCCAAACACACCTGGGAGGATCCTGATACACTGTGAAACCCCATACACACCTGGCAGGATCCAGATCCACTGTGAAACCACCATACACACCTGGAAGGACCTGATAGACTGTGAAAACCCGGAACACATCTGGCAGGATCCTGATATACTGTGAAACCCCCCACACACCTGGTAGATCCTGATACACTGTGAAAAAACCATACACACCTGGCAGGATCCTGATACAATGTGAAACGCTCATGCACACCTGGCAGGATCCTGATACACTGTGTAACCCCCTTACACATCTGGAAGGATCCTGATGCACTGTGAAACCCACATACACACCTGGCAGGATCCTGATAATCTGTGAAAGCCCTGACACACCAGGCAGGGTCCTGATCCACTGTGAAAACCCCATACACACCTGGCAGGATCCTGATCCACTGTGAAAACTCCATACACATCTGGCAAGATCCTGATACTCTGTGAAAACCCCGTACACACCTGGCAGGATCCTGATCCTCTGTGAAACCCCATTCACATCTGTCAGGATCCTGATAAACTGTGAAACCCACATGCACACCTGGCATGATCCTGATAAACTGTGAAAACCACATACACACCAGGCAGGATCCTGATAAACTGTGAAACCCACATACACATCTGGCAGGATCCTGATACACTGTCAAAACCCCATACACACCTGGCAGGATCCTGATACACTGTGAAAACCCCATACACACCTGGCAGGATCCTGATAAACTGTGGAAGCCCATACACACGATGCAGGATCCTGATACACTGTGAAACACCCATACACATCTGGAAGGGTCCAGATGGAGTGTGAAAACCCCATACACATCTGGTAGGATACTGATGCACCGTGAAAACCCCATTCACATCTGGCAGGATCCTGAAAATCTGTGAAACCCACATACACACCTGGCAGGGTCCTGATAAACTGTGAAAACCCCAGACACACCTGGCAGGATCCTGATAAACCGTGAAACCCACATACACACCTGGCAGGATCCTGATACACTGTGCAAACCCCATGAACACCTTTCAGGATCCTGATACACTGTGAAAACCCCATACATACCTGGCAGGATCCTGATGAACTGTGAAACCCCAAACACACGATGCAGGATCCTGATACACTGTGAAACGCCCATACACATCTGGAAGGATTCTGATGCACTGTGAAATCCCCATACACATCTGGCAGGATCCTGATCCACTGTGAAATCTCCATTCACATCTGGCAGGATCCTGATACACTGTGAAAACCCCGTACACACCTGGCAGGATCCTGATCCACTGTGAAACCCCATTCACATCTGGCAGGATCCTGATACGCA
The DNA here is from genome assembly GCF_036365525.1 of Heterodontus francisci. Classification (NCBI taxonomy): domain Eukaryota; kingdom Metazoa; phylum Chordata; class Chondrichthyes; order Heterodontiformes; family Heterodontidae; genus Heterodontus; species Heterodontus francisci. Next base: position 56,175,917 of record NC_090398.1, read on the forward strand.
GTGAAACCCCATTTGCATCTGGCAGGATACTGATACACTGTGCAACCCCATACACACCTGCCAGGATCCTGATCCACTGTGAAATCCCCACACACACCTGGCAGGATCCTGATCCACTGTGAAAACCCCATACACACCTGGCAGGATCCTGTTATACTGTGAAACCCCGTTGACATTTGACAGGATCCTGATACACTGTGAAACCCCTTTCACATTTGGCATGATCCTGATACACTGTGAAACCCCATACACACCTGGCAGGATCCTGATCCACTGTGAAACCCCGTTCACATTTGGCAGGATCCTGATACACTGTGAAAACCCAAACACACCTGGGAGGATCCTGATACACTGTGAAACCCCATACACACCTGAAAGGATTCGGATACACTGTGAAAACCCCCATACACAACTGGAAGGATCCTGATACACTGTGAAAACCCCCATACACACCTGGCAGAATCCTGATCTACTGTGAAAACCCCATACACACCTGGCAGGATCCTGTTATACTGTGAAACCCCCTTCACATTTGGCAGGATCCTGATACACTGTGAAACCCCATACACACCTGGAAGGATTCGGATACACTGTGAAAACCCCCATACACAACTGGAAGGATCCTGATACACTGTGAAAACCCCCATACGCACCTGGCAGAATCCTGATCTACTGTGAAAACCCCATACACACCTGGCAGGATCCTGTTATACTGTGAAACCCCCTTCACATTTGGCAGGATCCTGATACACCGTGAAACCCCATACACACCTGGAAGGATCCTGATCCACTGTGAAACCCCGTTCACATTGGGCAGGATCCTGATTCACTGTGAAACCCCAAGCACACCTGACAGGATCCTGATCTACTGTGAAACCCCGTTCACATTTGGCAGGATCCTGATACACTGTGAAAACCCCAAACACACCTGGGAGGATCCTGATCCACTGTGAAAACCCCATACACACCTGGCAGGATCCTGTTATACTGTGAAACCTCCATCACATTTGGCAGGATCCTGATGCACTGTGAAACCCCATGCACACCTGGCAGGATCCTGATCCACTGTGAAACCCCGTTCACATTTGGCAGGATCCTGATACACTGTGAAACACCCATACACATCTGGAAGGATCCTGATGCACTGTGAAAACCCCATACACATCTGGCAGGATCCTGATGCACTGTGAAAACCCCACTCACATCTGGCAGGATCCTGATAAACTGTGAAACCCACATACTCACCTGGCAGGATCCTGATAAACTGTGAAACCCCCAGACACACCAGGAAGGATACCGATAAACTGTGAAAACCCCATACACACCTGGCAGGATCCTGATAAACTGTGAAACCCCCATACACACCTGCCGGGATCCTGATAAACTGTGAAACCCACATACACACCTTGCAGGATCCTTATAAACTGTGAAACCCGAATACACACCTGGAAGGATCCTGATAAACTGTGAAAACCCCATACACACCTGGCAGGATCCTGATACACTGTGAACACCCCATACACACCTGGCAAGATCCTGTTATACTGTGAAACCCCCTTCACATTTGGCAGGATCCTGATACACTGTGAAAACCCCAAACACACCTGGGAGGATCCTGATACACTGTGAAACCCCATACACACCTGGCAGGATCCAGATCCACTGTGAAACCACCATACACACCTGGAAGGACCTGATAGACTGTGAAAACCCGGAACACATCTGGCAGGATCCTGATATACTGTGAAACCCCCCACACACCTGGTAGATCCTGATACACTGTGAAAAACCCATACACACCTGGCAGGATCCTGATACAATGTGAAACGCTCATGCACACCTGGCAGGATCCTGATACACTGTGTAACCCCCTTACACATCTGGAAGGATCCTGATGCACTGTGAAAACCCCATGCACATCTGGCAGGATCCTGATGCACTGTGAAAGCTCCATTCACATCTGGCAGGATCCTGATAAACTGTGAAACCCACATACACACCTGGCAGGATCCTGATAATCTGTGAAAGCCCTGACACACCAGGCAGGATCCTGATCCACTGTGAAAACCCCATACACACCTGGCAGGATCCTGATCCACTGTGAAAACTCCATACACATCTGGCAAGATCCTGATACTCTGTGAAAACCCCGTACACACCTGGCAGGATCCTGATCCTCTGTGAAACCCCATTCACATCTGTCAGGATCCTGATAAACTGTGAAACCCACATGCACACCTGGCATGATCCTGATAAACTGTGAAAACCACATACACACCAGGCAGGATCCTGATAAACTGTGAAACCCATATACACATCTGGCAGGATCCTGATACACTGTCAAAACCCCATACACACCTGGCAGGATCCTGATACACTGTGAAAACCCCATACACACCTGGCAGGATCCTGATAAACTGTGGAAGCCCATACACACGATGCAGGATCCTGATACACTGTGAAACACCCATACACATCTGGAAGGGTCCAGATGGAGTGTGAAAACCCCATACACATCTGGTAGGATACTGATGCACCGTGAAAACCCCATTCACATCTGGCAGGATCCTGAAAATCTGTGAAACCCACATACACACCTGGCAGGGTCCTGATAAACTGTAAAAACCCCAGACACACCTGGCAGGATCCTGATAAACCGTGAAACCCACATACACACCTGGCAGGATCCTGATACACTGTGCAAACCCCATGAACACCTTTCAGGATCCTGATACACTGTGAAAACCCAATACATACCTGGCAGGATCCTGATGAACTGTGAAACCCCAAACACACGATGCAGGATCCTGATACACTGTGAAACGCCCATACACATCTGGAAGGATTCTGATGCACTGTGAAATCCCCATACACATCTGGCAGGATCCTGATCCACTGTGAAATCTCCATTCACATCTGGCAGGATCCTGATACACTGTGAAAACCCCGTACACACCTGGCAGGATCCTGATCCACTGTGAAACCCCATTCACATCTGGCAGGATCCTGATACGCAGTGAAACCCCATTCGCATCTGGCAGGATACTGATACACTGTGCAACCCCATACATACCTGCCAGGATCCTGATCCACTGTGAAATCCCCACACACACCTGGCAGGATCCTGATCCACTGTGAAAACCCCATACACACCTGGCAGGATCCTGTTATACTGTGAAACCCCGTTGACTTTTGACAGGATCCTGATACACTGTGAAACCCCTTTCACATTTGGCAGGATCCTGATACACTGTGAAACCCCATACACACCTGGCAGGATCCTGATCCACTGTGAAACCCCGTTCACATTTGGCAGGATCCTGATACACTGTGAAAACCCAAACACACCTGGGAGGATCCTGATACACTGTGAAACCCCATACACACCTGAAAGGATTCGGATACACTGTGAAAACCCCCATACACAACTGGAAGGATCCTGATACACTGTGAAAACCCCAAACACACCTGGGAGGATCCAGATACACTGTGAAAGCCCCATACACACCTGGCAGGATTCTGATCCACTGTGAAAACCCCATACACACCTGGCAGGATCCTGTTATACTGTGAAACCTCCTTCACATTTGGCAGGATCCTGATGCACTGTGAAACCCCATGCACACCTGGCAGGATCCTGATCCACTGTGAAACCCCGTTCACATTTGGCAGGATCCTGATACACTGTGAAACCCCCTACACACCTGGCAGGATCCTGATCCACTGTGAAATCCCGTTCACATTTGGCAGGATCCTGATACACTGTGAACACCCCAAACTCACCTGGGAGAATCCTGATACACTGCGAAACCCCATACACACCTGGCAGGATCCTGATACACTGTGAAACCTTCAATCACACCTGGAAGGATCCTGATACACTGTGAAAACCCCAAACACATCTGGCAGGATCCTGATACACTGTGAAACCCCATACACACCTGGCAGGATCCTGATCCACTGTGAAACGACCATACACACCTGGAAGGACCTGATAGATTGTGAAAACCCGAAACACATCTGGCAGGATCCTGATACACTGTGAAACCCCATACACACCTGGCAGATCCTGGTACACTGTGAAAAACCCATACACACCTGGCAGGATCCTGATACAATGTGAAACGCTCATCCACATCTGGAAGGATCCTGATGCACTGTGAAAACCCCATGCACATCTGGCAGGATCCTGATCCACTGTGAAAACTCCATACACATCTGGCAAGATGCTGATACTCTGTGAGAACCCCGTACACACCTGGCAGGATCCTGATCCACTGTGAAACCCCATTCACATCTGGCAGGATCCTGATAAACTGTGAAACCCACATGCACACCTGGCAGGATCCTGATCCACTGTGAAACCCCATACACACCAGGCATGATCCTGATACACTGTGAAAACCCCATACACACCTGGCAGGATCCTGATAAACTGTGAAACCCACATGCACACCTGGCAGGATCCTGATCCACTGTGAAACCCCATACACACCAGGCATGATCCTGATACACTGTGAAACCCCCTACACACCTGGCAGGATCCTGATCCACTGTGAAATCCCGTTCACATTTGGCAGGATCCTGATACACTGTGAACACCCCAAACTCACCTGGGAGAATCCTGATACACTGCGAAACCCCATACACACCTGGCAGGATCCTGATACACTGTGAAACCTTCAATCACACCTGGAAGGATCCTGATAAACTGTGAAAACCCCAAACACATCTGGCAGGATCCTGATACACTGTGAAACCCCATACACACCTGGCAGGATCCTGATCCACTGTGAAACGACCATACACACCTGGAAGGACCTGATAGATTGTGAAAACCCGAAACACATCTGGCAGGATCCTGATACACTGTGAAACCCCATACACACCTGGCAGATCCTGGTACACTGTGAAAAACCCATACACACCTGGCAGGATCCTGATACAATGTGAAACGCTCATCCACATTTGGAAGGATCCTGATGCACTGTGAAAACCCCATGCACATCTGGCAGGATCCTGATCCACTGTGAAAACTCCATACACATCTGGCAAGATGCTGATACTCTGTGAGAACCCCGTACACACCTGGCAGGATCCTGATCCACTGTGAAACCCCATTCACATCTGGCAGGATCCTGATAAACTGTGAAACCCACATGCACACCTGGCAGGATCCTGATCCACTGTGAAACCCCATACACACCAGGCATGATCCTGATACACTGTGAAAACCCCATACACACCTGGCAGGATCCTGATAAACTGTGAAAGCCCATACACACGATGCAGGATCCTGGTACACTGTGAAACACCCATACACATCTGGAAGGGTCCTGATGGACTGTGAAAACCCCAAACACATCTGGCAGGATCCTGATGCACAGTGAAAACCCCATTCACAACTGGCAGGATCCTGATAAACTGTGAAACTCACATACACTCCTGGCAGGATCCTGATAAACTGTGAAACCCCCATACACACCTGGCAGGATCCTGATAAACTGTGAAAACCACAGACACACCTGGCAGGATCCTGATAAACTGTGAAACCCACATACACACCTGGCAGGATCCTGATACACTGTGAAAACCCAAACAAACGATGCAGGATCCTGATACACTGTGAAACGCCCATACACATCTGGAAGGATTATGATGCACTGTGAAATCCCCATACACATCTGGCAGGATCCTGATGCACTGTGAGATCCCCATTCACATCTGGCAGGATCATGATCCACTGTGAAATCTCTATTCACATCTGGCAGGATCCTGATACACTGTGAAAACCCCGTACACACCTGGCAGGATCCTGATCCACTGTGAAACCCCATTCACATCTGGCAGGATCCTGATACGCAGTGAAACCCCATTCACATCTGGCAGGATCCTGATACACTGTGCAACCCCATACACACCTGCCAGGATCCTGATCCACTGTGAAATCCCCACACATACCTGGAAGGATCCGGATACACTGAGAAAACCCCCATACACACCTGGAAGGATCCTGATACACTGTGAAAACACCCATACACACCTGGCAGGATCCTGATCCACTGTGAAAACCCCAAACACACCTGGCAGGATCCTGTTATACTGTGAAACCCCGTTCAGATTTGACAGGATCCTGATACACTGTGAAACCCCGTTCAAATTTGGCAGGATCCGGATACACTGTGAAATCCCATACACACCTGGCAGGATCCTGATCCACTGTGAAACCCCGTTCACATTTGGCATGATCCTGATACACTATGAAATGCCCAAACACACCTGGGAGGATCCTGATACACTGTGAAACCCCATACACACCTGAAAGGATCCGGATACACTGTGAAAACCCCCATACACACCTGGAAGGATCCTGATACACTGTGAAAACCCCCATACACACCTGGCAGAATCCTGATCCACTGTGAAAACCCCATACACACCTGGCAGGATCCTGTTATACTGTGAAATCCCCTCACATTTGGCAGGATCCTGATACACTGTGAAACCCATACACACCTGGCAGGATCCTGATCCTCTGAGAAACCCGGTTCACATTTGGCAGGATCCTGATACACTGTGAAACCCCGTTCACATTTGGGAGGACCCTGATACACTGTGAAACCCCAAGCACACCTGGCAGGATCCTGATCTACTGTGAAACCCCGTTCACATTTGGCAGGATCCTGATACACTGTGAAAACCCGAAAAACATCTGGCAGGATCCTGATGCACTGTGTAACTCCCATACACATCTGGAAGGATCCTGATGCACTGTGAAACACCCATACACACCTGGCAGGATCCTGATAATCTGTGAAAACCCCAGACACACCAGGCAGGACCCTGATAAACTGTGAAACCCCCATACAAACCTGGCAGGATCGTGATACACTGTGTAACCCATATAAACACCTGGCAGGAACCTGATACACTGTGAAACCCCCATACACACCAGGCAGGATCTTGATACACTGTGAAATCCCCATACACACCTGGCAGTATACTGATAAACTGTGAAACCCACATACACACCTGGCAGGATCCTGATGAAGTGTGATACCCCCAGACACACCAGGCAGGATCCTGATAAACTGTGAAACCCCCATACACACCTGGCAGGATCCTGATAAACTGTGGGTCCCCAAACACTCGATGCAGGATCCTGATACACTGTGAAAACCTCAGACTCATCTGGAAGGATCCTGATGCATTGTGAAATCCCCAAACACATCTGGCATGATGCTGATGCACTGTGAAAACCCCATTCACATCTGGCAGAATCCTGATAAACTGTGAAAACCCCATACACACCAGGCAGGATCCTGATAAACTGTGAAACCCACATAAACACCAGGCAGGAGCCTGATAAACTCTGAAACCCACATACACAACTGCAGGATCCTGATATACAGTGAAACCCCATACACACGTGGCAGGCTCCTGATACACTGTGAAACACCCATACACATCTGGAAGGATCCTGATGCACTGTGAAAACCCCATACACATCTGGCAGGATCCTGATAAACTGTAAAACACACATACTCACCTGGCAGGATCCTGATAAACTGTGAAACACCCAGACACACCAGGAAGGATACCGATAAACTGTGAAAACCCCATACACACCTGGCAGGATCCTGATAAACTGTGAAACCCCCATACACACTTGCCGGGATCCTGATAAACTGTGAAACCCACATACACACCTTGCAGGATCCTGATAAACTGTGAAACCCGAATACACACCTGGAAGGATCCTGATAAACTGTGAAAACGCCATACACACCTGGCAGGATCCTGATACACTGTGAAAACCCCATACACACCTGGCAGGATCCTGATAAACTGTGAAACACCCATACACACCTGGCAGGATACTGATAAACTGTGAAACACACATGCACACCTGGCAGGATACTGATACACTGTGAAAACCCGATACACACCTGGTAGGATCCTGATGAACTGTGAAACCCACATAAACACCTGACAGGACCCTGATAAACTGTGAAACCCCCATACACATCTGGCAGGATCCTGATACACTGTGAAAAACCCATACACACCTGGCAGGATCCTGATACACTGTGAAACCCCCAAACACACCTGGCAGCATACTGATAAACTGTGCAACCCACATACACACCTGGCAGGATCCTGATAAACTGTGAAACCCCCATACACACCTGGCAGGATCCTGATAAACTGTGAAACCCCCATACACACCTGGCAGGGTCCTGATAAACTGTGAAAAGCCCATACACACCTGGCAGGATCCTGAGACACATTGAAAACCCCATACACACCTGGCAGGATCCTGATAGACAGTGAAAACCCCATACACACCTGGCAGGATCCTGATAGACTGTGAAACACCCATACACACCTGGCAGGATCCTGATAAACTGTGAACCCCCCATGCACACCTGGCAGGATACTGATAAACTGTGAAACACACATGCACACCTGGCAGGATACTGATACACTGTGAAAACCCCATAAACACCTGGCAGGATCCTGATAAACTGTGAAAGCCCGTACACACGATGCAGGATCCTGGTACACTGTGAAACACCCAAACACATCTGGAAGGTTCCTGATGGACTGTGAAAACCCCACACACATCTGGCAGGATACTGATGCACTGTGAAAACCCCATTCACATCTGGCAGCATCCTGACAAACTGTGAAACTCACATACACACCTGGCAGGATCCTGATAAACAGTGAAACCCCCATACACACCTGGCAGGATCCTGAAAAACTGTGAAAACCCCAGGCACACCTGGCAGGATCCTGATAAACTGTGAAACCCACATACACACCTGGCAGGATCCTGATACACTGTGAAACGCCCATACACATCTGGAAGGATTCTGATGCACTGTGAAATCCCCATGCACATCTGGCAGGATCCTGATGCACTGTGAAATCCCCATTCACATCTGGCAGGATCCTGATCCACTGTGAAATCTCCATTCACATCTGGCAGTATCCTGATACACTGTGAAAACCCCGGACACACCTGGCAGGATCCTGATCCACTGTGAAACCCCATTCACATCTGGCAGGATCCTGATATGCAGTGAAACCCCAATCACATCTGGCAGGATACTGATACACTGTGCAACCCACATAAACACCTGCCAGGATCCTGATCCACTGTGAAATCCCCACACACACCTGGAAGGATCCGGAAACACTGAGAAAACCCCCATACACACCTGGCAGGATCCTGATCCACTGTGAATACCCCATACACACCTGGCAGGATCATGTTATACTGTGAAACCCCCAAACACACCTGGCAGGATCCTGATCCACTGTGAAACCCCGTTCACATTTGGCAGGATCCGGATTCACTGTGAAACCCCATACACACCTGGCGGGATCCTGATCCACTGTGAAACCCCGTTCACATTTGGCAGGTTCCTGATACACTATGAAAAGCCGAAACACACCTGGGAGGATCCTGATACACTGTGAAACCCCATGCACACCTGAAAGGATCCGGATACACTGTGAAAACCCCCATACACACCTGGAAGGATCCTGATACACTGTGAAAACCCCCATACACACCTGGCAGAATCCTGATCCACTGTGGAAACCCCATACACACCTGGCAGGATCCTGTTATACTGTGAAATCCCCTCACACTTGGCAGGATCCTGATACACTGTGAAACCCCATACACACCTGGCAGGATCCTGATCCTCTGTGAAACCCCGTTCACATTTGGCAGGATCCTGATACACTGTGAAACCCCAAGCACACCTGGCAGGATCCTGATCTACTGTGAAACCCCGTTCACATTTGGCAGGATCCTCATACACTGTGAAAACCCCAAACACACCTGGGAAGATCCTGATACACTGTGAAACCCCATACACACCTGGCAGGATCCTGATCCACTGTGAAACACTCATACACACCTGGAAGGATCCTGATACACTGTGAAATACCCAAACACATCTGGCAGGATCCTGATACACTGTGAAAGCCCATACACAGCTGGAAGGATCCTGATCCACTGTGAAACCCCCATACACACCAGGAAGGATCATGATACACTGTGAAACCCCGTTCACATTTGGCAGGATCCTGATACACTGTGAAACCCCAAGCACACCTGGCAGGATCCTGATCTACTGTGAAACCCCGTTCACATTTGGCAGGATCCTCATACACTGTGAAAACCCCAAACACACCTGGGAGGATCTTGATACACTGTGAAACCCAATACACACCTGGCAGGATCCTGATCCACTGTGAAACCCCCATACACACCTTGAAGGATCCTGATACACTGTAAAAACCCGAAAAACATGTGACAGAATCCTGATACACTGTGTAACTCCCATACACATCTGGAAGGATCCTGATGCACTGTGAAACCCCCATGCACACCTGGCAGGATCGTTATAATCTGTGAAAACCCCAGACACACCGTGCAGGATCCTGAATAACTGTGAAACCCCCATACACGCCTGGTAGGATCATGATACACTGTGTAACCCATATAAACACCTGGCAGGATCCTGATAAACTGTGAAACCCCCATCCACACCAGGCAGGATGCTGATACACTGTGAAATCCCCATACACACCTGGCAGGATACTGATAAACTGTGAAACCCACACACACACCTGGCAGGATCCTGATGAACTGTGAAACCCCCATACACACCTGGCAGGATCCTATTAACTGTGGGTCCCCAAACGCTCGATGCTGGATCCTGATACACTGTGAAACCCTCAGACACATCTGGAAGGATCCTGATGCATTGTGAAAACCCCATACAAATCTGGCATGATGCTGATGCACTGTGAAAACCCCATTCACATCTGGCAGAAACCTGATAAACTGTGAAACACTCATACACACCTGGCAGGATCCTGATAAACTGTGACACCAACATACACACCTGGCAGGATCCTGATAACTGTGAAACCCCCATACACACCTGGCAGGATCCTGATACTCTGTAAAAACCCCATACACACGTGGCAGGATCCTAATCCACTGTGAAACGCACATAAACACCAGGCAGGAGCCTGATAAACTCTGAAACCCACATACACACCTGCAGGATCCTGATATACTGTGAAACCCCATACACACGTGGCAGGATCCTGATACACTGTGAAACACCCATACACATCTGGAAGGATCCTGATGCACTGTGAAAACCCCTTACACATCTGGCAGGATCCTGATGCACTGTGAAAACCCCACTCACATCTGGCAGGATCCTGATAAACTGTGAAACCCACATACTCAACTGGCAGGATCCTGATAAACTGTGAAACCCCCAGACATTCCAGGAAGGATACCGATAAACTGTGAAAACCACATATACACCTGGCAGGATACTGATAAAATGTGAAAACCCCATGCACACCTGCCGGGATCCTGATAAACTGTGAAACCCACATACACACCTGGCAGGATCCTGATAAACTGTGAAACCCCCATACACACCTGGCAGGATCCTGATAAACTGTGAAAACCCCATACACACCTGGCAGGATCCTGATACACGGTGAAAACCCCACACACTCCTGGCAGGATCCTGATAGACTGTGAAAACCCCATACACACCTGGCAGGATCCTGACAGACTGTGAAACACCCATGCACACCAGGCAAGATCCTGATAAACTGTGAAACCCCCATACACACCTGGCAGGATACTGATAAACTGTGAAACATGCATGCACCCCTGGCAGGATACTGAGACACTGTGAAAACCCGAAACACACCTGGCAGGATCCTGATGAACTGTGAACCCACATAAACACCTGACATGACCCTGATACACTGTGAAACCCCCATACACACCTGGCAGGATCCTGATACACTGTGAAAAACCCATACAAACCTGGCAGGATCCTGATACACTGTGAAACTCCCATACACACCTGGCAGCATACTGATAAACTGTGCAACCCTCATGCACACCTGGCAGGATCCTGATAAACTGTGAAACCCCCATACACACCTGGCAGGATCCTGATAAACTGTGAAACCCCCATACACACCTGGCAGGATCCTGATAAACTGTGAAAAGCCCATACACACCTGTCAGTATCCTGATACACAGTGAAAACCCCATACACACCTGGCAGGATACTGATAGACTGTGAAAACCCCATGCACACCCGGCAGGATCCTGATAGACTGAGAAACACCCATACACACCTGGCAGGATCCTGATAAACTGTGAAACCCCCATACACACCTGGCAGGATACAGATAAACTGTGAAACACACATGCACACCTGGCAGGATACTGATACACTGTGAAAACCCCATACACTCCTGGCAGGATCCTGATGAACTGTGAAACCCACATAAACACCAGACAGGATCCTGATAAACTGTGAAATCCCCTACACACCTGCCAGGATCCTGACACACTGTGAAAAGCCCATACACACCTGGCAGGATCCTGATACACTGTGAAACCCCCATACACACCTGGTAGGATCCTGATAAACTGTGCAACACACATACACACCTGGCAGGATCCTGATACTCTGTGAAAACCCCATAAACCCCTGGCAGGATCCTGATACACTGTGAAAACCCCATACACACCTGGCAGGATCCTGATACACTGTGAAACCCACATACACACCTGGCAGGATCCTGATACACTGTGAAATCCCCGTAAACACCTGGCAGGTTCCTGATCCACAGATAAAACCCCATACACACCTGGCAGGATGCTGATACACTGTGAAAACCCCATACACACCGGGCAGGATCCTGATCCACTGTGAAAACCCCAGACACACCTGGCAGGATCCTGATAGACTGTGAAACCCCATACACACCTGGCAGGATCCTGATAAACTGTGAAACCCCCATACACACCTGGCAGGATCCTGATACGCTGTGAAATCCCCATACACACCTGGCAGGTTCCTGATCAACTGTGAAAACCCCAAACACACCTGGCAGGATTCTGATCCACTGTGAAAACCCCATACACAACTGGCAGGATCCTGATGCACAGTGAAAATCCCAAACACACCTGGCAGTATCCTGATACACTGTGAATACCCCATACACACCTGGCAGGATCCTGATACAGTGTGAATACCCAATACACACCTGGCAGTATCCTGATGCTCATTGAAACACCAAACACACCTGGCAGGATCCTGAACCGCTGTGAAATCCCATACACACGTGGCAGGATCCTGATAAAATGTGAAACACACATACACACCTGGCACGATCCTGATACACTGTGGAATCCCCAAACACACCTGGCAAGTTCCTGATTAACTGTGAAAACCCCATACACACCTGGCAGTGTCCTGATACACTGTGAAAAACCATACACACCTGGCAGGATCCTGACACACTTTGAAAACCCCATACACACCTGGCAGGATACTGATGCACAGTGAAAACCCCAAACACATCTGGCAGTATCCTGAACAACTGTGAAACCCCATACACATGTGGCAGGTTCCTGATAAACTGTGAGACCTCCATACACACCAGGCAGGATCCTGATAAACTGTGAAACCCCAGACACACGTGGCAGGATCCTGATAAACTGTGAAACACCCATGCACATCTGGAAGGATACTGATGCACTGTGAAAACACCATACACATCTGGCAGGATCCTGATGCACATTGAAACCCCCATACACACCTGGCGGGATACTGATAAACTGTGAAACCCACATACACACCTTGCAGGAACCTGATAAACTGTGAAACCCCCATACACACCTGGCAGGATCCTGATAAACTGAGAAAAACCCATACACACCTGGCAGGATCCTGAGACACAGTGAAAACCACATACACACCTGGCAGGTTCCTGATCGACTGTGAAAACCCCATACACACCTGGCAGGATCCTGATAGACTGTGAAACACCCATACACACCTGGCAGGATCCTGATAAACTGTGAAACCCCCATACACACCTGGCAGGATACTGATAAACTGTGAAACACACATGTACACCTGGCAGGATACTGATACACTGTGAAAACCCCATACACACCTGGCAGGATCCTGATGAACTGTGAAACACCCATACACATCTGGAAGTATCCTGATCCACTGTGAAAACCCCATACACATCTGGCAGGATCCTGATGCACTGTGAAAACCACACTCACATCTGGCAGGATCCTGATACACTGTGAAACCCCCATACCCACCTGGCAGGATACTGATAAAGTGTGAAAAACCCATACACACCTGGCAGGATCCTGATACACTGTGAAACCCCCATACCCACCTGGCAGGATACTGATAAAGTGTGCAACCCACATACACACCTGGCAGGATCCTGATAAACTGTGAAACCCCCATACCCACCTGGCAGGATCCTGATAAACTGTGAAACCCCCATAAACACCTGGCAGGATCCTGATAAACTGTGAAAACCCCATACACACCTGGCAGGATCCCGATACACAGTGAAAACCTGCTACACACCTGGCAGGATCCTGATAGACTCTGAACACCCCATACATACCTGGCAGTATCCTGATAGACTGTGAAATACCCATACACACCTGGCAGGATCCTGATAATCTGTGAAACCCCCATGCACACCTGGCAGGATACTGATAAACTGTGAAACACACATGCACACCCGACAGTATACTGATACACTGTGAAAACCCCATACACACCTGGCAGGATCCTGAAGAACTGTGAAACCCACATAAACACCTGACAGGATCCTGATAAACTGTGAAACCTCCATGCACACCTGGCAGGATCCTGATACACTGTGAAAAACCCATTCACACCTGGCAGGATCCTGAAACACTGTGAAACCCCCATACACACCTGGCAGGATCCTGATAAACTGTGCAGCACACATACACACCTGGCAGGATCCTGATAAACTGTGAAACCCCCATACACACCTGGCAGGATCCTGATATACTGTGAAAACCCCATACACCCCTGGCAGGATCCTGATATACTGTGAAACCCACATACTAACCTGAGAGGATCCTGATGCACTGTGAAATCCCCATAAACACCTGGCAGGTTCCTGATCCACAGATAAAACCCCATACACACCTGGCAGGATCCTGATACACTGTGAAAACCCCAAACACACCTGGCAGGATCCTGATCCACAGTGAAAACCCCATACACACCTGGCAGGATCCTGATACACTATGAAACCCAATACACACCTGGCAGGATCCTGATAAACAGTGTAACCCCCTTACACACCTGGCAGGATCCTGATACGCTGTGAAATCCCCATACACACCTGGCAGGATCCTGATGCACTGTGAAAACCCCATACACACCTGGCAGGATACTGATGCACAGTGAAAACACCAAACACACCTGGCAGTATCCTGAACAACTGTGAAACCCCATACACATGTGGCAGGATCCTGATAAACTGTGAAACCCCCATACACATCTGGAAGGATCCTGATGCACTGTGAAAATACCATACACATCTGGCAGGATCCTGATGCACAGTGAAAACTCCATACACACCTGGCAGGATCCTGATAAACTGTGAAACCCCCAGACACACCTGGCGAGATCCTGATAAACTGTGAAACCCACATACACACCTGGCAGGATCCTGATAAACTGTGAAACCCCCATACACACCTGGCAGGATCCTGATACACTGTGAAAAAAACATACACACCTGGCAGGATCCTGATACACTGTGAAACCCCAGACACACGTGGCAGGAACCTGATAAACTGTGAAACACCCATGCACATCTGGAAGGATACTGATCCACTGTGAAAACACCACACACATCTGGCAGGATCCTGATGCACAGTGAAACCCCCATACACACCTGGCGGGTTCCTGATAAACTGTGAAACCCAGATACACACCTGGCAGGACCCTGATAAACTGTGAAACCCCCATACACACCTGGCAGGATCCTGATAAACTGAGAAAACCCCATACACACCTGGCAGGAACCTGAGACACAGTGAAAACCACATACACACCTAGCAGTATCCTGATCGACTGTGAAAACCCCATACACACCTGGCAGAATTCTGATAGACTGTGAAACACCCATACACACCTGGCAGGATCCTGATAAACTGTGAAACCCCCATACACACCTGGCAGGATACTGATACACTGTGAAAACCCCATACACACCTGGCAGGATCCTGATGAACTGTGAAACTCCCATACACATGTGGAAGGATCCTGATGCACTCTGAAAGCCCCATACACATCTGGCAGGATTCTGATGCACTTTGAAAACCCCACTCACATCTGGCAGGATCCTGATAAACTGTGAAACCCACAAACTCCCCTGGCAGGATCCTGATAAACTGTGAAACCCCCAGACACACCAGGAAGGATACCGATAAACTGTGAAAACCCCATGCACACCTGGCAGGATCCTGATAAACTGTGAAACCCCCATACACACCTGGCGGGATCCTGATAAACTGTGAAACCCACATACACACCTGGCACGATCCTGATAAACTGTGAAACCCCCATACACACCTGGAAGGATCCTGATAAACTGTGAAAACCCCATACACACCTGGCAGGATCCTGATACACAGTGAAAACCCCTTACACACCTGGCAGGATCCTGATAGACTGTGAAAACCCCATACACACCTGGCAGGATACTGATAGACTGTGAAACACCCATACACACCTGGCAGGATACTGATAAACTGTGAAACACCCATACACACCTGGCACGATACTGATAAACTGTGAAACACACATGCACACCTGGCAGGATACTGATACACTGTGAAAACCCGATACACACCTGGAAGGATCCTGATGAACTGTGAAACACACACAAACACCTGACAGGACCCTGATAAACTGAGAAACCCCCATACACACCTGGCAGGATCTTGATACACTGTGAAAAACCCATACACACCTGGTAGGATCCTGATACACTGTGAAACCCCCATACCCACCTGGCAGGATACTGATAAACTGTGCAACCCACATACACACCTGGCAGGATCCTGATAAACTGTGAAACCCCCATACCCACCTGGCAGGATCCTGATAAACTGTGAAACCCCCATACACACCTGGCAGGATCCTGATAAACTGTGAAAACCCCATACACACCTGGCAGGATCCTGATACACAGTGAAAACCCGCTACACACCTGGCAGGATCCTGATAGACTGCGAACACCCCATACATACCTGGCAGTATCCTGATAGACTGTGAAATACCCATGCACACCTGGCAGGATCCTGATAAACTGTGAAACCCCCATGCACACCTGGCAGGATACTGATAAACTGTGAAACACACATGCACACCTGGCAGGATACTGATACACTGTGAAAACCCCATACACACCTGGCAGGATCCTGATGAACTGTGAAACCCACATAAACACCTGGCAGGATCCTGATACACTGTGAAAAACCCATTCACACCTGGCAGGATCCTGATACACTGTGAAACCCCCATACACACCTGGCAGGATCCTGATAAACTGTGCAACACACATACACACCTGGCAGGATCCTGATAAACTGTGAAACCCCCATACACACCTGGCAGGATCCTGATATACTGTGAAAACCCCATACACCCCTGGCAGGATCCTGATACACTGTGAAACCCACATACTACCCTGAGAGGATACTGATACACTGTGAAATCCCCATAAACACCTGGCAGGTTCCTGATCCACAGATAAAACCCCATACACACCTGGCAGGATCCTGATACACTGTGAAAACCCCATACACACCTGGCAGGATCCTGATCCACTCTGAATACCCCATACACACCTGGCAGGATCCTGATACACTGTGAAACCCAATACACACCTGGCAGGATCTAGATAAACAGTGTAACCCCCATACACACCTGGCAGGATCCTGATACGCTGTGAAATCCCCATACACACCTGGCAGGATCCTGATACACTGTGAAAACCCCATACACACCTGGCAGGATACTGATGCACAGTGAAAACACCAAACACACCTGGCAGTATCCTGAACAACTGTGAAACCCCATAAACATGTGGCAGGATCCTGATAAACTGTGAAACCCCCATACACACCTGGCAGGATGCTGATAAACTGTGAAACGCCATACACACGTGGCAGGATCCTGATAAACTGTGAAACACCCATACATATCTGGAAGGATCCTGATGCACTGTGAAAACACCATACACATCTGGCAGGATCCTGATGCACAGTGAAAACTCCATACACACCTGGCAGGATCCTGATAAACTGTGAAACCCCCAGACACACCTGGCGAGATCCTGATAAACTGTGAAACCCACATACACACCTGGCAGGATCCTGATAAACTGTGAAACCCCCATACACACCTGGCAGGATCCTGATACACTGTGAAAAACCCATGCACACCTGGCAGGATCCTGATACACTGTGAAACTCCCATACAGACCTGGCAGGATCCTGATAAACTGTACAAACCACATACACACCTGCAAGGATCCTGATAAACTGTGAAACCCCCATACACACCTGGCAGGATCCTGATACACTGTGAAAACCCCATACACACCTGGCAGGATCCTGATACACTGTGAAACCCACATACACACCTGGCAGGATCCTGATACACTGTGAAATCCCCATAAACACCTGGCAGGTTCCTGATCCACTGAAAAAACCCCACACACACCTGGCAGGATCCTGATACACTGTGAAAAACCCATACACACCTGGCAGGATACAGATCCACTGTGAAAACCCCATACACACCTGGCAGGATCCTGATACACTGTGAAACCCAATGCACACCTGGCAGGATCCTGATAAACTGTGAAACCCCCATACACACCTGGCAGGATCCTGATACACTGTGAAATCCCCATACACACCTGGCAGGTTCCTGATCAACTGTGAAAACCCCATACACACCTGGCAGGATCCTGATACACTGGTAAAAACCCATACACAACTGGCAGGATCCTGATGCACAGTGAAAACCCCAAACACACCTGGCAGGATCCTGATACAGTGTGAAAACCCCATACACACCTGGCAGGATCCTGAACCACTGTGAAACCCCATTAACTCGTGGCAGGATCCTGATAAAATGTGAAACAAACATACACACCTGGCAGGATCCTGATACACTGTGAAATCCCCATACACACCTAGTAAGTTCCTGATCCACTGTGAAAACCCCATACAAACCTGGCAGGATACTGATACACTGTGAAAACCCCATACACACCTGGTAGGATCCTGATACACTGTGAACAACCCAAACACACCTGGCAGGATCCTGATACACTATGAAAAACTATAAACACCTGGCAGGATTCGGATACACTGTGAAAACCCCATACACACCTGGCAGGATCCTGATGCACAGTGAAAACCCCAAACACACCTGGCAGTATCCTGAACCACTGTGAAACCCCATACACATGTGGCAGGATCCTGATCCACTGTGAAACCCCCAGACACACCAGGCAGGATCCTGATGAACTGTGAAACCACCATACACACCTGGCAGGATCCTGATGAACTGTGAAACCCCCATACACACCTGGCAGGATCCTGATAAACTGTGAAACCCACATACACAGCTGGCAGGATCCTGATAAACTGTGAAACCCCCATACACACCTTGCAGGATCCTGATACACTGTGAAAACCCCATACACACCAGGCAAGATCCTGATAAACTGTGAAACCCACATACACACGAGGCAGGATCCTGATCCACTGTGAAACCCCATGCACACCAGGCAGGATCCTGATAAACTGTGAAACCCACATACACACCTTGCAGGATCCTGATACACTGTGAAAACCCCATACACACCAGGCAGGATCCTGATAAACAGTGAAAATCACATACACACATGGCAGGATCCTGATACACTGTGAAAACCCGACACACACCTGGCAGGATCCTGAAACAATGTGAAAACCCCGTACACACCTGGCAGGATCCTGATGAACTGTGAAGCCCCATCCAATCGATGCAGGATCCTGATACACTGTGAAAATCACATACACATCTGGCTGGATCATGATGCACTGTGAAAACACCATACACATCTGGCAGGATCCTGATGCACTGTGAAAACCCCATTCACATCTGGCAGGTTCCTGATAAACTGTGAAACCCACATACACACCTGGCAGGATCCTGATGAACTGTGAAACCCCCAGACACACCAGGCAGGATCCTGATAAACTGTGAAACCCCCATACACACCTGGCAGGATCCTGATGAACTGTGAAACCCCCATACACACCAGGCAGGATCCTGATAAACTGTGAAAACCACATACACACCTGGCAGGTTCCTGATTAACTGTGAAACCCGGCATACACACCTGGCAGGATCCTGATACACTGTGAAAACCCCATACACACGTGGCAGGATCCTGATCCACTGTGAAACCCCATACACACCAAGCAGGATCCTGATAAACTGTGAAACCCACATACACACCTCCAGGAGCCTGATACACTGCGAAACCCACATAAACACCTGGCAGGTTCCTGATACACTGTGAAAACCCCAGACACACCAGGCAGTATCCTGATAAACTGTGATACCCACATACACACCTGGCCGGATCCTGATAACTGTGAAACCCCATACACACGTGGCAGGATCCTGATACAATGTGAAACACCCAGACACACCTGGCAGGATCCTGATGCAATGTGAAAACCCCATACACATCTGGCAGGATCCTGATGCACAGTGAAAACCCCAAACGCACCTGGCAGGATCCAGATACAATGTGAAACCCCCATACACACCTGGCAGGATCCTGATAATCTGTGCAACCCACATACACACCTGGCAGGATCCTGATCCACTGTGAAACCCACATACACACCTGGCAGGATCCTGATGCACTGTGAAAACCCCATACACACCAGGCAGGATCCTAATAAACTGTGAAACCCCCATACACACCAGGCAGGTTCCTGATGAACTGTGAAACCCCCATACACACCTGGCAGGATCCTGATAAACTGTTAAAACCACATACACACCTGGCAGGACCCTGATCTACTGTGAAACCCCATACACACCAGGCAGGGTCCTGACAAACTGTGAAAACCCCAGACACATCAGGCAGGATCCTGATAAACTGTGAAACCCACATACACACCTGGCAGGATCCTGATGAACTGTGAAACCCAATACACACGTGGCAGTATCCTGATATACTGTGAAACCCCCAGACACATCTGGAAGGATCCTGATGCACTGTGAAAACCCCATACACATCTGGCAGGATCGTGACACTCTGTGAAACCTCCATACACACCTGGCAGGATCCTGATAAACTGTGAAACCCACATACACATCTGGCAGGATCCTGATGCACTGTGAAATCCCCATTCACATCTGGCTGGATCCTGATGCACAGTGAAAACCCCAAACGCACCTGGCAGGATCCTGAACCACTGTGAAAACCCATACACATGTGGCAGGATCCTGATAAACTGTGAAACCCCCATACACACCTGGCAGGATCCTGATAAACTGTGAAACCCCCATACACACCTGGCAGGATCCTGATACACTGTGAAATCCCCATACACACCTGGCAGGTTCCTGATCAACTGTGAAAACCCCATACACACCTGGCAGGATCCTGATACACTGTGAAAAACCCATACACAACTGGCAGGATACTGATGCACAGTGAAAACCCCAAACACACCTGGCAGGATCCTGATACAGTGTGAAAACCCCATACACACCTGGCAGGATCCTGATACACTGTGAAAACCGCATATACTCCTGGCAGTATCCTGATGCACATTGAAACCCCAAACACACCTGGCTGGATCCTGAACCACTGTGAAACCCCATTAACTCGTGGCAGGATCCTGATAAAATGTGAAACAAACATACACACCTGGCAGGATCCTGATACACTGTGAAATCCCGATACACACCTAGTAAGTTCCTGATCCACTGTGAAAACCCCATACAAGCCTGGCAGGATACTGATACACTGTGAAAACCCCATACACACCTGGCAGGATCCTGATACACTGTGAACAACCCAAACACACCTGGCAGGATCCTGATACACGATGAAAAACCATAAACACCTGGCAGGATTCGGATACACTGTGAAAACCCCATACACACCTGGCAGGATCCTGATGCACAGTGAAATCCCCAAACACACCTGGCAGTATCCTGAACCACTGTGAAACCCCATACACATGTGGCAGGATCCTGATCCACTGTGAAACCCCCAGACACACCAGGCAGGATCCTGATGAACTGTGAAACCACCATACACACCTGGCAGGATCCTGATGAACTGTGAAACCCCCATACACACCTGGCAGGATCCTGATAAACTGTGAAACCCACATACACAGCTGGCAGGATCCTGATAAACAGTGAAACACCCATACACACCTTGCAGGATCCTGATACACTGTGAATACCCCATACACACCTGGCAGGATCCTGATAAACTGTTAAAACAACATACACACCTGGCAGGACCCTGATCCACTGTGAAACCCCATACACACCAGGCAGGATCCTGACAAACTGTGAAAACCCCAGACACATCAGGCAGGATCCTGATAAACTGTGAAACCCACATACACACCTGGCAGGATCCTGATGAACTGTGAAACCCAATACACACGTGGCAGTATCCTGATATACTGTGAAACCCCCAGACACATCTGGAAGGATCCTGATGCACTGTGAAAACCCCATACACATCTGGCAGGATCGTGATACTCTGTGAAACCTCCATACACACCTGGCAGGATCCTGATAAACTGTGAAACCCACATACACATCTGGCAGGATCCTGATACACTGTGAACAACCCAAACACACCTGGCAGGATCCTGATACACTGTGAAAACCCCATACACACCTGGCAGGATCCTGATGCACAGTGAAAACCCCAAACACACCTGGCAGTATCCTGAACCACTGTGAAACCCCATACACATGTGGCAGGATCCTGATCCACTGTGAAACCCCCAGACACACCAGGCAGGATCCTGATGAACTGTGAAACCACCATACACACCTGGCAGGATCCTGATGAACTGTGAAACCCCCATACACACCTGGCAGGATCCTGATAAACTGTGAAACCCACATACACAGCTGGCAGGATCCTGATAAACTGTGAAACCCCCATACACACCTTGCAGGATCCTGATACACTGTGAAATCCCCATACACACCAGGCAAGATCCTGATAAACTGTGAAACCCACATACACACGAGGCAGGATCCTGATCCACTGTGAAACCCCATGCACACCAGGCAGGATCCTGATAAACTGTGAAAACCCCATACACACCAGGCAGGATCCTGATAAACAGTGAAAATCACATACACACATGGCAGGATCCTGATACACTGTGAAAACCCGACACACACCTGGCAGGATCCTGAAACAATGTGAAAACCCCGTACACACCTGGCAGGATCCTGATGAACTGTGAAGCCCCATCCAATCGATGCAGGATCCTGATACACTGTGAAAATCACATACACATCTGGCTGGATCCTGATGCACTGTGAAAACACCATACACATCTGGCAGGATCCTGATGCACTGTGAAAACCCCATTCACATCTGGCAGGTTCCTGATAAACTGTGAAACCCACATACACACCTGGCAGGATCCTGATGAACTGTGAAACCCCCAGACACACCAGGCAGGATCCTGATAAACTGTGAAACCCCCATACACACCTGGCAGGATCCTGATGAACTGTGAAACCCCCATACACACCAGGCAGGATCCTGATAAACTGTGAAAACCACATACACACCTGGCAGGTTCCTGATTAACTGTGAAACCCGGCATACACACCTGGCAGGATCCTGATACACTGTGAAAACCCCATACACACGTGGCAGGATCCTGATCCACTGTGAAACCCCATACACACCAAGCAGGATCCTGATAAACTGTGAAACCCACATACACACCTCCAGGAGCCTGATACACTGCGAAACCCACATAAACACCTGGCAGGATCCTGATACACTGTGAAAACCCCAGACACACCAGGCAGTATCCTGATAAACTGTGATACCCACATACACACCTGGCCGGATCCTGATCACTGTGAAACCCCATACACACGTGGCAGGATCCTGATACAATGTGAAACACCCAGACACACCTGGCAGGATCCTGATGCAATGTGAAAACCCCATACACATCTGGCAGGATCCTGATGCACAGTGAAAACCCCAAACGCACCTGGCAGGATCCAGATACAATGTGAAACCCCCATACACACCTGGCAGGATCCTGATAATCTGTGCAACCCACATACACACATGGCAGGATCCTGATCCACTGTGAAACCCACATACACACCTGGCAGGATTCGGATACACTGTGAAAACCCCATACACACCTGGCAGGATCCTGATGCACAGTGAAAACCCCAAACACACCTGGCAGTATCCTGAACCACTGTGAAACCCCATACACATGTGGCAGGATCCTGATCCACTGTGAAACCCCCATACACACCTGGCAGGATCCTGATCCACTGTGAAACCCACATACACACCTGGCAGGATCCTGATGCACTGTGAAACCCCCATACACACCAGGCAGGATCCTAATAAACTGTGAAACCCCCATACACACCAGGCAGGTTCCTGATGAACTGTGAAACCCCCATACACACCTGGCAGGATCCTGATAAACTGTGAAACCCCATACACACCAGGCAGGATCCTGACAAACTGTGAAACCCACATACACACCTGGCAGGATCCTGATGAACTGTGAAACCCCATACACACCAGGCAGGATCCTGACAAACTGTGAAAACCCCAGACACATCAGGCAGGATCCTGATAAACTGTGAAACCCACATACACACCTGGCAGGATCCTGATGAACTGTGAAAACCAATACACACGTGGCAGTATCCTGATATACTGTGAAACCCCCAGACACATCTGGAAGGCTCCTGATGCACTGTGAAAACCCCATACACATCTGGCAGGATCGTGATACTCTGTGAAACCTCCATACACACCTGGCAGGATCCTGATAAACTGTGAAACCCACATACACATCTGGCAGGATCCTGATGCACTGTGAAATCCCCATTCACATCTGGCTGGATCCTGATGCACAGTGAAAACCCCAAACGCACCTGGCAGGATCCTGAACCACTGTGGAAACCCATACACATGTGGCAGGATCCTGATAAACTGTGAAACCCCCATACACACCTGGCAGGATCCTGATAAACTGTGAAACCCCCATACACACCTGGCAGGATCCTGATACACTGTGAAATCCCCATACACACCTGGCAGGTTCCTGATCAACTGTGAAAACCCCATACACACCTGGCAGGATCCTGATACACTGTGAAAAACCCATACACAACTGGCAGGATCCTGATGCACAGTGAAAACCCCAAACACACCTGGCAGGATCCTGATACAGTGTGAAAACCCCATACACACCTGGCAGGATCCTGAGACACTGTGAAAACCGCATATACACCTGGCAGTATCCTGATGCACATTGAAACCCCAAACACACCTGGCTGGATCCTGAACCACTGTGAAACCCCATTAGCTCGTGGCAGGATCCTGATAAAATGTGAAACAAACATACACACCTGGCAGGATCCTGATACACTGTGAAATCCCGATACACACCTAGTAAGTTCCTGATCCACTGTGAAAACCCCATACAAGCCTGGCAGGATACTGATACACTGTGAACAACCCAAACACACCTGGCAGGATCCTGATACACTATGAAAAACCATAAACACCTGGCAGGATTCGGATACACTGTGAAAACCCCATACACACCTGGCAGGATCCTGATGCACAGTGAAAACCCCAAACACACCTGGCAGTATCCTGAACCACTGTGAAACCCCATACACATGTGGCAGGATCCTGATCCACTGTGAAACCCCCAGACACACCAGGCAGGATCCTGATGAACTGTGAAACCACCATACACACCTGGCAGGATCCTGATGAACTGTGAAACCCCCATACACACCTGGCAGGATCCTGATAAACTGTGAAACCCACATACACAGCTGGCAGGATCCTGATAAACTGTGAAACCCCCATACACACCTTGCAGGATCCTGATACACTGTGAAAACCCCATACACACCAGGCAAGATCCTGATAAACTGTGAAACCCACATACACACGAGGCAGGATCCTGATCCACTGTGAAACCCCATGCACACCAGGCAGGATCCTGATAAACTGTGAAACCCACATACACACCTTGCAGGATCCTGATACACTGTGAAACCCCCATACACACCTGGCAGGATCCTGATGAACTGTGAAACCCCCATACACACATGGCAGGATCCTGATACACTGTGAAAACCCCACACACACCTGGCAGGATCCTGAAACAATGTGAAAACCCCGTACACACCTGGCAGGATCCTGATGAACTGTGAAGCCCCATCCAATCGATGCAGGATCCTGATACACTGTGAAAATCACATACACATCTGGCTGGATCCTGATGCACTGTGAAAACACCATACACATCTGGCAGGATCCTGATGCACTGTGAAAACCCCATTCACATCTGGCAGGTTCCTGATAAACTGTGAAACCCACATACACACCTGGCAGGATCCTGATGAACTGTGAAACCCCCAGACACACCAGGCAGGATCCTGATAAACTGTGAAACCCCCATACACACCTGGCAGAATCCTGATGAACTGTGAAAGCCCCATACACACCAGGCAGGATCCTGATAAACTGTGAAAACCACATACACACCTGGCAGGTTCCTGATTAACTGTGAAATCCCCATACACACCTGGCAGGATCCTGATACACTGTGAAAACCCCAGACACACCAGGCAGTATCCTGATAAACTGTGATACCCACATACACACCTTGCCGGATCCTGATAACTGTGAAACCCCATACACACGTGGCAGGATCCTGATACAATGTGAAACACCCAGACACACCTGGCAGGATCCTGATGCAATGTGAAAACCCCATACACATCTGGCAGGATCCTGATGCACAGTGAAAACCCCAAACGCACCTGGCAGGATCCAGATACAATGTGAAACCCCCATACACACCTGGCAGGATCCTGATAATCTGTGCAACCCACATACACACCTGGCAGGATCCTGATCCACTGTGAAACCCACATACACACCTGGCAGGTTCCTGATGAACTGTGAAACCCCCATACACACCTGGCAGGATCCTGATAAACTGTTAAAACCACATACACACCTGGCAGGACCCTGATCCACTGTGAAACCCCATACACACCAGGCAGGATCCTGACAAACTGTGAAAACCCCAGACACATCAGGCAGGATCCTGATAAACTGTGAAACCCACATACACACCTGGCAGGTTCCTGATGAACTGTGAAACCCCCATACACACCTGGCAGGATCCTGATAAACTGTTAAAACCACATACACACCTGGCAGGACCCTGATCCACTGTGAAACCCCATACACACCAGGCAGGATCCTGATGAACTGTGAAAACCCCAGACACATCAGGCAGGATCCTGATAAACTGTGAAACCCCCAGACACATCTGGAAGGCTCCTGATGCACTGTGAAAACCCCATACACATCTGGCAGGATCGTGATACTCTGTGAAACCTCCATACACACCTGGCAGGATCCTGATAAACTGTGAAACCCACATACACATCTGGCAGGATCCTGATGCACTGTGAAATCCCCATTCACATCTGGCTGGATCCTGATGCACAGTGAAAACCCCAAACGCACCTGGCAGGATCCTGAACCACTGTGGAAACCCATACACATGTGGCAGGATCCTGATAAACTGTGAAACCCCCATACACACCTGGCAGGATCCTGATAAACTGTGAAACCCCCATACACACCTGGCAGGATCCTGATACACTGTGAAATCCCCATACACACCTGGCAGGTTCCTGATCAACTGTGAAAACCCCATACACACCTGGCAGGATCCTGATACACTGTGAAAAACCCATACACAACTGGCAGGATCCTGATGCACAGTGAAAACCCCAAACACACCTGGCAGGATCCTGATACAGTGTGAAAACCCCATACACACCTGGCAGGATCCTGAGACACTGTGAAAACCGCATATACACCTGGCAGTATCCTGATGCACATTGAAACCCCAAACACACCTGGCTGGATCCTGAACCACTGTGAAACCCCATTAACTCGTGGCAGGATCCTGATAAAATGTGAAACAAACATACACACCTGGCAGGATCCTGATACACTGTGAAATCCCGATACACACCTAGTAAGTTCCTGATCCACTGTGAAAACCCCATACAAGCCTGGCAGGATACTGATACACTGTGAACAACCCAAACACACCTGGCAGGATCCTGATACACTATGAAAAACCATAAACACCTGGCAGGATTCGGATACACTGTGAAAACCCCATACACACCTGGCAGGATCCTGATGCACAGTGAAAACCCCAAACACACCTGGCAGTATCCTGAACCACTGTGAAACCCCATACACATGTGGCAGGATCCTGATCCACTGTGAAACCCCCAGACACACCAGGCAGGATCCTGATGAACTGTGAAACCACCATACACACCTGGCAGGATCCTGATGAACTGTGAAACCCCCATACACACCTGGCAGGATCCTGATAAACTGTGAAACCCACATACACAGCTGGCAGGATCCTGATAAACTGTGAAACCCCCATACACACCTTGCAGGATCCTGATACACTGTGAAAACCCCATACACACCAGGCAAGATCCTGATAAACTGTGAAACCCACATACACACGAGGCAGGATCCTGATCCACTGTGAAACCCCATGCACACCAGGCAGGATCCTGATAAACTGTGAAACCCACATACACACCTTGCAGGATCCTGATACACTGTGAAACCCCCATACACACCTGGCAGGATCCTGATGAACTGTGAAACCCCCATACACACATGGCAGGATCCTGATACACTGTGAAAACCCCACACACACCTGGCAGGATCCTGAAACAATGTGAAAACCCCGTACACACCTGGCAGGATCCTGATGAACTGTGAAGCCCCATCCAATCGATGCAGGATCCTGATACACTGTGAAAATCACATACACATCTGGCTGGATCCTGATGCACTGTGAAAACACCATACACATCTGGCAGGATCCTGATGCACTGTGAAAACCCCATTCACATCTGGCAGGTTCCTGATAAACTGTGAAACCCACATACACACCTGGCAGGATCCTGATGAACTGTGAAACCCCCAGACACACCAGGCAGGATCCTGATAAACTGTGAAACCCCCATACACACCTGGCAGAATCCTGATGAACTGTGAAAGCCCCATACACACCAGGCAGGATCCTGATAAACTGTGAAAACCACATACACACCTGGCAGGTTCCTGATTAACTGTGAAATCCCCATACACACCTGGCAGGATCCTGATACACTGTGAAAACCCCAGACACACCAGGCAGTATCCTGATAAACTGTGATACCCACATACACACCTTGCCGGATCCTGATAACTGTGAAACCCCATACACACGTGGCAGGATCCTGATACAATGTGAAACACCCAGACACACCTGGCAGGATCCTGATGCAATGTGAAAACCCCATACACATCTGGCAGGATCCTGATGCACAGTGAAAACCCCAAACGCACCTGGCAGGATCCAGATACAATGTGAAACCCCCATACACACCTGGCAGGATCCTGATAATCTGTGCAACCCACATACACACCTGGCAGGATCCTGATACACTGTGAAACCCACATAAACACCTGGCAGGTTCCTGATGAACTGTGAAACCCCCATACACACCTGGCAGGATCCTGATAAACTGTTAAAACCACATACACACCTGGCAGGACCCTGATCCACTGTGAAACCCCATACACACCAGGCAGGATCCTGACAAACTGTGAAAACCCCAGACACATCAGGCAGGATCCTGATAAACTGTGAAACCCACATACACACCTGGCAGGTTCCTGATGAACTGTGAAACCCCCATACACACCTGGCAGGATCCTGATAAACTGTTAAAACCACATACACACCTGGCAGGACCCTGATCCACTGTGAAACCCCATACACACCAGGCAGGATCCTGATGAACTGTGAAAACCCCAGACACATCAGGCAGGATCCTGATAAACTGTGAAACCCCCAGACACATCTGGAAGGCTCCTGATGCACTGTGAAAACCCCATACACATCTGGCAGGATCGTGATACTCTGTGAAACCTCCATACACACCTGGCAGGATCCTGATAAACTGTGAAACCCACATACACATCTGGCAGGATCCTGATGCACTGTGAAATCCCCATTCACATCTGGCTGGATCCTGATGCACAGTGAAAACCCCAAACGCACCTGGCAGGATCCTGAACCACTGTGAAAACCCATACACATGTGGCAGGATCCTGATAAACTGTGAAACCCCCATACACACCTGGCAGGATCCTGATAAACTGTGAAACCCCCATACACACCTGGCAGGATCCTGATACACTGTGAAATCCCCATACACACCTGGCAGGTTCCTGATCAACTGTGAAAACCCCATACACACCTGGCAGGATCCTGATACACTGTGAAAAACCCATACACAACTGGCAGGATCCTGATGCACAGTGAAAACCCCAAACACACCTGGCAGGATCCTGATACAGTGTGAAAACCCCATACACACCTGGCAGGATCCTGAGACACTGTGAAAACCGCATATACACCTGGCAGTATCCTGATGCACATTGAAACCCCAAACACACCTGGCTGGATCCTGAACCACTGTGAAACCCCATTAACTCGTGGCAGGATCCTGATAAAATGTGAAACAAACATACACACCTGGCAGGATCCTGATACACTGTGAAATCCCGATACACACCTAGTAAGTTCCTGATCCACTGTGAAAACCCCATACAAGCCTGGCAGGATACTGATACACTGTGAACAACCCAAACACACCTGGCAGGATCCTGATACACTATGAAAAACCATAAACACCTGGCAGGATTCGGATACACTGTGAAACCACCATACACACCTGGCAGGATCCTGATGAACTGTGAAACCCCCATACACACCTGGCAGGATCCTGATAAACTGTGAAACCCACATACACAGCTGGCAGGATCCTGATAAACTGTGAAACCCCCATACACACCTTGCAGGATCCTGATACACTGTGAAAACCCCATACACACCAGGCAAGATCCTGATAAACTGTGAAACCCACATACACACGAGGCAGGATCCTGATCCACTGTGAAACCCCATGCACACCAGGCAGGATCCTGATAAACTGTGAAACCCACATACACACCTTGCAGGATCCTGATACACTGTGAAACCCCCATACACACCTGGCAGGATCCTGATGAACTGTGAAACCCCCATACACACATGGCAGGATCCTGATACACTGTGAAAACCCCACACACACCTGGCAGGATCCTGAAACAATGTGAAAACCCCGTACACACCTGGCAGGATCCTGATGAACTGTGAAGCCCCATCCAATCGATGCAGGATCCTGATACACTGTGAAAATCACATACACATCTGGCTGGATCCTGATGCACTGTGAAAACACCATACACATCTGGCAGGATCCTGATGCACTGTGAAAACCCCATTCACATCTGGCAGGTTCCTGATAAACTGTGAAACCCACATACACACCTGGCAGGATCCTGATGAACTGTGAAACCCCCAGACACACCAGGCAGGATCCTGATAAACTGTGAAACCCCCATACACACCTGGCAGAATCCTGATGAACTGTGAAAGCCCCATACACACCAGGCAGGATCCTGATAAACTGTGAAAACCACATACACACCTGGCAGGTTCCTGATTAACTGTGAAATCCCCATACACACCTGGCAGGATCCTGATACACTGTGAAAACCCCAGACACACCAGGCAGTATCCTGATAAACTGTGATACCCACACACACACCTTGCCGGATCCTGATAACTGTGAAACCCCATACACACGTGGCAGGATCCTGATACAATGTGAAACACCCAGACACACCTGGCAGGATCCTGATGCAATGTGAAAACCCCATACACATCTGGCAGGATCCTGATGCACAGTGAAAACCCCAAACGCACCTGGCAGGATCCAGATACAATGTGAAACCCCCATACACACCTGGCAGGATCCTGATAATCTGTGCAACCCACATACACACCTGGCAGGATCCTGATCCACTGTGAAACCCACATAAACACCTGGCAGGTTCCTGATGAACTGTGAAACCCCCATACACACCTGGCAGGATCCTGATAAACTGTTAAAACCACATACACACCTGGCAGGACCCTGATCCACTGTGAAACCCCATACACACCAGGCAGGATCCTGACAAACTGTGAAAACCCCAGACACATCAGGCAGGATCCTGATAAACTGTGAAACCCACATACACACCTGGCAGGTTCCTGATGAACTGTGAAACCCCCATACACACCTGGCAGGATCCTGATAAACTGTTAAAACCACATACACACCTGGCAGGACCCTGATCCACTGTGAAACCCCATACACACCAGGCAGGATCCTGATGAACTGTGAAAACCCCAGACACATCAGGCAGGATCCTGATAAACTGTGAAACCCCCAGACACATCTGGAAGGCTCCTGATGCACTGTGAAAACCCCATACACATCTGGCAGGATCGTGATACTCTGTGAAACCTCCATACACACCTGGCAGGATCCTGATAAACTGTGAAACCCACATACACATCTGGCAGGATCCTGATGCACTGTGAAATCCCCATTCACATCTGGCTGGATCCTGATGCACAGTGAAAACCCCAAACGCACCTGGCAGGATCCTGAACCACTGTGAAAACCCATACACATGTGGCAGGATCCTGATAAACTGTGAAACCCCCATACACACCTGGCAGGATCCTGATAAACTGTGAAACCCCCATACACACCTGGCAGGATCCTGATACACTGTGAAATCCCCATACACACCTGGCAGGTTCCTGATCAACTGTGAAAACCCCATACACACCTGGCAGGATCCTGATACACTGTGAAAAACCCATACACAACTGGCAGGATCCTGATGCACAGTGAAAACCCCAAACACACCTGGCAGGATCCTGATACAGTGTGAAAACCCCATACACACCTGGCAGGATCCTGAGACACTGTGAAAACCGCATATACACCTGGCAGTATCCTGATGCACATTGAAACCCCAAACACACCTGGCTGGATCCTGAACCACTGTGAAACCCCATTAACTCGTGGCAGGATCCTGATAAAATGTGAAACAAACATACACACCTGGCAGGATCCTGATACACTGTGAAATCCCGATACACACCTAGTAAGTTCCTGATCCACTGTGAAAACCCCATACAAGCCTGGCAGGATACTGATACACTGTGAACAACCCAAACACACCTGGCAGGATCCTGATACACTATGAAAAACCATAAACACCTGGCAGGATTCGGATACACTGTGAAAACCCCATACACACCTGGCAGGATCCTGATGCACAGTGAAAACCCCAAACACACCTGGCAGTATCCTGAACCACTGTGAAACCCCATACACATGTGGCAGGATCCTGATCCACTGTGAAACCCCCAGACACACCAGGCAGGATCCTGATGAACTGTGAAACCACCATACACACCTGGCAGGATCCTGATGAACTGTGAAACCCCCATACACACCTGGCAGGATCCTGATAAACTGTGAAACCCACATACACAGCTGGCAGGATCCTGATAAACTGTGAAACCCCCATACACACCTTGCAGGATCCTGATACACTGTGAAAACCCCATACACACCAGGCAAGATCCTGATAAACTGTGAAACCCACATACACACGAGGCAGGATCCTGATCCACTGTGAAACCCCATGCACACCAGGCAGGATCCTGATAAACTGTGAAACCCACATACACACCTTGCAGGATCCTGATACACTGTGAAACCCCCATACACACCTGGCAGGATCCTGATGAACTGTGAAACCCCCATACACACATGGCAGGATCCTGATACACTGTGAAAACCCCACACACACCTGGCAGGATCCTGAAACAATGTGAAAACCCCATACACACCTGGCAGGATCCTGATGAACTGTGAAGCCCCATCCAATCGATGCAGGATCCTGATACACTGTGAAAATCACATACACATCTGGCTGGATCCTGATGCACTGTGAAAACACCATACACATCTGGCAGGATCCTGATGCACTGTGAAAACCCCATTCACATCTGGCAGGTTCCTGATAAACTGTGAAACCCACATACACACCTGGCAGGATCCTGATGAACTGTGAAACCCCCAGACACACCAGGCAGGATCCTGATAAACTGTGAAACCCCCATACACACCTGGCAGGATCCTGATGAACTGTGAAACCCCCATACACACCAGGCAGGATCCTGATAAACTGTGAAAACCACATACACACCTGGCAGGTTCCTGATTAACTGTGAAACCCCCATACACACCTGGCAGGGTCCTGATACACTGTGAAAACCCCATACACACGTGGCAGGATCCTGATCCACTGTGAAACCCACATACACACCTCCAGGAGCCCGATACACTGCGAAACCCACATAAACACCTGGCAGGATCCTGATACACTGTGAAAACCCCAGACACACCAGGCAGTATCCTGATAAACTGTGATACCCACATACACACCTTGCCGGATCCTGATAACTGTGAAACCCCATACACACGTGGCAGGATCCTGATACAATGTGAAACACCCAGACACACCTGGCAGGATCCTGATGCAATGTGAAAACCCCATACACATCTGGCAGGATCCTGATGCACAGTGAAAACCCCAAACGCACCTGGCAGGATCCAGATACAATGTGAAACCCCCATACACACCTGGCAGGAACCTGATAATCTGTGCAACCCACATACACACCTGGCAGGATCCTGATCCACTGTGAAACCCACATACACACCTGGCAGGATCCTGATGCACTGCGAAACCCCCATACACACCAGGCAGGATCCTAATAAACTGTGAAACCCCCATACACACCAGGCAGGTTCCTGATGAACTGTGAAACCCCCATACACACCTGGCAGGATCCTGATAAACTGTTAAAACCACATACACACCTGGCAGAACCCTGATCCACTGTGAAACCCCATACACACCAGGCAGGATCCTGATACACTGTGAAAACCCCAGACACATCAGGCAGGATCCTGATAAACTGTGAAACCCACATACACACCTGGCAGGATCCTGATGAACTGTGAAACCCCATACACACGTGGCAGTATCCTGATATACTGTGAAACCCCCAGACACACCTGGCAGGATCCTGATAAACTGTGAAACCCACATACACATCTGGCAGGATCCTGATGCACTGTGAAATCCCCATTCACATCTGGCTGGATCCTGATGCACAGTGAAAACCCCAAACGCACCTGGCAGGATCCTGAACCACTGTGAAAACCCATACACATGTGGCAGGATCCTGATAAACTGTGAAACCCCCATACACACCTGGCAGGATACTGATAAACTGTGAAACCCACATACACACCTGGCAGGATCCTGATCCACTGTGAAACCCCATACACACCAGGCAGGATCCTGATCAACTGCGAAACCCACATACACACCTGGCAGGATCCTGATGCACTGTGAAATCCCGATACACACCAGGCAGGATACTGATAATCTGTGAAACCCAAATACACACCTGGCAGGATCCTGATACACTGTGAAAACCCCATACACACCTGGCAGGATCCTGATACACTGTGAAACCCCCATACACACCTGGCAAGATCCTGATAAACTTTGAAACCCCATACACACGATGCAGGATCCTGCTACACTGTGAAACCCCCATACACATCTGGAAGGATCCTGATGCACTGTGATAACCCCATACACATCTGGCAGGATACTGAATCACTGTGAAAACCACATTCACATCTGGCAGGTTGCTGATAAAGTGTGAAACCCACATACACACCTGG
Organism: Heterodontus francisci; assembly: GCF_036365525.1. NCBI lineage: Eukaryota > Metazoa > Chordata > Chondrichthyes > Heterodontiformes > Heterodontidae > Heterodontus > Heterodontus francisci. The sequence goes on from NC_090398.1 coordinate 56,212,000, forward strand.
CAGGATCCTGAAGAACTGTGAAACCCCCAGACACACCAGGCAGGATTCTGATAAACTGTGAAACCCCCAAACACATCAGGCAGGATCCTGATGAAATGTGAAACCCCCATACACCCCTGGCAGGATCCTGATAAACTGTGAAACACACATACACTGCTGGCAGGATCCTGATAAACTGTGAAACCCCCATACACACCTGGCAGGATCCTGATACACTGTGAAATCCCCATACACACGTGGCAGGATCCTGATCCACTGTGAAACTCCATACACACCAGGCAGGATCCTGACAAACTGAAAACCCCAGACACTCCAGGCAGGATCCTGATAAACTGTGAAACCCACATACACACCTGGCAGGATCCTGATAAACTGTGAAACCCCATACACACGTGGCAGTATCCTGATACACGGTGAAACTCCCAGGCACATCTGGAATGATCCTGATGCACTGTGAAAACCCCATACACGTCTGGCAGGATCCTGATACACTGTGAAACCCCCATACACACCTGGCAGCATCCTGATAAACCGTGAAATCCACATACACATCTAGTAGGAACCGGATGCACTGTGAAACCCCATACACACCAGGCAGGTTCCTGATCAACTGTGAAACACACATACACCACTGGCAGGATCCTGATGCACTGTGAAAACCCCATACACACCAGGCAGTATTCTGATAAACTGTGAAACCCACATACACACCTGGCAGGATCCTGATAAACTGTGAAAACCCCATACACCACTGGCAGGATCCTGATACACTGTTAAAACCCCATACAAACCTGGCAGGATCCTGATAAACTGTGAAACCCCATCCACACGATGCAGGATCCTGATACACTGCGAAACACCCATACACATCTGGAAAGATCCTGATGCACTGTGAAAACACCATACACATCTGGCAGGATCCTGAATCACTGTGAAAACAACATTCACATCTGGCAGATTCCTGATAAACTGTGAAACCGACATACACACCTGGCAGTATCCTGATGAACTGTGAAAACCCCAGACACACCAGGCAGGATCCTGATAAACTGTGAAACCACCATACACACCTGGCAGGATCCTGATGAACTGTGAAAACCCCAAACTCACCTGGCAGGATCCTGATACACTGTGAAAACCCCATACACACGTGGCAGGATCCTGATCCACTGTGAAACCCACATACACACCTCCAGGAGCCCGATACACTGCGAAACCCACATAAACACCTGGCAGGATCCTGATACACTGTGAAAACCCCAGACACACCAGGCAGTATCCTGATAAACTGTGATACCCACATACACACCTTGCCAGATCCTGATAACTGTGAAACCCCATACACACGTGGCAGGATCCTGATACAATGTGAAACACCCAGACACACCTGGCAGGATCCTGATGCAATGTGAAAACCCCATACACATCTGGCAGGATCCTGATGCACAGTGAAAACCCCAAACGCACCTGGCAGGATCCAGATACAATGTGAAACCCCCATACACACCTGGCAGGATCCTGATAATCTGTGCAACCCACATACACACCTGGCAGGATCCTGATCCACTGTGAAACCCACATACACACCTGGCAGGATCCTGATGCACTGTGAAACCCCCATACACACCAGGCAGGATCCTAATAAACTGTGAAACCCCCATACACACCAGGCAGGTTCCTGATGAACTGTGAAACCCCCATACACACCTGGCAGGATCCTGATAAACTGTTAAAACCACATACACACCTGGCAGAACCCTGATCCACTGTGAAACCCCATACACACCAGGCAGGATCCTGATACACTGTGAAAACCCCAGACACATCAGGCAGGATCCTGATAAACTGTGAAACCCACATACACACCTGGCAGGATCCTGATGAACTGTGAAACCCCATACACACGTGGCAGTATCCTGATATACTGTGAAACCCCCAGACACATCTGGAAGGATCCTGATGCACTGTGAAAACCCCATACACATCTGGCAGGATCGTGATACTCTGTGAAACCTCCATACACACCTGGCAGGATCCTGATAAACTGTGAAACCCACATACACATCTGGCAGGATCCTGATGCACTGTGAAATCCCCATTCACATCTGGCTGGATCCTGATGCACAGTGAAAACCCCAAACGCACCTGGCAGGATCCTGAACCACTGTGAAAACCCATACACATGTGGCAGGATCCTGATAAACTGTGAAACCCCCATACACACCTGGCAGGATACTGATAAACTGTGAAACCCACATACACACCTGGCAGGATCCTGATCCACTGTGAAACCCCATACACACCAGGCAGGATCCTGATCAACTGCGAAACCCACATACACACCTGGCAGGATCCTGATGCACTGTGAAATCCCGATACACACCAGGCAGGATACTGATAATCTGTGAAACCCAAATACACACCTGGCAGGATCCTGATACACTGTGAAAACCCCATACACACCTGGCAGGATCCTGATACACTGTGAAACCCCCATACACACCTGGCAAGATCCTGATAAACTTTGAAACCCCATACACACGATGCAGGATCCTGCTACACTGTGAAACCCCCATACACATCTGGAAGGATCCTGATGCACTGTGATAACCCCATACACATCTGGCAGGATACTGAATCACTGTGAAAACCACATTCACATCTGGCAGGTTCCTGATAAAGTGTGAAACCCACATACACACCTGGCAGGATCCTGAAGAACTGTGAAACCCCATGACACACCAGGCAGGATTCTGATAAACTGTGAAACCCCCAAACACATCAGGCAGGATCCTGATGAAATGTGAAACCCCCATACACCCCTGGCAGGATCCTGATAAACTGTGAAACACACATACACCGCTGGCAGGATCCTGATAAACTGTGAAACCCCCATACACACCTGGCAGGATCCTGATACACTGTGAAATCCCCATATACACGTGGCAGGATCCTGATCCACTGTGAAACTCCATACACACCAGGCAGGATCCTGACAAACTGAAAACCCCAGACACTCCAGGCAGGATCCTGATAAACTGTGAAACCCACATACACACCTGGCAGGATCCTGATAAACTGTGAAACCCCATACACACGTGGCAGTATCCTGATACACGGTGAAACCCCCAGGCACATCTGGAATGATCCTGATGCACTGTGAAAACCCCATACACGTCTGGCAGGATCCTGATACACTGTGAAACCCCCATACACACCTGGCAGCATCCTGATAAACCGTGAAATCCACATACACATCTAGTAGGAACCGGATGCACTGTGAAACCCCATACACACCAGGCAGGTTCCTGATCAACTGTGAAACCCACATACACCCCTGGCAGGATCCTGATGCACTGTGAAAACCCCATACACACCAGGCAGTATTCTGATAAACTGTGAAACCCACATACACACCTGGCAGGATCCTGATAAACTGTGAAAACCCCATACACCACTGGCAGGATCCTGATACACTGTTAAAACCCCATACACACCTGGCAGGATCCTGATAAACTGTGAAACCCCATCCACACGATGCAGGATCCTGATACACTGCGAAACACCCATACACATCTGGAAAGATCCTGATGCACTGTGAAAACACCATACACATCTGGCAGGATCCTGAATCACTGTGAAAACAACATTCACATCTGGCAGATTCCTGATAAACTGTAAAACCGACATACACACCTGGCAGTATCCTGATGAACTGTGAAACCCCCAGACACACCAGGCAGGATCCTGATAAACTGTGAAACCACCATACACACCTGGCAGGATCCTGATGAACTGTGAAACCCCCATCACACCTGGCAGGATCCTGATAAACTGTGAAACCCACATACACACCTGGCAGGATCCTGATAAACTGTGAAACCCCCATACACACCTGGCAGGATCCTGATACACTGTGAAAACCCCATACACACGTGGCAGGATCCTGATCCACTGTGAAACCCCATACACACCAGGCAGGATCCTGATAAACTGTGAAACCCACATACACACCTGGCAGGAGCCTGATACACTGTGAAACCCACATACACACCTGGCAGGATCCAGATACACTGCGAAAACCCCAGACACACCAAGCAGGATCCTGAAAAACAGTGAAACCCACATACACACCTGGCAGGATCCTGATACACTGTGAAATCCCATACACACGTGGCAGGATCCTGATACACTGTGAAACCCCCAGACACATCTGTCAGGATCCTGAAGCACAGGGAAATCCCCATACACATCTGGCAGGATCCTGATGCACAGTGAAAACTCCATTCACATCTGGCAGGATCCTGATCCACTGTGAAAACTCCATACACACCCGACAGGACCTTGATAAACTGTGAACACACCATACACACCTGGCAGGATCCTGATGCACTGTGAAATCACTGACACACCTGGCAGGATCCTGATCCACTGTGAAAACCCCAAACACAACTGGCAGGATCCTGATCCACTGTGAAAACTCCATGCACATCTGGCAGGATCCTGATACACTGTGAAAAACCCGTACACACCTGGCAGGATCCTGATCCACTGTGAAACCCCATACACATCAGGTAGGATCCTGATAAACTGTGAAACCCTCATACACACCTGGCAGGATCCTGATACACTGTGAAAACCCCATACAAAGAACAAAGAACAAAGATAATTACAGCACAGGAACAGGCCCTTCGGCCCTCCAAGCCTGCGCCGATCCAGATCCTCTCTCTAAATATGTCGCCTATTTTCTAAGGTTCTGTATTTCTTTTCTTCCTGCCCATTCATGTATCTGTCTAGATACATCTTAAAAGACGCCATCGTGCCCGCATCTACCACCGCCTTTGGCAACGCGTTCCAAGCACCCACCACCCTCTGCGTAAAGAACTTTCCACGCATATCCCCCCTAAACATTTCCCCTTTCAATTTGAACTCGTGTCCTCTCGTAATCGAATCCTCCACTCTGTGAAAAAGCCTCTCGCTATCCACCCTGTCTATACCTCTCATGATTTTGTACACCTCAATCAGGTCCCCCCTCAACCTCCGTCTTTCTAATGAAAATAATCCTAATCTACTCAACCTCTCTTCATAGCTAGCGCCCTCCATACCAGGCAACATCCTGGTGAAACTCCTCTGCACCCTCTCCAAAGCATCCACATCCTTTTGGTAATGTGGCGACCAGAACTGCACGCAGTATTCCAAATGTGGCCGAACCAAAGTCCTATACAACTGTAACATGACCTGCCAACTCTTGTACTCAATACACCGTCCGATGAAGGAAAGCATGCCGTATGCCTTCTTGACCACTCTATTTACCTGCGTTGCCACCTTCAGGGAACAGTGGACCTGAACACCCAAATCTCTCTGTGCATCAATTTTCCCCAGGACTTTTCCATTTACTGTATAGTTCACTCTTGAATTGGATCTTCCAAAATGCATCACCTCGCATTTGCCCTGATTGAACTCCATCTGCCATTTCTCTGCCCAACTCTCCAATCTATCTATATTCTGCTGTATTCTCTGACAGTCCCCTTCACTATCTGCTACTCCACCAATCATAGTGTCGTCTGCAAACTTGCTAATCAGTCCACCTCTACTTTCCTCCAAATCATTAATGTATATCACAATCAACAGTGGTCCCAGCACGGATCCCTGTGGAACACCACTGGTCACACGTCTCCATTTTGAGAAACTCCCTTCTACTGCTGCTCTCTGTCTCCTGTTGCCCAGCCAGTTCTTTATCCATCTAGCTAGTACACCTTGGACCCCATGCGCCTTCACTTTCTCCATCAGCCTGCCATGGGGAACCTTATCAAACGCCTTACTGAAGTCCATGTATATGACATCGACAGCCCTTCCCTCATCAATCAACATTGTCACTTCCTCAAAGAATTCTATTAAGTTGGTAAGACATGACCTTCCCTGCACAAAACCATATTGCCTATCACTGATAAGCCCATTTTCATCCAAATGGGAATAGATCCTATCCCTCAGTATCTTCTCCAGCAGCTTCCCTCCCACTGACGTCAGGCTCACCGGTCTATGATTACCTGGATTATCCCTGCTACCCTTCTTAAACAAGGGGACAACATTAGCAATTCTCCAGTCCTCCGGGACCTCACCCGTGTTTAGGGATGCTGCAAAGATATCTGTTAAGGCCCCAGCTATTTCCTCTCTCGCTTCCCTCAGTAACCTGGGTTAGATCCCATCCGGATCTGGGGACTTGTACACCTTAATGTCCTTTAGAATACCCAACACTTCCTCCCTCCTTATGCCGACTTGACCTAGTGTAATCAAACATCTGTTCCTAACCTCAACATCCGTCATGTCCCTCTCCTCGATGAATACCGATGCAAAGTACTCATTTAGAATCTCACCCATTTTCTCTGAGTACATGCATAACATTCCTCCTTTGTCCTTTAGTGGGCCAATCCTTTCTCTAGTTACCCTCTTTCTCCTTATATATGAATAAAAGGCTTTGGTGTTTTCTTTAACCCTGTTTGCTAAAGATATTTCATGACCCCTTTTAGCCCTCTTAATTCCTCGTTTCAGATTGGTCCTACATTCCCGATATTCTTTCAAAGCTTCGTCTTTCATCAGCCGCCTAGACCTTATGTATGCTTCCTTTTTCCTCTTAGCTAGTCTCACAATTTCACCTGTCATCCATGGTTCCCTAATCTTGCCATTTCTACCCTTCATTTTCACAGGAACATGTCTCTCCTGCACGCTAATCAACCTCTCTTTAAAAGCCTCCCACATATCACATGTGGATTTACCTTCAAACAGCTGCTCTCAATCTACATTCCCCAGCTCCTGCCGAATTTTGGTACAGTTGGCCTTCCCCCAATTTAGCACTATTCCTTTACGACCACTCTCGTCTTTGTCCATTGAGGGGCTGCATTAGTGTGAGCGGCTGTCTTAGTTTGAGGGGCAGCATTAGTTTGAGAGGCTGCCTTAGTTTAAGAGGCTGCCTTAGATTGAGGGGCTGCATTTGTTTGAGGGGCTGCTTTGCTTTGAGAGGCTGCATTAGTTTGAGTGGTTGGCTTAGTTAGAGGGGCTGCCTTTGATTGAGTGGCTGCATTAGTTTGAGGGGCTGGCTTAGTTTAAGGGGCTGCCTTAGTTTGAGCGGTTGGCTTAGTTTGAGGGGCTGCCTTAGATTGAGGGGCTGCATTAGTTTGAGGAGCTGCATTAGTTTGAGGGGCTGCATTACTTTGAGGAGCTGCCTTAGTTTGAGGGGCTGCCTTAGATAGAGTACTGCATTAGTTTGAGGTTCTGCATTAGTTTGAGGGGCTGCCTTAGTTTGAGAGGCTGCCTAAGTTTGAGGGGCTGCCTTAGTTTGAGAGTCTGCCAAAGTTTGAGTGGCTGCCTTAATTTGAGCAGCTGCCTCAGTTTGAGGGGCTGAACAAAGAACAAAGAACAATGAACAAAGATAATTACAGCACAGGAACAGGCCCTTCGGCCCTCCAAGCCTGAGCCGAACCAGATCCTCTCTCTAAACATGTCGCCTATTTTCTAAGGTTCTGTATCTCTTTTCTTCCTGCCCATTGATGTATCTGTCTAGATACATCTTAAAAGACGCCATCGTGCCCGCATCTACCACTTCCGCTGGCAACGCATTCCAGGCACCCACCACCCTCTGCGTAAAGAATTTTCCACGCATATCCCCCCTAAACTTTTCTCCTTTCACTTTGAACTCGTATCATCTAGTAATTGAATCCCCCACTCTGGGAAAAAGCCTCTTGCTATCCACCCTGTCTATACCTCTCATGATTTTGTACACCTCAATCAGGTCCCCCCTCAACCTCCGTCTTTCTAATGAAAATAATCCTAATCTACTCAACCTCTCTTCATAGCTAGCGCCCTCCATAGCAGGCAACATCCTGGTGAACCTCCTCTGCACCCTCTCCAAAGCATCCACATCCTTTTGGTAATGTGGCGACCAGATCTGCACGCAGTATTCCAAATGTGGCTGAACCAAAGTCCTATACAACTGTAACATGACCTGCCAACTCTTGTACTCAATACCCCGTCCGATGAAGGAAAGCATGCCGTATGCCTTCTTGACCACTCTATTTAGCTGCGTTGCCACCTTCAGGGAACAGTGGACCTGCACACCCAAATCTCTCTGTACATCAATTTTCCCCAGGACTTTTCCATTTACTGTATAGTTCACTCTTGAATTGGATCTTCCAAAATGCATCACCTCGCATTTGCCCTGATTGAACTCCATCTGCCATTTCTCTGCCCAACTCTCCAATCTATCTATATTCTGCTGTATTCTCTGACAGTCCCCTTCACTATCTGCTACTCCACCAATCTTAGTGTCGTCTGCAAACTTGCTAATCAGTCCACCTATACTTTCCTCCAAATCATTAATGTATATTACAAACAACAGTGGTCCCAGCACGGATCCCTGTGGAACACCACTGGTCACACGTCTCCATTTTGAGAAACACCCTTCTACTGCTACTCTCTGTCTTCTGTGGCCCATCCAGTTCTTTATCCATCTAGCAAGGACACCTTGGACCCCATGCGCCTTCACTTTCTCCATCAGCCTGCCATGGGGAACCTTATCAAACGCCTTACTGAAGTCCATGTATATGACATCGACAGCCCTTCCCTCATCAATCAACTTTGTCACTTCCTCAAAGAATTCTATTAAGTTGGTAAGACATGACCTTCCCTGCACAAAACCATGTTGCCTATCACTGATAAGCCCATTTTCTTCCAAATGGGAATAGATCCTATCCCTCAGTATCTTCTCCAGCAGCTTCCCTACCACTGACGTCAGGTTCACCGGTCTATAATTACCTGGATTATCCCTGCTACCCTTCTTAAACAAGGGGACAACATTAGCAATTCTCCAGTCCTCCGGGACCTCACCCGTGTTTAAGGATGCTGCAAAGATATCTGTTAAGGCCCCAGCTATTTCCTCTCTCGCTTCCCTCAGTAACCTGGGATAGATCCAATCCGGACCTGGGGACTTGTCCACCTTAATGCCCTTTAGAATACATAACACTTCCTCCCTCCTTATGCCGACTTGACCTAGTGTAATCAAACATCTGTTCCTAACCTCAACATCCGTCATGTCCCTCTCCTCGGTGAATACCGATGCAAAGTACTCGTTTAGAATCTCACCCATTTTCTCTGAGTCCAAGCATAACATTCCTCCTTTGTCCTTTAGTGGGCCAATCCTTTCTCAAGTTACCCTCTTTCTCCATATATATGAATAAAAGGCTTTGGGATTTTCTTTAACCCTGTTTGCTAAAGATATTTCATGACCCCTTTTAGCTCTCTTAATTCCTCGTTTCAGATTGGTCCTACATTCCCGATATTCTTTCAAAGCTTCGTCTTTCATCAGCCGCCTAGACCTTATGTATGCTTCCTTTTTCCTCTCAGCTAGTCTCTAATTTCACCTGTCATCCATGGTTCCCTAATCTTGCCATTTCTATCCCTCATTTTCACAGGAACATGTCTCTCCTGCACGCTAATCAACCTCTCTTTAAAAGCCTCCCACATATCAAATGTGGATTTACCTTCAAACAGCTGCTCCCAATCAACATTCCCCAGCTCCTGCCGAATTTTGGTATAGTTGGCCTTCCCCCAATTTAGCACTCTTCATTTAGGACCACTCTCGTCTTTGTCCATTGAGGGGCTGCATTAGTTTGAGCGGCTGTCTTAGTTTGAGAGGCTGCCTGAGTTTGAGGGGCTGCCTTGGACTGAGGGGTTGCATTAGTTTGAGCGGCTGTCTCAGTTTGAGGGGCTGCCTTAGTTTGAGCGGCTGCCTTAGCTTGAGGAGCTGCCTTAGTTTGAGCGGCTGCCTTAGTTTGAGGGGCTGTCTTAGTTTGAGCGGCTGCCTTAGTTTGAGGGGCTGCCTTAGTTTGAGCGGCTCGCATAGTTTGAGGGGCTGACTTAGTTTGAGCGGCTGCCTTGGTTTGAGGGGCTGCATTAGTTTGAGGGGCAGCCTTAGTTTAAGGGGCTGCCTTAGATTGAGGGGCTGCATTTTTTTGAGGGGCTGCTATACTTTGAGAGGCTGCCTTAGTTTGAGCGTTTGGCTTAGTTTGAGGGGCTGCCTTTGGTTGAGAGGCTCCCTTAGTTTGAGGGTCTGCCTTACTTGAAGGGGCAGCATTAGTTTGAGAGTCTGCCTTAGTTTGAGGGGCAGCCTTAGTTTGAGGGGTTGGCTTAGTTTGAGGGGCTGCCTTTGATTGAGTGGCTGCATTAGTTTGAGAGACTGCCTTTGATTGAGTGGCTGCATATAGTTTGAGGGGCTGACTTAGTTTGAGGGGCTGCATTTGTTTGAGGGGCTGCCTTAAATTGAGTGGCTGCATTAGTTTGAGGGGCTGCCTTAGTTTGACGGGCTGTCTTAGATTGAGGTGCTGCATTAGTTTGATGGGCTGCTTTAGTTTGAGCGGCTGCCTTAGTTGCGGGGCTGCCTCAGATTGAGGGGCTGCATTAGTTTGAGCGGCTGCCTTAGTTTGAGGGGCTGCCTTAGTTTGAGTGGCTGCCTTAGATTGAGCGGCTGACTTAGTTTTGAGAGGTTGCCTTAGTTTGAGAGTCTGCCTTAGTTTGAGCGGCTGCCTTAGTTTGAGGGTCTGCCTTACTTTGAGAGGCTGCCTTAGTTTGACAGGCTGCCTTAGTTTGAGCGGCTGCCTTAGATTGAGAGGCTGCCTGAGTTTGAGGGGCTGCCTTAGTTTGAGCGGATGCATTAGTTTGAGGGGCTGCCTTTTGTTGAGGCGCTCCCTCAGTTTGTGGGGCTGCCTGACTTTAAGGGGCTGCATTAGTTTGAGAGTCTGCCTGAGTTTGAGGGGCTGCCTTAGTTTGAGGGGATGGCTTAGTTTGAGGGGATGGCTTAGTTTGAGGGGCTGCCTTTGATTGAGTGGCTGCATTAGTTTGAGAGTCTGCCTCTGATTGAGTGGCTGCATTATTTTGAGGGGCTGCCTTAGATTGAGGGGCTGCATTAGTTTGAGGGCCTGGCTTAGTTTAAAGGGCTGCCTTAGTTTGAGGGGCTGCATTAGTTTGAGGGGCTGACTTAGAATGAGGGGGTGCCTTAGACTGAGGGGCTGCATTAGTTTGAGGGGTTGCCTTAGTTTGAGTGGTTGGCTTAGTTTGAGGGGCTGCCTTTGATTGAGTGGCTGCATTAGTTTGAGGGGCTGGCTTAGTTTAAAGGGCTGACTTAGTTTGAGGGTCTGCCATAGTTTGAGGGGCTGACTTAGAATGAGGGGGTGCCTTAGACTGAGGGGCTGCATTAGTTTGAGGGGGTGCCTTAGTTTGAGAGGCTGCCTTAGTTTGAGGGGCTGCCTTAGTTTGTGGGGTTGGCTTAGTTTGAGGGGCTGCCTTTGATTGAGTGGCTGCATTAGTTTGAAGGGCTGTCTTAGTTTGAGGGGCTGACTTAGTTTGAGGGGCTGCATTTGTTTGAGGGGCTGCCTTAGATTGAGGGGCTGCATTAGTTTGAGGGGCTGCCTTAGTTTGAGGGGCTGCCTTAGATTGAGGTGCTGCATTTGTTTGATGGGCTGCTTTAGTTTGAGCGGCTGCCTTAGTCGAGGGGCTGCCTCAGATTGAGGGGCTGCATTAGTTTGAGCGGCTGCCTTAGTTTGAGGGGCTGCCTTAGTTTGAGGGGCTGCCTTAGATTGAGCGGCTGACTTAGTTTGAGAGGTTGCCTTAGTTTGAGAGTCTGCCTTAGTTTGACAGGCTGCCTTAGTTTGAGCGGCTGCCTTAGATTGTGAGGATGCCTGAGTTTGAGGGGCTTCCTTAGTTTGAGCGGCTGCATGAGTTTTAGGGGCTGCCTTTGGTTGAGGCACTCCCTTAGTTTATGGGGCTGCCTTACTTTAAGGGGCTGCATTAGTTTGAGAGTCTGTCTTAGTTTGAGGGGCTGCCTTAGTTTGAGGGGATGGCTTAGTTTGAGGGGCTGACTTTGATTGAGTGGCTGCATTAGTTTGAGAGTCTGCCTCTGATTGAGTGGCTGCATTATTTTGAGGGGCTGCCTTAGATTGAGGGGCTGCATTAGTTTGAGGGGCTGGCTTAGTTTAAGGGGCTGCCTGAGTTTGAGGGGCTGCATTAGATTGAGGGGCTGACTTAGAATGAGGGGGTGCCTTAGATTGAGGGGCTGCATTAGTTTGAGGGGGTGCCTTAGTTTGAGAGTCTGCCTTAGTTTGAGTGGCTGCCTTAGATTGAGCGGCTGACTTAGTTTGAGAGGTTGCCTTAGTTTGAGAGTCTGCCTTAGTTTGAGCGGCTGCCTTAGTTTGAGGGTCTGCCTTACTTTGAGAGGCTGCCTTAGTTTGACAGGCTGCCTTAGTTTGAGCGGCTGCCTTAGATTGAGAGGCTGCCTGAGTTTGAGGGGCTGCCTGAGTTTGAGGGGCTGCCTTAGTTTGAGCGGATGCATTAGTTTGAGGGGCTGCCTTTTGTTGAGGCGCTCCCTTAGTTTGTGGGGCTGCCTGACTTTAAGGGGCTGCATTAGTTTGAGAGTCTGCCTGAGTTTGAGGGGCTGCCTTAGTTTGAGGGGATGGCTTAGTTTGAGGGGATGGCTTAGTTTGAGGGGCTGCCTTTGATTGAGTGGCTGCATTAGTTTGAGAGTCTGCCTCTGATTGAGTGGCTGCATTATTTTGAGGGGCTGCCTTAGATTGAGGGGCTGCATTAGTTTGAGGGGTTGCCTTAGTTTGAGTGGTTGGCTTAGTTTGAGGGGCTGCCTTTGATTGAGTGGCTGCATTAGTTTGAGGGGCTGGCTTAGTTTAAAGGGCTGACTTAGTTTGAGGGTCTGCCATAGTTTGAGGGGCTGACTTAGAATGAGGGGGTGCCTTAGACTGAGGGGCTGCATTAGTTTGAGGGGGTGCCTTAGTTTGAGAGGCTGCCTTAGTTTGAGGGGCTGTCTTAGTTTGTGGGGTTGGCTTAGTTTTAGGGGCTGCCTTTGATTGAGTGGCTGCATTAGTTTGAAGGGCTGTCTTAGTTTGAGGGGCTGACTTAGTTTGAGGGGCTGCATTTGTTTGAGGGGCTGCCTTAGATTGAGGGGCTGCATTAGTTTGAGGGGCTGCCTTAGTTTGAGGGGCTGCCTTAGATTGAGGTGCTGCATTTGTTTGATGGGCTGCTTTAGTTTGAGCGGCTGCCTTAGTCGAGGGGCTGCCTCAGATTGAGGGGCTGCATTAGTTTGAGCGGCTGCCTTAGTTTGAGGGGCTGCCTTAGTTTGAGGGGCTGCCTTAGATTGAGCGGCTGACTTAGTTTGAGAGGTTGCCTTAGTTTGAGAGTCTGCCTTAGTTTGACAGGCTGCCTTAGTTTGAGCGGCTGCCTTAGATTGTGAGGATGCCTGAGTTTGAGGGGCTTCCTTAGTTTGAGCGGCTGCATGAGTTTTAGGGGCTGCCTTTGGTTGAGGCGCTCACTTAGTTTATGGGGCTGCCTTACTTTAAGGGGCTGCATTAGTTTGAGAGTCTGTCTTAGTTTGAGGGGCTGCCTTAGTTTGAGGGGATGGCTTAGTTTGAGGGGCTGACTTTGATTGAGTGGCTGCATTAGTTTGAGAGTCTGCCTCTGATTGAGTGGCTGCATTATTTTGAGGGGCTGCCTTAGATTGAGGGGCTGCATTAGTTTGAGGGGCTGGCTTAGTTTAAGGGGCTGCCTGAGTTTGAGGGGCTGCATTAGATTGAGGGGCTGACTTAGAATGAGGGGGTGCCTTAGATTGAGGGGCTGCATTAGTTTGAGGGGGTGCCTTAGTTTGAGAGGCTGCCTTAGTTTGAGCGGCTGCCTTAGTTTGAGGGGCTGCCTTAGTTTGAGAGGCTGCCTTCGTTTGAGATGCTGCCTTAGATTGAGGTGCTGCCTTAGTTTGAGCGGCTGCCTTAGTTTGAGGGGCTGCCTTAGTTTGAGAGGCTGCCTTAGTTTGAGCGGCTGACTTCGTTTGAGTGGCTGCATTTGTTTGAGGGGCTGCCTTAGTTTGAGAGGCTGCCTTCGTTTGAGATGCTGCCTTAGATTGAGGTGTTGCCTTAGTTTGAGCGGCTGCCTTAGTTTGAGGGGCTGCCTTAGTTTGAGAGGCTGCCTTAGTTTGAGCGGCTGACTTCGTTTGAGTGGCTGCATTTGTTTGAGAGGCTGCCTTCGTTTGAGATGCTGCCTTAGATTGAGGTGCTGCCTTAGTTTGAGCGGCTGCCTTAGATTGAGGGGCTGCCTTAGTTTGAGGGGCTGCGTTAGATTGAGGGGCTGCATTAGTTTGAGCGGCTGCCTTAGTTTGAGCGGCTGCCTTAGTTTGAGGGGCTGCCTTAGTTTGAGCGGCTGCCTTAGTTTGAGGGGCTGCCTTAGTTTGAGAGGCTGCCTTCGTTTGAGATGCTTCCTTAGTTTGAGAGGCTGCTTTAGATTGAGGTGCTGCCTTAGTTAGAGCGGCTGCCTTAGTTTGAGGGACTGCCTTAGTTTGAGAGGCTGCCTTAGTTTGAGCGGCTGACTTCGTTTGAGAGGCTGCCTTAGTTTGAGAGTCTGCCTTAGTTTGAGAGTCTGCCTTAGTTTGAGGGGCAGCCTTAGTTTGAGGGGTAGGCTTAGTTTGAGGGGCTGCCTTTGATTGAGAGGCTGCATTAGTTTGAGAGTCTGCCTTTGATTGAGTGGCTGAATTAGTTTGAGGGGCTGCATTGGTTTGAGGGGCTGCCTGAGATTGAGGGGCTGCCTTAGTTTGAGGGGCTGCTTTAGTTTGAGCGGCTGCCTTAGTTGAGGGGCTGCCTTAGATTGAGGGGCTACATTAGTTTGAGCGGCTGCCTTAGTTTGATGGGCTGCCTTAGTTTGAGAGTCTGCCTTAGTTTGAGCGGCTTCCTTAGTTTGAGGGGCTGCCTTAGATTGAGGGGCTGCATTAGTTTGAGCGGCTGCCTTTTTTTGAGGGGCTGCCTTAGTTTGAGGGGCTGCCTTTGTTTGAGGGGTTGGCTTAGTTTGAGGGGCTGCCTTAGATTGAGGGTCTGCATTAGTTTGAGGGGCTGCATTAGTTTGAGGGTCTGCCATAGTTTGAGTGGCTGCCTAAGTTTGAGGGGCTGCTTTAGTTTGAGAGTCTGCCATAGTTTGAGGGGCTGCCTTAATTTGAGAGTCTGCCTTTGATTGAGTGGCTGAATTAGTTTGAGGGGCTGCATTGGTTTGAGGGGCTGCCTGAGATTGAGGGGCTGCCTTAGTTTGAGGGGCTGCTTTAGTTTGAGCGGCTGCCTTAGTTGAGGGGCTGCCTTAGATTGAGGGGCTACATTAGTTTGAGCGGCTGCCTTAGTTTGATGGGCTGCCTTAGTTTGAGAGTCTGCCTTAGTTTGAGCGGCTTCCTTAGTTTGAGGGGCTGCCTTAGATTGAGGGGCTGCATTAGTTTGAGCGGCTGCCTTTTTTTGAGGGGCTGCCTTAGATTGAGGGGCTGCCTTAGATTGAGCGGCTGACTTAGTTTGAGAGGTTGCCTTAGTCTGAGAGTCTGCCTTAGTTTGAGCGGCTGCCTTAGTTTGAGGGTCTGCCTTATTTTGAGAGGCTGCCTTAGTTTGACAGGCTGCCTTAGTTTGAGCGCCTGCCTTAGATTGAGAGGCTGCCTGAGTTTGAGGGGCTGCCTTAGTTTGAGCGGCTGCATTAGTTTGAGGGGCTGACTTTGGTTGAGGCGCTCCCTTAGTTTGTGGGGCTGCCTTACTTTAAGGGGCTGCATTAGTTTTCGAGTCTGCCTTAGTTTGAGGGGCTGCCTTAGTTTGAGGGGATGGCTTAGTTTGAGGGGCTGCCTTTGATTGAGTGGCTGCATTAGTTTGAGAGTCTGCCTCTGATTGAGTGGCTGCATTATTTTGAGTGGCTACCTTAGATTGAGGGGCTGCATTAATTTGAGGGGCTGCTTTAGTTTGAGCGGCTGCCTTAATTGAGGGGCTGCCTTAGATTGAGGGGCTGCATTAGTTTGAGCGGCTTCCTTAGTTTGAGGGGCTGCCTTAGTTTGAAGGGCTGCCTTAGATTGAGCGGCTGACTGAGTTTGAGAGGCTGCCTTAGTTTGAGAGTCTGCCTTAGTTTGAGCGGCTTCCTTAGTTTGAGGGGCTGCCTTAGTTTGAGAGTCTGCCTTAGTTTGAGCGGCTGCCTTAGTTTGAGGGTCTGCCATACTTTGAGAGGCTGCCTTAGTTTGACAGGCTGCCTTAGTTTGAGCGGCTGCCTTAGTTTGAGAGGCTGCCTGAGTTTGAGGGGCTGCCTTAGTTTGAGTGGCTGCATTTGTTTGAGGGGCTGCCTTTGGTTGAGGGGCTCCCTTAGTTTGAGGGCCTGCCTTACTTTGAGGGGCAGCATTAGTTTAAGAGTCTGCCTTAGTTGGAGGGGCTGCCTTAGTTTAAGGGGCTGCTTTAGATTGAGGGGCTGCATTTGTTTGAGGGGCTGCTTTACTTTGAGAGGCTGCCTTAGTTTGAGCGTTTGGCTTAGTTTGAGGGGCTGCCTTTGATTGAGTGGCTGCATTAGTTTGAGAGTCTGCCTTAGTTTGAGGGGATGCCTTAGTTTGAGGTGTTGGCTTAGTTAGAGGGGCTGCCTTTGATTGAATGGCTGCATTAGTTTGAGGGCCTGGCTTAGTTGAAGGGGCTGCCTTAGTTTGAGGGGCTGCATTAGTTTGAGGGGCTGACTTAGAATGAGGGGGTGCATTAGTTTGAGGGGCTGCCTTAGATTGAGGGGCTGCATTAGTTTGAGGGGCTGCATTACTTTGAGGAGCAGCCTTAGTTTGAGGGGCTGCCTTAGATAGAGTTCTGCATTAGTTTGAGGGGCTGCATTAGTTTGAGGGGCTGCCTTAGTTTGAGAGGCTGCCTAAGTTTGAGGGGCTGCCTTAGTTTGTGAGTCGGCCATAGTTTGAGCGGCTGCCTCAGTTTGAGGGGCTGAACAAAGAACAAAGAACAAAGAACAAAGATAATTACAGCACAGGAACAGGCCCTTCGGCACTTCAAGCCTGCACCGATCCAGATCCTCTCTCTAAACATGTCGCCTATTTTCTCATGTTCTGTATCTCTTTTCTTCCTGCTCATTCATGTATCTGTCTAGATACATCTTAAAAGACGCCATCGTGCCCGCATCTACCACCTCCGCTGGCAACGCGTTTCAGGCACCCACCACCCTCTGCGTAAAGAACTTTCCACGCATATCCCCCCTAAACTTTTCTCCTTTCACTTTGAACTCGTGTCCTCTAGTAATTGAATCCCCCACTCTGGGAAAAAGCCTCTCGCTATCCACCCTGTCTATACCTCTCATGATTTTGTACACCTCAATCAGGTCCCCCCTCAACCTCCGTCTTTCTAATGAAAATAATCCTAATCTACTCAACCTCTCTTCAAAGCTAGCACCCTCCATAGCAGGCAACATCCTGGTGAACCTCCTCTGCACCCTCTCCAAAGCATCCACATCCTTTTGGTAATGTGGCGACCAGATCTGCACGCAGTATTCCAAATGTGGCCGAACCAAAGTCCTATACAACTGTAACATGACCTGCCAACTCTTGTACTCAATACCCCGTCCGATGAAGGAAAGCATGCCGTATGCCTTCTTGACCACTCTATTTACCTGCGTTGCCACCTTTCGGGAACAGTGGACCTGCACACCCAAATCTCTCTGTCCATCAATTTTCCCCAGGACTTTTCCATTTACTGTATAGTTCACTCTTGAATTGGATCTTCCAAAATGCATCACCTCGCATTTGCCCTGATTGAACTCCATCTGCCATTTCTCTGCCCAACTCTCCAATCTCTCTTTTTTCTGCTGTATTCTCTGACAGTCCCCTTCACTATCTGCTACTCCACCAATCTTAGTGTCGTCTGCAAACTTGCTAATCAGTCCACCTATACTTTCCTCCAAATCATTAATGTATATCACAAACAACAGTGGTCCCAGCACGGATCCCTGTGGAACACCACTGGTCAAACGTCTCCATTTTGAGAAACTCCCTTCCACTGCTACTCTCTGTCTCCTGTTGCCCAGCCAGTTCTTTATCCATCTAGCTGGTGCACCTTGGACCCCATGCGCCTTCACTTTCTCCATCAGCCTGCCATGGGGAACCTTATCAACGCCTTACTGAAGTCCATGTATATGACATCGACAGCCCTTCCCTCATCAATCAACTTTGTCACTTCCTCAAAGAATTCTATTAAGTTGGTAAGACATGACCTTCCCTGCACAGAACCATGTTGCCTATCACTGATAAGCCCATTTTCTTCCAAATGGGAATAGATCCTATCCCTCAGTATCTTCTCCAGCAGCTTCCCTACCACTGACGTCAGGCTCACCGGTCTATAATTACCTGGATTATCCCTGCTACCCTTCTTAAACAAGGGGACAACATTAGCAATTCTCCAGTCCTCCGGGACCTCACCCGTGTTTAAGGATGCTGCAAAGATATCTGTTAAGGCCCCAGCTATTTCCTCTCTCGGTTCCTTCAGTAACCTGGGATAGATCCCATCCGGACCTGGGGACTTGTCCACCTTAATGCCCTTTAGAATACACAACACTTCCTCCCCCCTTATGCCGACTTGACCGAGTGTAATCAAACATCTGTTCCTAACCTCAACATCCGTCATGTCCCTCTCCTCGGTGAATACCGATGCAAAGTACTCGTTTAGAATCTCACCCATTTTCTCTGAGTCCAAGCATAACATTCCTCCTTTGTCCTTTAGTGGGCCAATCCTTTCTCTAGTTACCCTCTTTCTCCTTATATATGAATAAAAGGCTTTGGGATTTTCTTTAACCCTGTTTGCTAAAGATATTTCATGACCCCTTTTAGCTCTCTTAATTCCTCGTTTCAGATTGGTCCTACATTCCCGATATTCTTTCAAAGCTTCGTCTTTCATCAGCCGCCTAGACCTTATGTATGCTTCCTTTTTCCTCTTAGCTAGTCTCACAATTTCACCTGTCATCCATGGTTCCCTAATCTTGCCATTTCTATCCTTCATTTTCACAGGAACATGTCTCTCCTGCACGCTAATCAACCTCTCTTTAAAAGCCTCCCACATATCACATGTGGATTTACCTTCAAACGGCTGCTCTCAATCTACATTCCCCAGCTCCTGCCGAATTTTGGTATAGTTGGCCTTCCCCCAATTTAGCACTCTTCCTTTAGGACCACTCTCGTCGTTGTGCATTGAGGGGCTGCATTAGTGTGAGCGGCTGTCTTAGTTTGACAGGCTGCCTTAGTTTCAGTGGCTGCCTTAGTTTGAGAGGCTGCCTGAGTTTGAAGGGCCGCCTTGGACTGAGGGGCTGCATTAGTTTGAGCGGCTGTCTCAGTTTGAAGGGCTGCCTTAGTTTGAGCGGCTGCCTTAGTTTGAGGGGCTGCCTTAGTTTGAGGGGCTGCCTTAGTTTGAGCGGCTGCCTTTGTTTGAGGGGCTGCATTAGTTTGAGGGGCTGCCTTAGTTAAAGGGGCTGCCTTAGATTGAGGGGCTGCATTTGTTTGAGGGGCTGCTTTACTTTGAGAGGCTGCCTTAGTTTGAGCGGTTGGCTTAGTTTTAGGGGCTGCCTTTGATTGAGTGGCTGCATTAGTTTGAGTGTCTGCCTTAGTTTGAGGGGATGCCTTAGTTTGAGGGGCTACATTAGTTTGAGGAGCTGACTTAGAATGAGGGGGTGCATTTGTTTGAGGGGCTGCCTTAGTTTGAGGGGCTGCATTAGATTGAGTGGCTGCATTAGTTAGAGAGTCTGCCTTTGATTGAGTGGCTGCATTAGTTTGAGGGGCTGGCTTAGTTTAAGGGGCTGCCTTAGTTTGAGGGGCTACATTAGTTTGAGGAGCTGACTTAGAATGAGGGGGTGCATTTGTTTGAGAGGCAGCCTTAGTTTGAGGGGCTGCCTTAGATTGAGTGGCTGCATTAGTTAGAGAGTCTGCCTTTGATTGAGTGGCTGCATTAGTTTGAGGGGCAGACCTAGTTTGAGGGGCAGACTTAGTTTGAGGGGCTGACTTAGTTTGAGGGGCTGCATTTGTTTGAGGGGCAGCCTTAGATTGAGGGGCTGCATTAGTTTGAAGGGCTGCCTTAGTTTGAGGGGCTGCATTAGATTGAGGGTCTGCATTAGTTGATGGGCTGCATTATTTTGAGGGGCTGCCTTAGTTTGAGGGGCTGCCTTTGTTTGAGGGGTTGGCTTAGTTTGAGGGGCTGCCTTAGATTGAGGGTCTGCATTAGTTTGAGGGGCTGCATTAGTTTGAGGGTCTGCCATAGTTTGAGTGGCTGCCTAAGTTTGAGGGGCTGCTTTAGTTTGAGAGTCTGCCATAGTTTGAGGGGCTGCCTTAATTTGAGGTGCTGCCTGAGATTGAGGCGCTGCCTTAGTTTGAGGGGCTGCCTTAGTTTGAGGGGCTGCCTTAGATTGAGGGGCTGCATTAGTTTGATGGGCTGCTTTAGTTTGAGCGGCTGCCTTAGTTGAGGGGCTGCCTTAGATTGAGGGGCTGCATTAGTTTGAGGGGCTGCCTTAGTTTGAGGGGCTGCCTTAGTTTGAGGGGCTGCCTTAGATTGAGCGGCTGACTGAGTTTGAGAGGCTGCCTTAGTTTGAGGGGCTGCCTTAGTTTGAGCGTCTGCCGTACTTTGAGAGGCTGCATCAGTTTGACAGGCTGCCTTAGTTTGAGCGGCTACCTTAGTTTGAGAGGCTGCCTGTGTTTGAAGGGCTGCCTTAGTTTGAGTGGCTGCATTAGTTTGAACGGCTGCCTTTGGTGGAGGGGCTCCCTTAGTTTGAGGGACGACCTTACTTTAAGGGGCTGCATTAGTTTGAGAGTCTGCCTTAGTTTGAAGGGCAGCCTTAGTTTGAGGGGCTGGCTTAGTTTGAGGGGCTGCCTTTGATTGAGTGGCTGCATTAGTTTGAGGTGCTGATTAGTTTGAGGGGCTGCATTTGTTTGAGGGGCTGCCTTAGATTGAGGGGCTGCATTAGTTTGAGGGGCTGCCTTAGTTTGAGGGGCGCCTGAGATTGAGGGGCTGCATTAGTTTGAGAGTCTGCCTTTGATTGAGTGGCTGCATTAGTTTGAGGTGCTGATTAGTTTGAGGGGCTGACTTAGTTTGAGGGGCTGCATTTGTTTGAGGGGCTGCCTTAGATAGAGGGGCTGCATTAATTTGAGGGGCTGCCTTAGTTTGAGGGGCGGCCTTAGTTTGAGGGGCTGCCTTAGATTGAGCGGCTGACTGAGTTTGAGAGGCTGCCTCAGTTTGAGGGGCTGCCTTAGTTTGAGCGTCTGCCGTACTTTGAGAGGCTGCATAAGTTTGACAGGCTGCCTAAGTTTGAGCGGCTACCTTAGTTTGAGAGGCTGCCTGTGTTTGAAGGGCTGCCTTAGTTTGAGTGGCTGCATTAGTTTGAACGGCTGCCTTTGGTTGAGGGGCTCCCTTAGTTTGAGGGACTGCCTTACTTTAAGGGGCTGCATTAGTTTGAGAGTCTGCCTTAGTTTGAAGGGCAGCCTTAGTTTGAGGGGCTGGCTTAGTTTAAGGGGCTGCCTTTGATTGAGTGGCTGCATTAGTTTGAGGTGCTGATTAGTTTGAGGGGCTGACTTAGTTTGAGGGGCTGCATTTGTTTGATGGGCAGCCTTAGATTGAGGGGCTGCATTAGTTTGAAGGGCTGCCTTAGTTTGAGGGGCTGCCTTAGATTGAGGGGCTGCATTAGTTTGAGGGGCAGACTTAGTTTGAGGGGCTGACTTAGTTTGAGCGGCTGCATTTGTTTGAGGGGCAGCCTTAGATTGAGGGGCTGCATTAGTTTGAAGGGCTGCCTTAGTTTGAGGGACTGTATTAATTTGAGCGGCTGCCTTCGTTTGAGGGGCTGCCTTAGTTTGAGGGGCTGCCTTAGATTGAGCGGCTGACTTAATTTGAGAGGTTGGCTTAGTTTGAGAGTCTGCCTTAGTTTGAGCGGCTGCCTTAGTTTGAGGGTCTGCCTGACTTTGAGAGGCTGCCTGAGTTTGAGGGGCTGCCTTAGTT
Source organism: Heterodontus francisci (assembly GCF_036365525.1). NCBI lineage: Eukaryota > Metazoa > Chordata > Chondrichthyes > Heterodontiformes > Heterodontidae > Heterodontus > Heterodontus francisci. The sequence continues at coordinate 56,233,827 of NC_090398.1, forward strand.
TGAGCAGCTGCATTAGTTTGAGGGGCTGCCTTTGGTTGAGGCGCTCCCTTAGTTTGTGGGGCTGCCTTACTTTCAGGGGCTGCAATAGTTTGAGAGTCTGCCTTAGTTTGAGGGGCCGCCTTAGTTTGAGGGGTTGGCTTAGTTTGAGGGGCTGCCTTTAATTGAGTGGCTGCATTAGTTTGAGAGTCTGCCTTTGATTGAGTGGCTGCATTATTTTGAGGGGCTGCCTTCGATTGAGGGGCTGCATTAGTCTGAGGGGCTGCATTAGTTTGAGGGGTTGCATTAGATTGAGGGGCTGCCTTAGATTGAGGGGCTGCATTCGTTTGAGGGGCTGCATTAGTTTGAGGGGCTGCATTACATTGAGGGGATGCATTAGTTTGAGGGGCTGCCTTAGATAGAGTTCTGCATTAGTTTGAGGGGCTGCCATAGTTTGAGAGGCTGCCTAAGTTTGAGGGGCTGCTTTAGTTTGAGAGTCTGCCATAGTTTGAGGGGCTGCCTTATTTTGAGGTTCTGCCTGAGATTGAGGCGCTGCCTTAGTTTGAGGGGCTGCCTTTGATTGAGTGGCTGCATTAGTTTGAGGGGCTGACTTAGTTTGAGGTGCTGACTTAGTTTGAGGGGCTGCATTTGTTTGAGGGGCTGCCTTAGATTGAGGGGCTGCCTTAGTTTGAGGGGCTGCCTTAGTTTGAGGGGTTGGCTTAATTTGAGAGGCTGCCTTTGATTTAGTGGCTGCATTAGTTTGAGAGACTGCATTAGATTGAGGGTCTGCATTAGTTGATGGGCTGCATTATTTTGAGGGGCTGCCTTAGTTTGAGGGGCTGCCTTTGTTTGAGGGGTTGGCTTAGTTGAGGGGCTGCCTTAGATTGAGGGGCTGCATTAGTTTGAGGGGCTGCATTAGTTTGAGGGTCTGCCATAGTTTGAGTGGCTGCCTAAGTTTGAGGGGCTGCTTTAGTTTGAGAGTCTGCCATAGTTTGAGGGGCTGCCTTAATTTGAGGTGCTGCCTGAGATTGAGGCGCTGCCTTAGTTTGAGGGGCTGCCTTAGTTTGAGGGGCTGCCTTAGTTTGATAGGCTGCATTAGTTTGATGGGCTGCTTTAGTTTGAGCGGCTGCCTTAGTTGAGGGGCTGCCTTAGATTGAGGGGCTGACTGAGTTTGAGAGGCTGCCTCAGTTTGAGCGTCTGCCGTACTTTGAGAGGCTGCATAAGTTTGACAGGCTGTCTTAGTTTGAGCGGCTACCTTAGTTTGAGAGGCTGCCTGTGTTTGAAGGGCTGCCTTAGTTTGAGTGGCTGCATTAGTTTGAACGGCTGCCTTTGGTTGAGGGGCTCCCTTAGTTTGAGGGACTGCCTTACTTTAAGGGGCTGCATTAGTTTGAGAGTCTGCCTTAGTTTGAAGGGCAGCCTTAGTTTGAGGAGCTGGCTTAGTTTGAGGGGCTGCCTTTGATTGAGTGGCTGCATTAGTTTGAGAGTCTGCCTTTGATTGAGTGGCTGCATTAGTTTGAGGTGCTGATTAGTTTGAGGGGCTGACTTAGTTTGAGGGGCTGCATTTGTTTGAGGGGCTGCCTTTGATTGAGGAGCTGCATTAGTTTGAGGGGCTGCCTTAGTTTGAGGGGCGCCTGAGATTGAGGGGCTGCATTAGTTTGAGAGGCTGCCTTAGTTTGAGGGGCTGCCTTAGTTTGAGGGGTTGGCTTAGTTTGAGGGGCTGCCTTTGATTGAGTGGCTGCATTAGTTTGAGGGGCTGCATTAGATTGAGGGTCTGCATTAGTTGATGGGCTGCATTATTTTGAGGGGCTGCCTTAGTTTGAGGGGCTGCCTTTGTTTGAGGGGTTGGCTTAGTTTGAGGGGCTGCCTTAGATTGAGGGTCTGCATTAGTTTGAGGGGCTGCATTAGTTTGAGGGTCTGCCATAGTTAGAGTGGCTGCCTAAGTTTGAGGGGCTGCTTTAGTTTGAGAGTCTGCCATAGTTTGAGGGGCTGCCTTAATTTGAGGTGCTGCCTGAGATTGAGGCGCTGCCTTAGTTTGAGGGGCTGCCTTAGATTGAGGGGCTGCATTAGTTTGATGGGCTGCTTTAGTTTGAGCGGCTGCCTTAGTTGAGGGGCTGCCTTAGATTGAGGGGCTGACTGAGTTTGAGAGGCTGCCTCAGTTTGATCGTCTGCCGTACTTTGAGAGGCTGCATAAGTTTGACAGGCTGTCTTAGTTTGAGCGGCTACCTTAGTTTGAGAGGCTGCCTGTGTTTGAAGGGCTGCCTTAGTTTGAGTGGCTGCATTAGTTTGAACGGCTGCCTTTGGTTGAGGGGCTCCCTTAGTTTGAGGGACTGCCTTACTTTAAGGGGCTGCATTAGTTTGAGAGTCTGCCTTAGTTTGAAGGGCAGCCTTAGTTTGAGGGGCTGGCTTAGTTTGAGGGGCTGCCTTTGATTGTGTGGCTGCATTAGTTTGAGGTGCTGATTAGTTTGAGGGGCTGACTTAGTTTGAGGGGCTGCATTTGTTTGATGGGCAGCCTTAGATTGAGGGGCTGCATTAGTTTGAAGGGCTGCCTTAGTTTGAGGGGCTGCCTTAGATTGAGGGGCTGCATTAGTTTGAGGGGCAGACTTAGTTTGAGGGGCTGACTTAGTTTGAGCGGCTGCATTTGTTTGAGGGGCAGCCTTAGATTGAGGGGCTGCATTAGTTTGAAGGGCTGCCTTAGTTTGAGGGACTGTATTAGTTTGAGCGGCTGCCTTCGTTTGAGGGGCTGCCTTAGTTTGAGGGGCTGCCTTAGATTGAGCGGCTGACTTAATTTGAGAGGTTGGCTTAGTTTGAGAGTCTGCCTTAGTTTGAGCGGCTGCCTTAGTTTGAGGGTCTGCCTGACTTTGAGAGGCTGCCTGAGTTTGAGGGGCTGCCTTAGTTTGAGCGGCTGCATTAGTTTGAGGGGCTGCCTTTGGTTGAGGCGCTCCCTTAGTTTGTGGGGCTGCCTTACTTTCAGGGGCTGCAATAGTTTGAGAGTCTGCCTTAGTTTGAGGGGCTGCCTTAGTTTGAGGGGTTGGCTTAGTTTGAGGGGCTGCCTTTAATTGAGTGGCTGCATTAGTTTGAGAGTCTGCCTTTGATTGAGTGGCTGCATTATTTTGAGGGGCTGCCTTCGATTGAGGGGCTGCATTAGTCTGAGGGGCTGCATTAGTTTGAGGGGTTGCATTAGATTGAGGGGCTGCCTTAGATTGAGGGGCTGCATTCGTTTGAGGGGCTGCATTAGTTTGAGGGGCTGCATTACATTGAGGGGATGCATTAGTTTGAGGGGCTGCCTTTGTTTGAGGGGTTGGCTTAGTTTGAGGGGCTGCCTTAGATTGAGGGGCTGCATTAGTTTGAGGGGCTGCCTTAGTTTGAGGGGCTGCCTTAGTTTGATAGGCTGCATTAGTTTGATGGGCTGCTTTAGTTTGAGCGGCTGCCTTAGTTGAGGGGCTGCCTTAGATTGAGGGGCTGACTGAGTTTGAGAGGCTGCCTCAGTTTGAGCGTCTGCCGTACTTTGAGAGGCTGCATAAGTTTGACAGGCTGTCTTAGTTTGAGCGGCTACCTTAGTTTGAGAGGCTGCCTGTGTTTGAAGGGCTGCCTTAGTTTGAGTGGCTGCATTAGTTTGAACGGCTGCCTTTGGTTGAGGGGCTCCCTTAGTTTGAGGGACTGCCTTACTTTAAGGGGCTGCATTAGTTTGAGAGTCTGCCTTAGTTTGAAGGGCAGCCTTAGTTTGAGGGGCTGGCTTAGTTTGAGGGGCTGCCTTTGATTGAGTGGCTGCATTAGTTTGAGGTGCTGATTAGTTTGAGGGGCTGACTTAGTTTGAGGGGCTGCATTTGTTTGAGGGGCTGCCTTAGATTGAGGGGCTGCATTAGTTTGAGGGGCTGCCTTAGTTTGAGGGGCGCCTGAGATTGAGGGGCTGCATTAGTTTGAGAGGCTGCCTTAGTTTGAGGGGCTGCCTTAGTTTGAGGGGTTGGCTTAGTTTGAGGGGCTGCCTTTGATTGAGTGGCTGCATTAGTTTGAGGGGCTGCATTAGATTGAGGGTCTGCCATAGTTAGAGTGGCTGCCTAAGTTTGAGGGGCTGCTTTAGTTTGAGAGTCTGCCATAGTTTGAGGGGCTGCCTTAATTTGAGGTGTTGCCTGAGATTGAGGCGCTGCCTTAGTTTGAGGGGCTGCCTTAGTTTGAGGGGCTGCCTTAGATTGAGGGGCTGCATTAGTTTGATGGGCTGCTTTAGTTTGAGTGGCTGTCTTTGTTGAGGGGCTGCCTTAGATTGAGGGGCTGCATTAGTTTGAGGGGCTGCATTAGTTTGAGGGGCTGCCTTAGTTTGAGGGGCTGCCTTAGTTTGAGGGGCTGCCTTAGATTGAGCGTCTGCCGTACTTTGAGAGGCTGCATAAGTTTGACAGGCTGCCTTAGTTTGAGCGGCTACCTTAGTTTGAGAGGCTGCCTTTGTTTGAGGGGCTGTCTTAGTTTGAGCGTCTGCCGTACTTTGAGAGGCTGCATAAGTTTGACAGGCTGCCTTAGTTTGAGCGGCTACCTTAGTTTGAGAGGCTGCCTGTGTTTGAAGGGCTGCCTTAGTTTGAGTGGCTGCATTAGTTTGAACGGCTGCCTTTGGTGGAGGGGCTCCCTTAGTTTGAGGGACTGCCTTACTTTAAGGAGCTGCATTAGTTTGAGAGTCTGCCTTAGTTTGAAGGGCAGCCTTAGTTTGAGGGGCTGGCTTAGTTTGAGGGGCTGCCTTTGATTGAGTGGCTGCATTAGTTTGAGGTGCTGATTAGTTTGAGGGGCTGACTTAGTTTGAGGGGCTGCATTTGTTTGAGGGTCTGCCTTAGATTGAGGGGCTGCATTAGTTTGAGGGGCTGCCTTAGTTTGAGGGGCGCCTGAGATTGAGGGGCTGCATTAGTTTGAGAGTCTGCCTTTGATTGAGTGGCTGCATTAGTTTGAGGTTCTGATTAGTTTGAGGGGCTGACTTAGTTTGAGGGGCTGCATTTGTTTGAGGGGCTGCCTTAGATAGAGGGGCTGCATTAGTTTGAGGGGCTGCCTTAGTTTGAGGGGCGGCCTTAGTTTGAGGGGCTGCCTTAGATTGAGCGGCTGACTGAGTTTGAGAGGCTGCCTTAGTTTGAGGGGCTGCCTTAGTTTGAGCATCTGCCGTACTTTGAGAGGCTGCATAAGTTTGACAGGCTGCCTAAGTTTGAGCGGCTACCTTAGTTTGAGAGGCTGCCTGTGTTTGAAGGGCTGCCTTTGGATGAGGGGCTCCCTTAGTTTGAGGGACTGCCTTACTTTAAGGTGCTGCATTAGTTTGAGAGTCTGCCTTAGTTTGAGCGGCTGCCTTAGTTTGAGGGTCTGCCTGACTTTGAGAGGCTGCCTGAGTTTGAGGGGCTGCCTTAGTTTGAGCGGCTGCATTAGTTTCAGGGGCTGCCTTTGGTTGAGGCGCTCCCTTAGTTTGTGGGGCTGCCTTACTTTCAGGGGCTGCAATAGTTTGAGAGTCTGCCTTAGTTTGAGGGGCTGCCTTAGTTTGAGGGGTTGGCTTAGTTTGAGGGGCTGCCTTTGATTGAGTGGCTGCATTAGTTTGAGTGTCTGCCTTTGATTGAGTGGCTGCATTATTTTGAGGGGCTGCCTTCGATTGAGGGGCTGCATTCGTCTGAGGGGCTGCATTAGTTTGAGGGGGTGCATTAGTTTGAGGGGCTGCCTTAGATTGAGGGGCTGCATTCGTTTGAGGCGCTGCATTCGTTTGAGGGGCTGCATTACATTGAGGGGATGCATTAGTTTGAGGGGCGGCCTAAGATAGAGTTCTGCATTAGTTTGAGGGGCTGCCATAGTTTGAGAGGCTGCCGAAGTTTGAGGGGCTGCTTTAGTTTGAGAGTCTGCCATAGTTTGAGGGGCTGCCTTATTTTGAGGTTCTGCCTGAGATTGAGGCGCTGTCTTAGTTTGAGGGGCTGCCTTTGATTGAGTGGCTTCATTAGTTTGAGAGTCTGCCTTTGATTGAGTGGCTGCATTAGTTTGAGGGGCTGACTTAGTTTGAGGTGCTGACTTAGTTTGAGGGGCTGCATTTGTTTGAGGGGCTGCCTTAGATTGAGGGGCTGCCTTAGTTTGAGGGGCTGCCTTAGTTTGAGGGGTTGGCTTAATTTGAGAGGCTGCCTTTGATTTAGTGGCTGCATTAGTTTGAGAGACTGCATTAGATTGAGGGTCTGCATTAGTTGATGGGCTGCATTATTTTGAGGGGCTGCCTTAGTTTGAGGGGCTGCCTTTGTTTGAGGGGTTGGCTTAGTTTGAGGGGCTGCCTTAGATTGAGGGGCTGCCTTAGATTGACGGGCTGCATTAGTTTGAGGGTCTGCCATAGTTTGAGTGGCTGCCTAAGTTTGAGGGGCTGCTTTAGTTTGAGAGTCTGCCATAGTTTAAGGGGCTGCCTTAATTTGAGGTGCTGCCTGAGATTGAGGCGCTGCCTTAGTTTGAGGGGCTGCCTTAGTTTGAGGGGCTGCCTTAGTTTGATAGGCTGCATTAGTTTGATGGGCTGCTTTAGTTTGAGCGGCTGCCTTAGTTGAGGGGCTGCCTTAGATTGAGGGGCTGACTGAGTTTGAGAGGCTGCCTCAGTTTGAGCGTCTGCCGTACTTTGAGAGGCTGCATAAGTTTGACAGGCTGTCTTAGTTTGAGCGGCTACCTTAGTTTGAGAGGCTGCCTGTGTTTGAAGGGCTGCCTTAGTTTGAGTGGCTGCATTAGTTTGAACGGCTGCCTTTGGTTGAGGGGCTCCCTTAGTTTGAGGGACTGCCTTACTTTAAGGGGCTGCATTAGTTTGAGAGTCTGCCTTAGTTTGAAGGGCAGCCTTAGTTTGAGGGGCTGGCTTAGTTTGAGGGGCTGCCTTTGATTGAGTGGCTGCATTAGTTTGAGAGTCTGCCTTTGATTGAGTGGCTGCATTAGTTTGAGGTGCTGATTAGTTTGAGGGGCTGACTTAGTTTGAGGGGCTGCATTTGTTTGAGGGGCTGCCTTAGATTGAGGGGCTGCATTAGTTTGAGGGGCTGCCTTAGTTTGAGGGGCGCCTGAGATTGAGGGGCTGCATTAGTTTGAGAGGCTGCCTTAGTTTGAGGGGCTGCCTTAGTTTGAGGGGTTGGCTTAGTTTGAGGGGCTGCCTTTGATTGAGTGGCTGCATTAGTTTGAGAGACTGCCTTTGATTGAGTGGCTGCATTAGTTTGAGGGGCTGCATTAGATTGAGGGTCTGCATTAGTTGATGGGCTGCATTATTTTGAGGGGCTGCCTTAGTTTGAGGGGCTGCCTTTGTTTGAGGGGTTGGCTTAGTTTGAGGGGCTGCCTTAGATTGAGGGTCTGCATTAGTTTGAGGGGCTGCATTAGTTTGAGGGTCTGCCATAGTTTGAGTGGCTGCCTAAGTTTGAGGGGCTGCTTTAGTTTGAGAGTCTGCCATAGTTTGAGGGGCTGCCTTAATTTGAGGTGCTGCCTGAGATTGAGGTGCTGCCTTAGTTTGAGGGGCTGCCTTAGTTTGAGGGGCTGCCTTAGATTGAGGGGCTGCATTAGTTTGATGGGCTGCTTTAGTTTGAGCGGCTGCCTTAGTTGAGGGGCTGCCTTAGATTGAGGGGCTGCATTAGTTTGAGGGGCTGCCTTAGTTTGAGGGGCTGCCTTAGTTTGAGGGGCTGCCTTAGATTGAGCGGCTGACTGAGTTTGAGAGGCTGCCTTAGTTTGAGGGGCTGCCTTAGTTTGAGCGTCTGCCGTACTTTGAGAGTCTGCATAAGTTTGACAGGCTGCCTTAGTTTGAGCGGCTACCTTAGTTTGAGAGGCTGCCTGTGTTTGAAGGGCTGCCTTAGTTTGAGTGGCTGCATTAGTTTGAACGGCTGCCTTTGGTGGAGGGGCTCCCTTAGTTTGAGGGACTGCCTTACTTTAAGGGGCTGCATTAGTTTGAGAGTCTGCCTTAGTTTGAATGGCAGCCTTAGTTTGAGGGGCTGGCTTAGTTTGAGGGGCTGCCTTTGATTGAGTGGCTGCATTAGTTTGAGGTGCTGATTAGTTTGAGGGGCTGACTTAGTTTGAGAGTCTGCCTTTGATTGAGTGGCTGCATTAGTTGGAGGTGCTGATTAGTTTGAGGGGCTGACTTAGTTTGAGGGGCTGCATTTGTTTGAGGGGCTGCATTAGTTTGATGGGCTGCCTTAGTTTGAGGGGCACCTGAGATTGAGGGGCTGCATTAGTTTGAGAGGCTGCCTTAGTTTGAGGGGCTGCCTTAGTTTGAGGGGTTGGCTTAGTTTGAGGGGCTGCCTTTGATTGAGTGGCTGCATTAGTTTGAGAGACTGCCTTTGATTGAGTGGCTGCATTAGTTTGAGGGGCTGCATTAGATTGAGGGTCTGCATTAGTTGATGGGCTGCATTATTTTGAGGGGCTGCCTTAGTTTGAGTGGCTGCCTTTGTTTGAGGGGTTGGCTTAGTTTGAGGGGCTGCCTTAGATAGAGTTCTGCATTAGTTTGAGGGGCTGCCTTAGTTTGAGGGGCTGCCATATTTTGAGAGGCTGCCTTAATCTGAGGTGCTGCCTGAGATTGAGGCGCTGCCTTAGTTTGAGGGGCTGCCTTAGATTGAGGGGCTGCATTAGTTTGATGGGCTGCTTTAGTTTGAGCGGCTGCCTTAGTTGAGGGGCTGCCTTAGATTGAGGGGCTGCATTAGTTTGAGCGGCTGCCTTAGTTTGAGGGGCTGCCTTAGTTAGAGGGGCTGACTTAGTTTGAGGGGCTGCATTTGTTTGAGGGGCTGCCTTTGTTTGAGGGGTTGGCTTAGTTTGAGGGGCTGCCTTAGATTGAGGGTCTGCATTAGTTTGAGGGGCTGCATTAGTTTGAGGGTCTGCCATAGTTTGAGTGGCTGCCTAAGTTTGAGGGGCTGCTTCAGTTTGAGAGGCTGCCTTAGTTTGAGGGGCTGCCTTAGTTTGAGGGGTTGGCTTAGTTTGAGGGGCTGCCTTTGATTGAGTGGCTGCATTAGTTTGAGAGACTGCCTTTGATTGAGTGGCTGCATTAGTTTGAGGGGCTGCATTAGATTGAGGGTCTGCATTAGTTGATGGGCTGCATTATTTTGAGGGGCTGCCTTAGTTTGAGTGGCTGCCTTTGTTTGAGGGGTTGGCTTAGTTTGAGGGGCTGCCTTAGATAGAGTTCTGCATTAGTTTGAGGGGCTGCCTTAGTTTGAGGGGCTGCCATATTTTGAGAGGCTGCCTTAATCTGAGGTGCTGCCTGAGATTGAGGCGCTGCCTTAGTTTGAGGGGCTGCCTTAGATTGAGGGGCTGCATTAGTTTGATGGGCTGCTTTAGTTTGAGCGGCTGCCTTAGTTGAGGGGCTGCCTTAGATTGAGGGGCTGCATTAGTTTGAGCGGCTGCCTTAGTTTGAGGGGCTGCCTTAGTTAGAGGGGCTGACTTAGTTTGAGGGGCTGCATTTGTTTGAGGGGCTGCCTTAGATTGAGGGGCTGCATTAGTTTGAGGGGCTGCCTTAGTTTGAGGGGCTGCCTTAGTTTGAGGGGCTGCCTTAGATTGAGCGGCTGACTGAGTTTGAGAGGCTGCCTTAGTTTGAGGGGCTGCCTTAGTTTGAGCGTCTGCCGTACTTTGAGAGTCTGCATAAGTTTGACAGGCTGCCTTAGTTTGAGCGGCTACCTTAGTTTGAGAGGCTGCCTGTGTTTGAAGGGCTGCCTTAGTTTGAGTGGCTGCATTAGTTTGAACGGCTGCCTTTGGTGGAGGGGCTCCCTTAGTTTGAGGGACTGCCTTACTTTAAGGGGCTGCATTAGTTTGAGAGTCTGCCTTAGTTTGAAGGGCAGCCTTAGTTTGAGGGGCTGGCTTAGTTTGAGGGGCTGCCTTTGATTGAGTGGCTGCATTAGTTTGAGGTGCTGATTAGTTTGAGGGGCTGACTTAGTTTGAGGGGCTGCATTTGTTTGAGGGGCTGCCTTAGATTGAGGGGCTGCATTAGTTTGAGGGGCTGCCTTAGTTTGAGGGGCACCTGAGATTGAGGGGCTGCATTAGTTTGAGAGTCTGCCTTTGATTGAGTGGCTGCATTAGTTTGAGGTGCTGATTAGTTTGAGGGGCTGACTTAGTTTGAGGGGCTGCATTTGTTTGAGGGGCTGCATTAGTTTGAGGGGCTGCCTTAGCTTGAGGGGCGCCTGAGATTGAGGGGCTGCATTAGTTTGAGAGGCTGCCTTAGTTTGAGGGGCTGCCTTAGTTTGAGGGGTTGGCTTAGTTTGAGGGGCTGCCTTTGATTGAGTGGCTGCATTAGTTTGAGAGACTGCCTTTGATTGAGTGGCTGCATTAGTTTGAGGGGCTGCATTAGATTGAGGGTCTGCATTAGTTGATGGGCTGCATTATTTTGAGGGGCTGCCTTAGTTTGAGGGGCTGCCTTTGTTTGAGGGGTTGGCTTAGTTTGAGGGGCTGCCTTAGATAGAGTTCTGCATTAGTTTGAGGGGCTGCCTTAGTTTGAGGGGCTGCCATATTTTGAGAGGCTGCCTTAATCTGAGGTGCTGCTTGAGATTGAGGCGCTGCCTCAGTTTGATGGGCTGCTTTAGTTTGAGCGGCTGCCTTAGTTGAGGAGCTGCCTTAGATTGAGGGGCTGCATTAGTTTGAGCGGCTGCCTTAGTTTGAGGGGCTGCCTTAGTTAGAGGGGCTGACTTAGATTGTGCGGCTGACTGAGTTTGAGAGGCTGCCTTAGTTTGAGGGGCTGCCTTAGTTTGAGAGTCTGCCTTAGTTTGAGCGGCTGACTTAGTTTGAGCGTCTGCTTTACTTTGAGAGGCTGCCTTAGTTTGACAGGCTACCTTAGTTTGAGCGGCTGCCTTAGTTTGAGAGGCTGCCTGTGTTTGAAGGGCTGCCTTAGATTGAGGGGCTGCATTAGTTTGATGGGCTGCCTTAGTTTGAGGGGCTGTCTTAGATTGAGGGGCTGCATTAGTTTGAGAGGCTGCCTTAGTTTGAGGGGCTGCCTTAGTTTGAGGAGTTGGCTTAGTTTGAGGGGCTGCCTTTGATTGAGTGGCTGCATTAGTTTGAGGGGCTGCATTAGATTGATGGTCTGCATTAGTAGATGGGCTGCATTATTTTGAGGGGCTGCCTTAGTTTGAGGGGCTGCCTTTGTTTGAGGGGTTGGCTTAGTTTGAGGGGCTGCCTTAGATTGAGGGGCTGCATTAGTTTGAGGGGCTGCCTTAGTTTGAGGGGCTGCCTTTGTTTGAGGGGTTGGCTTAGTTTGAGGGGCTGCCTTAGCTTGAACGGCTGCCTTAGTTTGAGCGGCTGCCTTAGTTTGAGAGTCAGCCTTAGTTTGAGCGGCTGCCTTAGTTTGAGCGGCTGCCTTACTTTGAGGGTCTGCCTTACTTTTGGAGGCTGCATTCGTTTGACAGGAAGCCTTAGTTTGAGAGGCTGCATTAGTTTGAGGGGCCGCCTTAATTTGAGCGGCTGCATTAGTTTGAGGGGCTGCCTTTGGTTGAGGCGCTCCCTTAGTTTGTGGGGCTGCTTTACTTTAAGGGGCTGCAATAGTTTGAGAGTCTGCCTTAGTTTGAGGGGCTGCCTTAGTTTGAGTGGTTGGCTTAGTTTGAGGGGCTGCCTTTGATTGAGTGGCTGCATTAGTTTGAGAGTCTGCCTTTGATTGAGTGGCTGCATTATTTTGAGTGGCTGCCTTAGATTGAGGGGCTGCATTAGTTTGAGGGGCTGCATTAGTTTGAGGGGGTGCAATAGTTTGAGGGGCTGCCTTAGATTGAGGGGCTGCATTAGTTTGAGGGGCTGCATTAGTTTGAGGTGCTGCATTACTTTGAGGGGATGCCTTAGTTTGAGGGGCTGCCTTGGATAGAGTTCTGCATTAGTTTGAGGGGCTGCATTAGTTTGAGGGGCTGCCATGGTTTGAGAGGCTGCCTAAGTATGAGGGGCTGCTTTAGTTTGAGAGTCTGCCATAGTTTGAGGGGCTGCCTTAATTTGAGTGGCTGCCTTAGTTTGAGGGGCTGCATTAGTTTGAGGGGCTGCATTAGTTTGAGGGGCTGCCTCAGTTTGAGCGGCTGCCTTAGTTTGAGAGGCTGCGTGAGTTTGAGAGGCTGCCTTAGACTCAGGGGCTGCATTAGTTTGAGCGGCTGTCTCAGTTTTAGGGGCTGCCTTAGTTTGAGCGGCTGCCTTAGTTTGAGGGGCTGCCTTAGTTTGAGCGGAAGACTTAGTTTGAGCGGCTGCCATTGTTTGAGGGGCTGCCTCAGTTTGAGCGGCTGCCTTGGTTTGAGGGGCTGCATTAGTGTGAGGGGCTGCCTTAGTTTAACGGGCTGCCTTTGATTGAGGGGCTGCATTACTATGAGGGGCTACCTTAGTTTGAGGTGCTGCCTTAGTTTGAGTGGTTGGCTTAGTTTGAGTGGCTACCTTTGATTGAGTGGCTGCTTTGGTTTGAGAGTCTGCCTTAGTTTGAGGGGATGCCTTAGTTTGAGGTGTTGGCTAGTTAGAGGGGCTGCCTTTGATTGAGTGGCTGCATTAGTTTGAGGGGCTGGCTTAGTTTAAGGGGCTGCCTTCGTTTGAGGGGCTGCATTAGTTTGAGCGGCTGTCTCAGTTTGAGGGGCTGCCTTAGTTTGAGCGGCTGCCTTAGTTTGACGGGCTGCCTTAGTTTGAGGGGCTGCCTTAGTTTGAGGGGCTGCCTTGGTTTGAGGGGCTGCATTAGTTTGAGGGGCTGCCTTAGTTTGAGTGGATGGCTTAGTTTGAGGGGCTGCCTTTGATTGAGTGGCTGCATTGGTTTGAGTGTCTGCCTTAGTTTGAGGGGATGCCTTAGTTTGAGGTTTTGGCTTAGTTAGAGCGGCTGCATTTGATTGAGTGGCTACATTAGTTTGAGGGGCTGCATTAGTTTGAGCGGCTGCCTTAGTTTGAGCGGCTGCCTTAGTTTGAGGGGCTTCCTTAGTTTGAGGGGCTGCCTTAGTTTGAGGGGCTGCCTTTGTTTGAGAGGCTGCCTTAGTTTGAGATGCTGCCTTAGTTTGAGAGGCTGCCTTAGTTTGAGTTGCTGCCTTAGTTTGAGGGGCTGCCTCAGATTTAGGGGCTGCCTTAGTTTGAGAGTCTGCCTTAGTTTGAGTGGCGACATAGTTTGAGAGGCTGCCTTAGTTTGAGAGTCTGCCTTAGTTTGAGCGGCTGCCTTAGTTTGAGAGGCTGCCTTAGTTTGAGCAGCTGCCTTAGTTTGAGAGGCTGCCTGAGTTTGACAGGCTGCCTTAGTTTGACAGGCTGCCTTAGTTTGAGCGGCTGCCTTTGTTTGAGAGGCTGCCTGAGTTTGAGGGGCTGCCTTAGTTTGAGCGGCTGCATTAGTTTTAAGGGCTGCATTTTGTTGAGGCGCTCCCTTAGTTTGAGAGGCTGCCTTACTTTAAGGGGCTGCATGAGTTTGAGAGGCTGCCTTAGTTTGAGAGGCTGCCTTAGTTTGAGGGGCTGCCTTAGTTTGAGCGGCTGCCTTAGTTTGAGGGGCTGCATTAGTTTGAGGGGCTTCCTTAGTTTGAGCGGCTGCCTTACTTTGAGAGGCTGCCTGAGTTTGAGGGGCTGCCTTAGTTTGAGCGGCTGCATTGGTTTGAGGGGCTGCCTTTGGTTGAGGCGCTCCCTTAGTTTGTGGGGCTGCTTTACTTTAAGGGGCTGCATTAGTTTGAGAGTCTGCCTTAGTTTGAGGGGCTGCCTTAATTTGAGGGGTTGGCTTAGTTTGAGGGGCTGCCTTTGATTCAGTGGCTGCATTAGTTTGAGAGTCTGCCTTTGATTGAGCGGCTGCATTATTTTGAGGTGCTGCCGTAGATTGAGGGGCTGCATTAGTTTGAGGGGCTGCATTAGTTTGAGGGGGTGCATTAGTTTGAGGGGCTGCATTAGATTGATGGGCTGCATTAGTTTGAGGGGCTGCATTAGATTGAGGGGCTGCATTACTTTGGGGGGATACCTTAGTTTGAGGGGCTGCCTTAGATAGAGTTCTGCATTAGTTTGAGGCGCTGCATTAGTTTGAGGGGCTGCCATAGTTTGAGGGGCAGCATTAGTTTGAGCGGCTGTCTTAGTTTGAGCGGCTGCCTTAGTTTGAGCGGCTATCTTAGTTTGAGAGGCTGCCTGAGTTTGAGGGGCTGCCTTAGACTGAGGCGCTGCATTAGTTTGAGCGGCTGTCTCAGTTTGAGGGGCTGCCTTAGTTTGAGCGGCTGCCTTAGTTTGAGGGGCTGCCTTAGTTTGAGCGGATGACATAGTTTGAGGGGCAGCATTAGTTTGAGAGGCTGCCTTCGTTTGAGATGCTGCCTTAGTTTGAGAGGCTGCCTTAGTTTCTGCTGCTGCCTTAGTTTGAGGGGCTGCCTTAGTTTGAGGGGCTGCCTTAGTTTGAGAGGCTGCCTTAGTTTGAGAGTCTGCCTTAGTTTGAGCGGCTGTCTTAGTTTGAGAGGCTGCCTTAGCTTGACAGGCTGCCTTAGTTTGAGCGGCTGACTTAGTTTGAGAGGCTGCCTGAGTTTGAAAGGATGCCTTAGTTTGAGGGGCTGCCTTACTTTGAGAGGCTGCCTTAGTTTGACAGGCTGCCTTAGTTTGAGCGGCTGCCTCAGTTTGAGAGGCTGCCTGAGTTTGAGGGGCTGCCTTAGTTAGAGCGGCTGCATTAGTTTTAGGGGCTGCCTTTGGTTGAGGCGCTCCCTTAGTTTGTGTGGCTGCTTTACTTTAAGGGGCTGCATTAGTTTGAGAGTCTGCATTAGTTTGAGGGGCTGCATTAGTTTGAGGGGCTGCCATAGTTTGAGAGGCTGCCTAAGTATGAGGGGCTGCTTTAGTTTGAGAGTCTGCCATAGTTTGAGGGGCTGCCTTAATTTGAGTGGCTGCCTTAGTTTGAGGGGCTGCCTCAGTTTGAGCGGCTGCCTTAGTTTGAGAGGCTGCGTGAGTTTGAGAGGCTGCCTTAGACTCAGGGGCTGCATTAGTTTGAGCGGCTGTCTCAGTTTTAGGGGCTGCCTTAGTTTGAGCGGCTGCCTTAGTTTGAGCGGAAGACTTAGTTTGAGCGGCTGCCATAGTTTGAGGGGCTGCCTCAGTTTGAGCGGCTGCCTTGGTTTGAGGGGCTGCATTAGTGTGAGGGGCTGCCTTAGTTTAACGGGCTGCCTTTGATTGAGGGGCTGCAATACTTTGAGGGGCTACCTTAGTTTGAGGTGCTGCCTTAGTTTGAGTGGTTGACTTAGTTTGAGTGGCTACCTTTGATTGAGTGGCTGCGTTGGTTTGAGAGTCTTCCTTAGTTTGAGGGGATGCCTTAGTTTGAGGTGTTGGCTAGTTAGAGGGGTTGCCTTTGATTGAGTGGCTGCATTAGTTTGAGGGGCTGGCTTAGTTTAAGGGGCTGCCTTCGTTTGAGGGGCTGCATTAGTTTGAGCGGCTGTCTCAGTTTGAGGGGCTGCCTTAGTTTGAGCGGCTGCCTTAGTTTGACGGGCTGCCTTAGTTTGAGGGGCTGCCTTAGTTTGAGGGGCGGCCTTGGTTTGAGGGGCTGCATTAGTTTGAGGGGCTGCCTTAGTTTGAGTGGATGGCTGAGTTTGAGAGGGTGCCTTTGATTGAGTGGCTGCATTGGTTTGAGTGTCTGCCTTAGTTTGAGGGGATGCCTTAGTTTGAGGTGTTGGCTTAGTTAGAGGGGCTGCATTTGATTGAGTGGCTACATTAGTTTGAGGGGCTGCATTAGTTTGAGCGGCTGCCTTAGTTTGAGCGGCTGCCTTAGTTTGAGGGGCTTCCTTAGTTTGAGGGGCTGCCTTAGTTTGAGGGGCTGCCTTTGTTTGAGAGGCTGCCTTAGTTTGAGAGGCCGCCTTAGTTTGACAGGCTGCCTTAGTTTGAGCAGCTGCCTTAGTTTGAGAGGCTGCCTGAGTTTGACAGGCTGCCTTAGTTTGAGGGGCTGCCTTACTTTGAGAGGCTGCCTTAGTTTGACAGGCTGCCTTAGTTTGAGCGGCTGCCTTTGTTTGAGAGGCTGCCTGAGTTTGAGGGGCTGCCTTAGTTTGAGCGGCAGCATTAGTTTTAAGGGCTGCATTTTGTTGAGGCGCTCCCTTAGTTTGAGGGGCTGCCTTACTTTAAGGGGCTGCATTAGTTTGAGAGGCTGCCTTAGTTTGAGAGGCTGCCTTAGTTTGAGGGGCTGCCTTAGTTTGAGGGGCTGCCTTAGTTTGAGCGGCTGCCTTAGTTTGAGGGGCTGCATTAGTTTGAGGGGCTTCCTTAGTTTGAGCGGCTGCCTTACTTTGAGCGGCTGCCTGAGTTTGAGGGGCTGCCTTAGTTTGAGCGGCTGCATTGGTTTGAGGGGCTGCCTTTGGATGAGGCGCTCCCTTAGTTTGTGGGGCTGCTTTACTTTAAGGGGCTGCATTAGTTTGAGAGTCTGCCTTAGTTTGAGGGGCTGCCTTAGTTTGAGGGGTTGGCTTAGTTTGAGGGGCTGCCTTTGATTCAGTGGCTGCATTAGTTTGAGAGTCTGCCTTTGATTGAGCGGCTGCATTATTTTGAGGTGCTGCCGTAGATTGAGGGGCTGCATTAGTTTGAGGGGCTGCCTTAGATTGAGGGGCTGCATTAGTTTGATGGGCTGCTTTAGTTTGAGCGGCTGCCTTAGTTGAGGGGCTGCCTTAGATTGAGGGGCTGCATTAGTTTGAGCGGCTGCCTTAGTTTGAGGGGCTGCCTTAGTTAGAGGGGCTGACTTAGTTTGAGGGGCTGCATTTGTTTGAGGGGCTGCCTTAGATTGAGGGGCTGCATTAGTTTGAGGGGCTGCCTTAGTTTGAGGGGCGCCTGAGATTGAGGGGCTGCATTAGTTTGAGAGGCTGCCTTAGTTTGAGGGGCTGCCTTAGTTTGAGGGGTTGGCTTAGTTTGAGGGGCTGCCTTTGATTGAGTGGCTGCATTAGTTTGAGAGACTGCCTTTGATTGAGTGGCTGCATTAGTTTGAGGGGCTGCATTAGATTGAGGGTCTGCATTAGTTGATGGGCTGCATTATTTTGAGGGGCTGCCTTAGTTTGAGGGGCTGCCTTTGTTTGAGGGGTTGGCTTAGTTTGAGAGGCTGCCTTAGATTGAGGGTCTGCATTAGTTTGAGGGGCTGCATTAGTTTGAGGGTCTGCCATAGTTTGAGTGGCTGCCTAAGTTTGAGGGGCTGCTTCAGTTTGAGAGGCTGCCTTAGTTTGAGGGGCTGCCTTAGTTTGAGGGGTTGGCTTAGTTTGAGGGGCTGCCTTTGATTGAGTGGCTGCATTAGTTTGAGAGACTGCCTTTGATTGAGTGGCTGCATTAGTTTGAGGGGCTGCATTAGATTGAGGGTCTGCATTAGTTGATGGGCTGCATTATTTTGAGGGGCTGCCTTAGTTTGAGTGGCTGCCTTTGTTTGAGGGGTTGGCTTAGTTTGAGGGGCTGCCTTAGATAGAGTTCTGCATTAGTTTGAGGGGCTGCCTTAGTTTGAGGGGCTGCCATATTTTGAGAGGCTGCCTTAATCTGAGGTGCTGCCTGAGATTGAGGCGCTGCCTTAGTTTGAGGGGCTGCCTTAGATTGAGGGGCTGCATTAGTTTGATGGGCTGCTTTAGTTTGAGCGGCTGCCTTAGTTGAGGGGCTGCCTTAGATTGAGGGGCTGCATTAGTTTGAGCGGCTGCCTTAGTTTGAGGGGCTGCCTTAGTTAGAGGGGCTGACTTAGTTTGAGGGGCTGCATTTGTTTGAGGGGCTGCCTTAGATTGAGGGGCTGCATTAGTTTGAGGGGCTGCCTTAGTTTGAGGGGCGCCTGAGATTGAGGGGCTGCATTAGTTTGAGAGGCTGCCTTAGTTTGAGGGGCTGCCTTAGTTTGAGGGGTTGGCTTAGTTTGAGGGGCTGCCTTTGATTGAGTGGCTGCATTAGTTTGAGAGACTGCCTTTGATTGAGTGGCTGCATTAGTTTGAGGGGCTGCATTAGATTGAGGGTCTGCATTAGTTGATGGGCTGCATTATTTTGAGGGGCTGCCTTAGTTTGAGGGGCTGCCTTTGTTTGAGGGGTTGGCTTAGTTTGAGGGGCTGCCTTAGATTGAGGGTCTGCATTAGTTTGAGGGGCTGCATTAGTTTGAGGGTCTGCCATAGTTTGAGTGGCTGCCTAAGTTTGAGGGGCTGCTTCAGTTTGAGAGTCTGCCATAGTTTGAGGGGCTGCCTTAATTTGAGGTGCTGCCTGAGATTGAGGTGCTGCCTTAGTTTGAGGGGCTGCCTTAGTTTGAGGGGCTGCCTTAGATTGAGGGGCTGCATTAGTTTGATGGGCTGCTTTAGTTTGAGCGGCTGCCTTAGTTGAGGGGCTGCCTTAGATTGAGGGGCTGCATTAGTTTGAGGGGCTGCCTCAGTTTGAGGGGCTGCCTTAGTTTGAGGGGCTGCCTTAGATTGAGCGGCTGACTGAGTTTGAGAGGCTGCCTTAGTTTGAGGGGCTGCCTTAGTTTGAGCGTCTGCCGTACTTTGAGAGTCTGCATAAGTTTGACAGGCTGCCTTAGTTTGAGCGGCTACCTTAGTTTGAGAGGCTGCCTGTGTTTGAAGGGCTGCCTTAGTTTGAGTGGCTGCATTAGTTTGAACGGCTGCCTTTGGTGGAGGGGCTCCCTTAGTTTGAGGGACTGCCTTACTTTAAGGAGCTGCATTAGTTTGAGAGTCTGCCTTAGTTTGAAGGGCAGCCTTAGTTTGAGGGGCTGGCTTAGTTTGAGGGGCTGCCTTTGATTGAGTGGCTGCATTAGTTTGAGGTGCTGATTAGTTTGAGGGGCTGACTTAGTTTGAGGGGCTGCATTTGTTTGAGGGGCTGCCTTAGATTGAGGGGCTGCATTAGTTTGAGGGGCTGCCTTAGTTTGAGGGGCACCTGAGATTGAGGGGCTGCATTAGTTTGAGAGTCTGCCTTTGATTGAGTGGCTGCATTAGTTTGAGGTGCTGATTAGTTTGAGGGGCTGACTTAGTTTGAGGGGCTGCATTTGTTTGAGGGGCTGCATTAGTTTGAGGGGCTGCCTTAGTTTGAGGGGCGCCTGAGATTGAGGGGCTGCATTAGTTTGAGAGGCTGCCTTAGTTTGAGGGGCTGCCTTAGTTTGAGGGGTTGGCTTAGTTTGAGGGGCTGCCTTTGATTGAGTGGCTGCATTAGTTTGAGAGACTGCCTTTGATTGAGTGGCTGCATTAGTTTGAGGGGCTGCATTAGATTGAGGGTCTGCATTAGTTGATGGGCTGCATTATTTTGAGGGGCTGCCTTAGTTTGAGGGGCTGCCTTTGTTTGAGGGGTTGGCTTAGTTTGAGGGGCTGCCTTAGATAGAGTTCTGCATTAGTTTGAGGGGCTGCCTTAGTTTGAGGGGCTGCCATATTTTGAGAGGCTGCCTTAATCTGAGGTGCTGCTTGAGATTGAGGCGCTGCCTCAGTTTGATGGGCTGCTTTAGTTTGAGCGGCTGCCTTAGTTGAGGAGCTGCCTTAGATTGAGGGGCTGCATTAGTTTGAGCGGCTGCCTTAGTTTGAGGGGCTGCCTTAGTTAGAGGGGCTGACTTAGATTGTGCGGCTGACTGAGTTTGAGAGGCTGCCTTAGTTTGAGGGGCTGCCTTAGTTTGAGAGTCTGCCTTAGTTTGAGTGGCTGACTTAGTTTGAGCGTCTGCTTTACTTTGAGAGGCTGCCTTAGTTTGACAGGCTACCTTAGTTTGAGCGGCTGCCTTAGTTTGAGAGGCTGCCTGTGTTTGAAGGGCTGCCTTAGATTGAGGGGCTGCATTAGTTTGATGGGCTGCCTTAGTTTGAGGGGCTGTCTTAGATTGAGGGGCTGCATTAGTTTGAGAGGCTGCCTTAGTTTGAGGGGCTGCCTTAGTTTGAGGAGTTGGCTTAGTTTGAGGGGCTGCCTTTGATTGAGTGGCTGCATTAGTTTGAGGGGCTGCATTAGATTGAGGGTCTGCATTAGTAGATGGGCTGCATTATTTTGAGGGGCTGCCTTAGTTTGAGGGGCTGCCTTTGTTTGAGGGGTTGGCTTAGTTTGAGGGGCTGCCTTAGATTGAGGGGCTGTATTAGTTTGAGGGGCTGCCTTAGTTTGAGGGGCTGCCTTTGTTTGAGGGGTTGGCTTAGTTTGAGGGGCTGCCTTAGCTTGAACGGCTGCCTTAGTTTGAGCGGCTGCCTTAGTTTGAGAGTCTGCCTTAGTTTGAGCGGCTGCCTTAGTTTGAGCGGCTGCCTTACTTTGAGGGTCTGCCTTACTTTTGGAGGCTGCATTCGTTTGACAGGAAGCCTTAGTTTGAGAGGCTGCATTAGTTTGAGGGGCCGCCTTAATTTGAGCGGCTGCATTAGTTTGAGGGGCTGCCTTTGGTTGAGGCGCTCCCTTAGTTTGTGGGGCTGCTTTACTTTAAGGGGCTGCAATAGTTTGAGAGTCTGCCTTAGTTTGAGGGGCTGCCTTAGTTTGAGTGGTTGGCTTAGTTTGAGGGGCTGCCTTTGATTGAGTGGCTGCATTAGTTTGAGAGTCTGCCTTTGATTGAGTGGCTGCATTATTTTGAGTGGCTGCCTTAGATTGAGGGGCTGCATTAGTTTGAGGGGCTGCATTAGTTTGAGGGGGTGCAATAGTTTGAGGGGCTGCCTTAGATTGAGGGGCTGCATTAGTTTGAGGGGCTGCATTAGTTTGAGGTGCTGCATTACTTTGAGGGGATGCCTTAGTTTGAGGGGCTGCCTTGGATAGAGTTCTGCATTAGTTTGAGGGGCTGCATTAGTTTGAGGGGCTGCCATGGTTTGAGAGGCTGCCTAAGTATGAGGGGCTGCTTTAGTTTGAGAGTCTGCCATAGTTTGAGGGGCTGCCTTAATTTGAGTGGCTGCCTTAGTTTGAGGGGCTGCATTAGTTTGAGGGGCTGCATTAGTTTGAGGGGCTGCCTCAGTTTGAGCGGCTGCCTTAGTTTGAGAGGCTGCGTGAGTTTGAGAGGCTGCCTTAGACTCAGGGGCTGCATTAGTTTGAGCGGCTGTCTCAGTTTTAGGGGCTGCCTTAGTTTGAGCGGCTGCCTTAGTTTGAGGGGCTGCCTTAGTTTGAGCGGAAGACTTAGTTTGAGCGGCTGCCATTGTTTGAGGGGCTGCCTCAGTTTGAGCGGCTGCCTTGGTTTGAGGGGCTGCATTAGTGTGAGGGGCTGCCTTAGTTTAACGGGCTGCCTTTGATTGAGGGGCTGCATTACTATGAGGGGCTACCTTAGTTTGAGGTGCTGCCTTAGTTTGAGTGGTTGGCTTAGTTTGAGTGGCTACCTTTGATTGAGTGGCTGCTTTGGTTTGAGAGTCTGCCTTAGTTTGAGGGGATGCCTTAGTTTGAGGTGTTGGCTAGTTAGAGGGGCTGCCTTTGATTGAGTGGCTGCATTAGTTTGAGGGGCTGGCTTAGTTTAAGGGGCTGCCTTCGTTTGAGGGGCTGCATTAGTTTGAGCGGCTGTCTCAGTTTGAGGGGCTGCCTTAGTTTGAGCGGCTGCCTTAGTTTGACGGGCTGCCTTAGTTTGAGGGGCTGCCTTAGTTTGAGGGGCTGCCTTGGTTTGAGGGGCTGCATTAGTTTGAGGGGCTGCCTTAGTTTGAGTGGATGGCTTAGTTTGAGGGGCTGCCTTTGATTGAGTGGCTGCATTGGTTTGAGTGTCTGCCTTAGTTTGAGGGGATGCCTTAGTTTGAGGTTTTGGCTTAGTTAGAGCGGCTGCATTTGATTGAGTGGCTACATTAGTTTGAGGGGCTGCATTAGTTTGAGCGGCTGCCTTAGTTTGAGCGGCTGCCTTAGTTTGAGGGGCTTCCTTAGTTTGAGGGGCTGCCTTAGTTTGAGGGGCTGCCTTAGTTTGAGGGGCTGCCTTTGTTTGAGAGGCTGCCTTAGTTTGAGATGCTGCCTTAGTTTGAGAGGCTGCCTTAGTTTGAGTTGCTGCCTTAGTTTGAGGGGCTGCCTCAGATTTAGGGGCTGCCTTAGTTTGAGAGGCTGCCTTAGTTTGAGTGGCGACATAGTTTGAGAGGCTGCCTTAGTTTGAGAGTCGGCCTTAGTTTGAGCGGCTGCCTTAGTTTGACAGGCTGCCTTAGTTTGAGCAGCTGCCTTAGTTTGAGAGGCTGCCTGAGTTTGACAGGCTGCCTTAGTTTGACAGGCTGCCTTAGTTTGAGCGGCTGCCTTTGTTTGAGAGGCTGCCTGAGTTTGAGGGGCTGCCTTAGTTTGAGCGGCTGCATTAGTTTTAAGGGCTGCATTTTGTTGAGGCGCTCCCTTAGTTTGAGAGGCTGCCTTACTTTAAGGGGCTGCATGAGTTTGAGAGGCTGCCTTAGTTTGAGAGGCTGCCTTAGTTTGAGGGGCTGCCTTAGTTTGAGCGGCTGCCTTAGTTTGAGGGGCTGCATTAGTTTGAGGGGCTTCCTTAGTTTGAGCGGCTGCCTTACTTTGAGAGGCTGCCTGAGTTTGAGGGGCGGCCTTAGTTTGAGCGGCTGCATTGGTTTGAGGGGCTGCCTTTGGTTGAGGCGCTCCCTTAGTTTGTGGGGCTGCTTTACTTTAAGGGGCTGCATTAGTTTGAGAGTCTGCCTTAGTTTGAGGGGCTGCCTTAGTTTGAGGGGTTGGCTTAGTTTGAGGGGCTGCCTTTGATTCAGTGGCTGCATTAGTTTGAGAGTCTGCCTTTGATTGAGCGGCTGCATTATTTTGAGGTGCTGCCGTAGATTGAGGGGCTGCATTAGTTTGAGGGGCTGCATTAGTTTGAGGGGGTGCATTAGTTTGAGGGGCTGCATTAGATTGATGGGCTGCATTAGTTTGAGGGGCTGCATTAGATTGAGGGGCTGCATTACTTTGGGGGGATGCCTTAGTTTGAGGGGCTGCCTTAGATAGAGTTCTGCATTAGTTTGAGGCGCTGCATTAGTTTGAGGGGCTGCCATAGTTTGAGGGGCAGCATTAGTTTGAGCGGCTGTCTTAGTTTGAGCGGCTGCCTTAGTTTGAGCGGCTATCTTAGTTTGAGAGGCTGCCTGAGTTTGAGGGGCTGCCTTAGACTGAGGCGCTGCATTAGTTTGAGCGGCTGTCTCAGTTTGAGGGGCTGCCTTAGTTTGAGCGGCTGCCTTAGTTTGAGGGGCTGCCTTAGTTTGAGCGGATGACATAGTTTGAGGGGCAGCATTAGTTTGAGAGTCTGCCTTCGTTTGAGATGCTGCCTTAGTTTGAGAGGCTGCCTTAGTTTCTGCTGCTGCCTTAGTTTGAGGGGCTGCCTTAGTTTGAGGGGCTGCCTTAGTTTGAGAGGCTGCCTTAGTTTGAGAGTCTGCCTTAGTTTGAGCAGCTGTCTTAGTTTGAGAGGCTGCCTTAGCTTGACAGGCTGCCTTAGTTTGAGCGGCTGACTTAGTTTGAGAGGCTGCCTGAGTTTGAAAGGATGCCTTAGTTTGAGGGGCTGCCTTACTTTGAGAGGCTGCCTTAGTTTGACAGGCTGCCTTAGTTTGAGCGGCTGCCTCAGTTTGAGAGGCTGCCTGAGTTTGAGGGGCTGCCTTAGTTAGAGCGGCTGCATTAGTTTTTGGGGCTGCCTTTGGTTGAGGCGCTCCCTTAGTTTGTGTGGCTGCTTTACTTTAAGGGGCTGCATTAGTTTGAGAGTCTGCATTAGTTTGAGGGGCTGCATTAGTTTGAGGGGCTGCCATAGTTTGAGAGGCTGCCTAAGTATGAGGGGCTGCTTTAGTTTGAGAGTCTGCCATAGTTTGAGGGGCTGCCTTAATTTGAGTGGCTGCCTTAGTTTGAGGGGCTGCCTCAGTTTGAGCGGCTGCCTTAGTTTGAGAGGCTGCGTGAGTTTGAGAGGCTGCCTTAGACTCAGGGGCTGCATTAGTTTGAGCGGCTGTCTCAGTTTTAGGGGCTGCCTTAGTTTGAGCGGCTGCCTTAGTTTGAGGGGCTGCCTTAGTTTGAGCGGAAGACTTAGTTTGAGCGGCTGCCATAGTTTGAGGGGCTGCCTCAGTTTGAGCGGCTGCCTTGGTTTGAGGGGCTGCATTAGTGTGAGGGGCTGCCTTAGTTTAACGGGCTGCCTTTGATTGAGGGGCTGCATTACTTTGAGGGGCTACCTTAGTTTGAGGTGCTGCCTTAGTTTGAGTGGTTGACTTAGTTTGAGTGGCTACCTTTGATTGAGTGGCTGCTTTGGTTTGAGAGTCTTCCTTAGTTTGAGGGGATGCCTTAGTTTGAGGTGTTGGCTAGTTAGAGGGGTTGCCTTTGATTGAGTGGCTGCATTAGTTTGAGGGGCTGGCTTAGTTTAAGGGGCTGCCTTCGTTTGAGGGGCTGCATTAGTTTGAGCGGCTGTCTCAGTTTGAGGGGCTGCCTTAGTTTGAGCGGCTGCCTTAGTTTGACGGGCTGCCTTAGTTTGAGGGGCTGCCTTAGTTTGTGGGGCGGCCTTGGTTTGAGGGGCTGCATTAGTTTGAGGGGCTGCCTTAGTTTGAGTGGATGGCTGAGTTTGAGAGGGTGCCTTTGATTGAGTGGCTGCATTGGTTTGAGTGTCTGCCTTAGTTTGAGGGGATGCCTTAGTTTGAGGTGTTGGCTTAGTTAGAGGGGCTGCATTTGATTGAGTGGCTACATTAGTTTGAGGGGCTGCATTAGTTTGAGCGGCTGCCTTAGTTTGAGCGGCTGCCTTAGTTTGAGGGGCTTCCTTAGTTTGAGGGGCTGCCTTAGTTTGAGGGGCTGCCTTTGTTTGAGAGGCTGCCTTAGTTTGAGAGGCCGCCTTAGTTTGACAGGCTGCCTTAGTTTGAGCAGCTGCCTTAGTTTGAGAGGCTGCCTGAGTTTGACAGGCTGCCTTAGTTTGAGGGGCTGCCTTACTTTGAGAGGCTGCCTTAGTTTGACAGGCTGCCTTAGTTTGAGCGGCTGCCTTTGTTTGAGAGGCTGCCTGAGTTTGAGGGGCTGCCTTAGTTTGAGCGGCTGCATTAGTTTTAAGGGCTGCATTTTGTTGAGGCGCTCCCTTAGTTTGAGGGGCTGCCTTACTTTAAGGGGCTGCATTAGTTTGAGAGGCTGCCTTAGTTTGAGAGGCTGCCTTAGTTTGAGGGGCTGCCTTAGTTTGAGCGGCTGCCTTAGTTTGAGGGGCTGCATTAGTTTGAGGGGCTTCCTTAGTTTGAGCGGCTGCCTTACTTTGAGCGGCTGCCTGAGTTTGAGGGGCTGCCTTAGTTTGAGCGGCTGCATTGGTTTGAGGGGCTGCCTTTGGATGAGGCGCTCCCTTAGTTTGTGGGGCTGCTTTACTTTAAGGGGCTGCATTAGTTTGAGAGTCTGCCTTAGTTTGAGGGGCTGCCTTAGTTTGAGGGGTTGGCTTAGTTTGAGGGGCTGCCTTTGATTCAGTGGCTGCATTAGTTTGAGAGTCTGCCTTTGATTGAGCGGCTGCATTATTTTGAGGTGCTGCCGTAGATTGAGGGGCTGCATTAGTTTGAGGGGCTGCATTAGTTTGAGGGGGTGCATTAGTTTGAGGGGCTGCACTAAATTGAGGGGCTGCATTAGTTTGAGGGGCTGCATTAGATTGAGGGGCTGCATTACTTTGGGGGGATGCCTTAGTTTGAGGGGCTGCCTTAGATAGAGTTCTGCATTAGTTTGAGGCGCTGCATTAGTTTGAGGGGCTGCCATAGTTTGAGGGGCTGCATTAGTTTGAGCGGCTGTCTTAGTTTGAGCGGCTGCCTTAGTTTGAGCGGCTGCCTTAGTTTGAGAGGCTGCCTGAGTTTGAGGGGCTGCCTTAGACTGAGGCGCTGCATTAGTTTGAGCGGCTGTCTCAGTTTGAGGGGCTGCCTTAGTTTGAACGGCTGCCTTAATTTGACGGGCTGCCTTAGTTTGAGGGGCTGCCTTAGTTTGAGGGGCTGCCTTAGTTTGAGTGGATGGCTTAGTTTGAGGGGCTGCCTTTGAGTGGCTGCCTTTGATTGAGTGGCTGCATTGGTTTGAGTGTCTGCCTTAGTTTGAGGGGATGCCTTAGTTTGAGGTGTTGGCTTAGTTATAGGGGCTGCATTTGATTGAGCGGCTACATTAGTTTGAGGGGCTGGCTTAGTTTAAGCGGCTGCCTTCGTTTGAGGGGATGCATTAGTTTGAGGGGCTGCCTTGGAATGAGGGGCTGCCATTGATTGAGGGGCTGCATTAGTTTGAGGGGCTGCATTAGTTTGAGCGGCTGCCTTAGTTTGAGCGGCTGCCTTAGTTTGAGGGGCTTCCTTAGTTTGAGCGGCTGCCTTAGTTTGAGAGGCTGCCTTTGTTTGAGAGGCTGCCTTTGTTTGAGAGGCTGCCTTAGTTTGAGATGCTGCCTTAGTTTGAGAGGCTGCCTTAGTTTGAGTTGCTGCCTTAGTTTGAGGGGCTGCCTTTGATTTAGGGGCTGCCTTAGTTTGAGAGTCTGCCTTAGTTTGAGTGGCTGACATAGTTTGAGAGGCTGCCTTAGTTTGAGAGTCTGCCTTAGTTTGAGCGGCTGCCTTAGTTTGAGGGGCTGCCTTAGTTTGAGAGTCTGCCTCAGTTCGAGCGGCTGCCTCAGTTTGAGAGGCCGCCTTAGTTTGACAGGCTGCCTTAGTTTGAGCAGCTGCCTTAGTTTGACAGGCTGCCTGAGTTTGACAGGCTGCCTTAGTTTGAGGGGCTGCCTTACTTTGAGAGGCTGCCTTAGTTTGACAGGCTGCCTTAGTTTGAGCGGCTGCCTTAGTTTGAGAGGCTGCCTGAGTTTGACAGACTGCCTTAGTTTGAGCGGCTGCATTTGTTTTAAGGGCTGCATTTTGTTGAGGCGCTCCCTTATTTTGAGGGGCTGCCTTACTTTAAGGGGCTGCATTAGTTTGAGAGGCTGCCTTAGTTTGAGGGGCTGCCATATTTTGAGCGGCTGCCTTAGTTTGAGGGGCTGCAATAGTTTGAGCGGCTGCATCAGATTCAGGGGCTGCATTAGTTTGAGCGGCTGCCTTTGTTTGAGCGGCTGCCTTAGTTTGAGGGGCTTCCTTAGTTTGATCGGCTGCCTTACTTTGAGAGGCTGCCTGAGTTTGAGGGGCTGCCTTAGTTTGAGCGGCTGCATTGGTTTGAGGGGCTGCCTTTGGTTGAGGCGCTCCCTTAGTTTGTAGGGCTGCTTTACTTTAAGGGGCTGCATTAGTTTGAGAGTCTGCCTTAGTTTGAGGGGCTGCCTTAGTTTGAGGGGTTGGCTTAGTTTGAGGGGCTGCCTTTGATTGAGTGGCTGCATTAGTTTGAGGGGCTGCCTTAGTTTGAGGGGCTTCCTTAGTTTGAGCGGCTGCCTTACTTTGAGAGGCTGCCTGAGTTTGAGGGGCTGCCTTAGTTTGAGCGGCTGCATTGGTTTGAGGGGCTGCCTTTGGTTGAGGCGCTCCCTTAGTTTGTAGGGCTGCTTTACTTTAAGGGGCTGCATTAGTTTGAGAGTCTGCCTTAGTTTGAGGGGCTGCCTTAGTTTGAGGGGTTGGCTTAGTTTGAGGGGCTGCCTTTGATTGAGCAGCTGCATTATTTTGAGGGGCTGCCTTAGATTGAGGGGCTGCATTAGTTTGAGGGGCTGCCTTAGTTTGAGGGGCTGCATTAGTTTGAGCGGCTGTCTTAGTTTGAGGGGCTGCCTTAGTTTGAGCGGCTGCCTTAGTTTGAGAGGCTGCCTGAGTTTGAGGGGCTGCCTTAGACTGAGGGGCTGCATTAGTTTGAGCGTCTGTCTCAGTTTGAGGGGCTGCCTTAGTTTGAGCGGCTGCCTTAGTTTGAGGGGCTGCCTTAGTTTGAGCGGCTGCCTCAGTTTGAGCGGCTGCCATAGTTTGAGGGGCTGCCTTAGTTTGAGGGGCTGCCTTAGTTTGAGAGGCTGCCTGAGTTTGGGGGGCTGCCTTAGACTGAGGGTCTGCATTGGTTTGAGTGGCTGCATTGGTTTGAGTGTCTGCCTTAGTTTGAGGGGATGCCTTAGTTTGAGGAGTTGGCTTAGTTAGAGGGGCTGCATTTGATTGAGTGGCTACATTAGTTTGAGGGGCTGGCTTAGTTTAAGCGGCTGCCTTAGTTTGAGCGTCTGCCTTAGTTTGAGGGGCTTCCTTAGTTTGAGCGGCTGCCTTAGTTTGAGGGGCTGGCTTTGTTTGACAGGCTGCCTTAGTTTGAGATGCAGCCTTAGTTTGAGAGGATGCCTTAGTTTGAGTTGCTGCCTTAGTTTGAGAGGCTGCCTTAGATTTCTGGGCTGCCTTAGTTTGAGAGTCTGCCTTAGTTTGAGTGGCTGACATAGTTTGAGAGGCTGCCTTAGTTTGAGAGTCTGCCTTAGTTTGAGCGGCTGCCTTAGTTTGAGGGGCGGCCTTAGTTTGAGAGTCTGCCTTAGTTCGAGCGGCTGCCTTAGTTTGAGAGGCCGCCTCAGTTTGACAGGCTGCCTTAGTTTGAGCAGCTGCCTTAGTTTGAGAGGCTGCCTGAGTTTGACAGGCTGCCTTAGTTTGAGGGGCTGCCTTACTTTGAGAGGCTGCCTTAGTTTGACAGGCTGCCTTAGTTTGAGCGGCTGCCTTCGTTTGAGAGGCTGCCTGAGTTTGAGGGGCTGCCTTAGTTTGAGCGGCTGCATTAGTTTAAAGGGCTGCATTTTGTTGAGGCGCTCCCTTAGTTTGAGGGGCTGCCTTACTTTAAGTGGCTGCATTAGTTTGAGAGGCTGCCTTAGTTTGAGGGGCTGCCTTAGTTTGAGCGGCTGCCTTAGTTTGAGGGGCTGCATTAGTTTGAGCGGCTGCCTTTGTTTGAGCGGCTGCCTTAGTTTGAGGGGCTTCCTTAGTTTGAGCGGCTGCCTTACTTTGAGAGGCTGCCTGAGTTTGAGGGGCTGCCTTAGTTTGAGCGGCTGCATTAGTTTGAGGGGCTGCCTTTGGTTGAGGCGCTCCCTTAGTTTGTGGGGATGCTTTACTTTAAGGGGCTGTATTAGTTTGAGAGTCTGCCTTAGTTTGAGGGGCTGCCTTAGTTTGAGGGGTTGGCTTAGTTTGAGGGGCTGCCTTTGATTGAGTGGCTGCATTAGTTTGAGAGTCTGCCTTTGATTGAGCGGCTGCATTATTTTGAGGGGCTGCCGTACATTGAGGGGCTGCATTAGTTTGAGGGGCTGCATTAGTTTGAGGGGGTGCATTAGTTTGAGGGGCTGCATTAGATTTAGGGGCTGCATTAGTTTGAGGGGCTGCATTAGATTGAGTGGCTGCATTACTTTGGGGAGATGCCTTAGTTTGAGGGGCTGCCTTAGATAGAGTTCTGCATTAGTTTGAGGCGCTGCATTAGTTTGAGGGGCTGCCATAGTTTGAGGGGCTGCCTTAATTTGAGCGGCTGCCTTAGTTTGAGGGGCTGCATTAGTTTGAGCGGCTGTCTTAGTTTGAGGGGCTGCCTTAGTTTGAGCGGCTGCCTTAGTTTGAGAGGCTGCCTGAGTTTGAGGGGCTGCCTTAGACTGAGGGGCTGCATTAGTTTGAGTGGCTGCATTGGTTTGAGTGTCTGCCTTAGTTTGAGGGGATGCCTTAGTTTGAGGTGTTGGCTTAGTTAGAGGGGCTGCATTTGATTGAGTGGCTACATTAGTTTGAGGGGCTGGCTTAGTTTAAGCGGCTGCCTTCGTTTGAGGGGATGCATTAGTTTGAGGGGCTGCCTTAGAATGAGGGGCTGCCATTGATTGAGGGGCTGCATTAGTTTGAGGGGCTGCATTAGTTTGAGCGGCTGCCTTAGTTTGAGCGGCTGCCTTAGTTTGAGGGGCTTCCTTAGTTTGAGCGGCTGCCTTAGTTTGAGGGGCTGGCTTTGTTTGAGAGGCTGCCTTAGTTTGAGATGCTGCCTTAGTTTGAGGGGCTGCCTTAGATTTAGGGGCTGCCTTAGCTTGAGAGTCTGCCTTAGTTTGAGTGGCTGACATAGTTTGAGAGGCTGCCTTAGTTTGAGAGTCTGCCTTAGTTTGAGCGGCTGCCTTAGTTTGAGGGGCTGCCTTAGTTTGAGAGTCTGCCTTAGTTCGAGCGGCTGCCTTAGTTTGAGAGGCTGCCTTAGTTTGACAGGCTGCCTTAGTTTGAGCAGCTGCCTTAGTTTGAGAGGCTGCCTCAGTTTGACAGGCTGCCTTAGTTTGAGGGGCTGCCTTACTTTGAGAGGCTGCCTTAGTTTGACAGGCTGCCTTAGTTTGAGCGGCTGCCTTAGTTTGAGAGGCTGCCTGAGTTTGAGGGGCTGCCTTAGTTTGAGCGGCTGCATTAGTTTAAAGGGCTGCATTTTGTTGAGGCGCTCCCTTAGTTTGAGAGGCTGCCTTAGTTTGAGGGGCTGCCTTAGTTTGAGCGGCTGCCTTAGTTTGAGGGGCTGCATTAGTTTGAGCGGCTGCCTCATTTTGAGCGGCTGCATCAGATTGAGGGGCTGCATTAGTTTGAGCGGCTGCCTTTGTTTGAGCGGCTGCCTTAGTTTGAGGGGCTTCCTTAGTTTGAGCGGCTGCCTTACTTTGAGAGGCTGCCTGAGTTTGAGGGGCTGCCTTAGTTTGAGCGGCTGCATTAGTTTGAGGGGCTGCCTTTGGTTGAGGCGCTCCCTTAGTTTGTGGGGCTGCTTTACTTTCAGGGGCTGCATTAGTTTTAGAGTCTGCCTTAGTTTGAGGGGCTGCCTTAGTTTGAGGGGTTGGCTTAGTTTGAGGGGCTGCCTTTGATTGAGTGGCTGCATTAGTTTGAGAGTATGCCTTTGTTTGAGCGGCTGCATTAATTTGAGGGGCTGCCTTAGATTGAGGGGCTGCATTAGTTTGAGGGGCTGCATTAGTTTGAGGGGGTGCATTAGTTTGAGGGGCTGCATTAGATTGAGGGGCTGCATTAGCTTGAGGGGCTGCATTAGATTGAGGGGCTGCATTACTTTGGGGGGATGCCTTAGTTTGAGGGGCTGCCTTAGATAGAGTTCTGCATTAGTTTGAGGGGCTGCATTAGTTTGAGGGGCTGCCATAGTTTGAGGGGCTGCCTTAATTTGAGCGGCTGCCTTAGTTTGAGGGGCTGCATTAGTTTGAGCGGCTGTCTTAGTTTGAGGGGCTGCCTTAGTTTGAGCGGCTGCCTTAGTTTGAGAGGCTGCCTGAGTTTGAGGGGCTGCCTTAGACTGAGGGGCTGCATTAGTTTGAGCGTCTGTCTCAGTTTGAGGGGCTGCCTTAGTTTGAGCGGCTGCCTTAGTTTGAGGGGCTGCCTTAGTTTGAGCGGCTGCCTCAGTTTGAGCGGCTGCCTTAGTTTGAGGGTCTGCCTTACTTTTAGAGGCTGCCTTAGTTTGAGGGGCTTCCTTAATTTGAGCGGCTGCATTAGTTTGAGGGGCTCCTTTTAGTTGAGGCGCTCCCTTAGTTTGAGGGTCTGCCTTAATTTGAGAGTCTGCCTTAGTTTGAGCGGCTGCCTTAGTTTGAGGGTCTGCCTTACTTTTAGAGGCTGCCTTAGTTTGAGGGGCTGCCTTAATTTGAGCGGCTGCATTAGTTTGAGGGGCTGCCTTTGGTTGAGGCGCTCCCTTAGTTTGAGGGTCTGCCTTACTTTGACAGGCTGCCTTATTTTGAGCGGCTGCGTTAGTTTGAGAGGCTGCCTGGGTTTGAGGGGCTGCCTTAGTTTGAGCGGCTGCATTAGTTTGAGAGTCTGACTTTGATAGAGTGGCTGCATTAATTTGAGGGGCTGACTTAGTTTGAGGGGCTGCATTAGTTTGAGGGGGTGCATCAGTTTGAGGGGCTGCCTTTGATTGAGGGGCTGCATTAGTTTGAGGGGCTTCATTAGTTTGAGTGGGTACATTAGTTTGAGGGGCTGCCTTAGATTGAGGGGCTGCATTAGTTTGAGGGGCTGCAACAGTTTGAGGGGCTGCATTAGTTTGAGGGGCTGCCTTAGTTTGAGGGGCTGCCTTAGATAGAGTTCTGCATTAGTTTGAGGGGTTGCATTAGATTAAGGGACAGCCTTTGTTTGAGAGGCTGCCTAAGTTTGAGGGGCTGCCTTCGTTTGAGGGGCTGCCATAGTTTGAGGGGCTGCCTTAATTTGAGCAGCTGCCTTAGTTTGAGGGGCTGCATTAGTTTGAGCGACTGTCATAGTTTGAGGGGCTGCCTTAGTTTGAGCGGCTGCCTTAGATTGAGATGCTGCCTGAGTTTGAGGGGCTGCTTTAGACTGAGGGGCTGCATTAGTTTGAGCGGCTGTCTCAGTTTGAGGGGCTGCCTTAGTTTGAGCGGCTGCCTGAGTTTGAGAGGCTGCCTTAGTTTGAGCGGCTGCCTTAGTTTGAGGGGCTGCCTTAGTTTGAGCGGCTGCCTTGGTTTGAGGGGCAGCATTAGTTTGAGGGGCTGTCTTAGATTAAGGGGCTGCCTTAGATTGAGGGGCTGCATTAGTTTGAGAGTCTGCCTTAGTTTGAGGGGATGCCTTAGTTTTAGGCGTTGGCTTTGTTTGAGGGGCTGCCTTAGATTGAGTGGCTGCATTAGTCTGAGAGTCTGCCTTCGTATGAGGGGATGCCTTAGTTTGATGGGTTGGCTTAGTTAGAGGGGCTGCCTTAGTTTGAGGGGCTGCCTTTGGTTGAGGCGCTCCCTTAGTTTGAGGGGCTGCCTTAGTTTGAGGGGCTGCCTTAGTTTGAGTGGTTGGCTGAGTTTGAGGGGCTGCCTTTGATTGGGTGGCTGCATTGGTTTGAGAGCTTGCCTTTGATTGAGTGGCTGCATTAGTTTGAGGGGCTGCATTAGATTGAGGGTCTGCATTTGTTTGAGGGGCTGCATTACTTTGAGGGGCTGCCTTAGTTTGAGGGGCTGTCTTAGTTAGAGGGGTTGGCTTAGTTTGAGGGGCTGCCTTAGATTGAGTGGCTGCATTAGTTTGAGTGTCTGCCTTAGTTTGAGGGGATTCCTTAGTTTGAGGGGTTGGCTTAGTTAGAGGGGCTGCCTTAGTTTGAGGGGCTGCATTAGTTTGAGAGTCTGCCTTAGTTTGAGGGGCTGCCTTAGTTTGAGGGGTTGGCTGAGTTTGAGGGGCTGCCTTTGATTGAGTGGCTGCATTAGTTTGAGAGTCTGCCTTTGATTGAGTGGCTGCATTAGTTTGAGGGGTTGCAATAGATTGAGGGGTTGCAATAGATTGAGGGTCTGCATTAGTTTGAGGGGCTGCATTATTTTGAGGGGCTGCCTTAGTTTGAGGGGCTGCTTTAGTTTGAGGGGTTGGCTTAGTTTGAGGGACTGCCTTACATTTAGAGGCTGCATTAGTTTGAGGGGCTGCTTTTAGTTGAGGCGCTCCCTTAGTTTGAGGGTCTGCCTTAGTTTGAGAGTCTGCCCTGGCTTGAGCGGCTGCCTTAGTTTGAGGGTCTGCCTTACTTTTAGAGGCTGCCTTAGTTTGAGGGGCTGCCTTAATTTGAGCGGCTGCATTAGTTTGAGGGGCTGCCTTTGGTTGAGGCGCTCCCTTAGTTTGAGGGTCTGCCTTACTTTGACAGGCTGCCTTAGTTTGAGCGGCTGCGTTAGTTTGAGAGGCTGCCGGGGTTTGAGGGGCTGCCTTCGTTTGAGCAGCTGCATTAGTTTGAGAGTCTGCCTTTGATTGAGTGGCTGCATTAGTTTGAGTGGCTGACTTAGTTTGAGAGGCTGACGGAGTTTGAGGGGCTGCATTTGTTTGATGGGCTGCCTTAGATTGAGGGCTGCATTAGTTTGAGGGGCTGCCTTAGTTTGAGGGGCTGCCTTAGATTGAGCGGCTGCCTTAGTTTGAGGGTCTGCCTTACTTTGAGAGGCTGCCTTAGTTTGACAGGCTGCCTTAGTTTGAGCGGCTGCCTTAGCTGGAGAGGCTGCCTGACTTTGAGGGGCTGCCTTAGTTTGAGCGGCTGCATTAGTTTGAGGGGCTGCCTTTGGTTGAGGCGCTCCCTTAGTTTGAGGGGTTGCCTTACTTTAAGGGGCTGCATTAGTTTGAGGGGCTGCATTAGTTTGAGGGGTTTCATTCG
Source organism: Heterodontus francisci (assembly GCF_036365525.1). Lineage (NCBI taxonomy): Eukaryota > Metazoa > Chordata > Chondrichthyes > Heterodontiformes > Heterodontidae > Heterodontus > Heterodontus francisci. Next base: position 56,267,337 of record NC_090398.1, read on the forward strand.
AATGAGGGGCTGCCTTAGATTGAGGGGCTGCATTAGTTTGAGAGTCTGCCTTAGTTTGAGGGGATGCCTTACTTTGAGGGGCTGCCTTAGTTTGAGCGGCTGCCTTAATTTGAGAGGCTGCCTTAGTTTGAGCGGCTGCCTTTGTTTGAGTGGCTGCCTTAGTTTGAGAGTCTGCATTAGTTTGAGCGGCTGCCTTAGTTTGAGGGGCTGCCTTAGTTTGAGAGTCTGCCTTAGTTTGAGCGGCTGCCTTAGTTTGAGGGTCTGCCTTACTTTTAGAGGCTGCCTTAGTTTGAGGGGCTGCCTTAATTTGAGCGGCTGCATTAGTTTGAGGGGCTCCTTTTAGTTGAGGCGCTCCCTTAGTTTGAGGGTCTGCCTTAATTTGAGAGTCTGCCTTAGTTTGAGCGGCTGCCTTAGTTTGAGAGTCTGCATTAGTTTGAGCGGCTGCCTTAGTTTGAGGGGCTGCCTTAGTTTGAGAGTCTGCCTTAGTTTGAGCGGCTGCCTTAGTTTGAGGGTCTGCCTTACTTTTAGAGGCTGCCTTAGTTTGAGGGGCTTCCTTAATTTGAGCGGCTGCATTAGTTTGAGGGGCTCCTTTTAGTTGAGGCGCTCCCTTAGTTTGAGGGTCTGCCTTAATTTGAGAGTCTGCCTTAGTTTGAGCGGCTGCCTTAGTTTGAGGGTCTGCCTTACTTTTAGAGGCTGCCTTAGTTTGAGGGGCTGCCTTAATTTGAGCGGCTGCATTAGTTTGAGGGGCTGCCTTTGGTTGAGGCGCTCCCTTAGTTTGAGGGTCTGCCTTACTTTGACAGGCTGCCTTATTTTGAGCGGCTGCGTTAGTTTGAGAGGCTGCCTGGGTTTGAGGGGCTGCCTTAGTTTGAGCGGCTGCATTAGTTTGAGAGTCTGACTTTGATAGAGTGGCTGCATTAGTTTGAGGGGCTGACTTAGTTTGAGGGGCTGCATTAGTTTGAGGGGGTGCATCAGTTTGAGGGGCTGCCTTAGATTGAGGGGCTGCATTAGTTTGAGAGTCTGCCTTAGTTTGAGGGGATGCCTTACTTTGAGGGGCTGCCTTAGTTTGAGCGGCTGCCTTAATTTGAGAGGCTGCCTTAGTTTGAGCGGCTGCCTTTGTTTGAGCGGCTGCCTTAGTTTGAGAGTCTGCATTAGTTTGAGCGGCTGCCTTAGTTTGAGGGGCTGCCTTAGTTTGAGAGTCTGCCTTAGTTTGAGCGGCTGCCTTAGTTTGAGGATCTGCCTTACTTTTAGAGGCTGCCTTAGTTTGAGGGGCTGCCTTAATTTGAGCGGCTGCATTAGTTTGAGGGGCTCCTTTTAGTTGAGGCGCTCCCTTAGTTTGAGGGTCTGCCTTAATTTGAGAGTCTGCCTTAGTTTGAGCGGCTGCCTTAGTTTGAGAGTCTGCATTAGTTTGAGCGGCTGCCTTAGTTTGAGGGGCTGCCTTAGTTTGAGAGTCTGCCTTAGTTTGAGCGGCTGCCTTAGTTTGAGGGTCTGCCTTACTTTTAGAGGCTGCCTTAGTTTGAGGGGCTTCCTTAATTTGAGCGGCTGCATTAGTTTGAGGGGCTCCTTTTAGTTGAGGCGCTCCCTTAGTTTGAGGGTCTGCCTTAATTTGAGAGTCTGCCTTAGTTTGAGCGGCTGCCTTAGTTTGAGGGTCTGCCTTACTTTTAGAGGCTGCCTTAGTTTGAGGGGCTGCCTTAATTTGAGCGGCTGCATTAGTTTGAGGGGCTGCCTTTGGTTGAGGCGCTCCCTTAGTTTGAGGGTCTGCCTTACTTTGACAGGCTGCCTTATTTTGACAGGCTGCGTTAGTTTGAGAGGCTGCCTGGGTTTGAGGGGCTGCCTTAGTTTGAGCGGCTGCATTAGTTTGAGAGTCTGACTTTGATAGAGTGGCTGCATTAGTTTGAGGGGCTGACTTAGTTTGAGGGGCTGCATTAGTTTGAGGGGGTGCATCAGTTTGAGGGGCTGCCTTTGATTGAGGGGCTGCATTAGTTTGAGGGGCTTCATTAGTTTGAGTGGGTACATTAGTTTGAGGGGCTGCCTTAGATTGAGGGGCTGCATTAGTTTGAGGGGCTGCAACAGTTTGAGGGGCTGCATTAGTTTGAGGGGCTGCCTTAGTTTGAGGGACTGCCTTACATTTAGAGGCTGCATTAGTTTGAGGGGCTGCTTTTAGTTGAGGCGCTCCCTTAGTTTGAGGGTCTGCCTTAGTTTGAGAGTCTGCCCTGGCTTGAGCGGCTGCCTTAGTTTGAGGGTCTGCCTTACTTTTAGAGGCTGCCTTAGTTTGAGGGGCTGCCTTAATTTGAGCGGCTGCATTAGTTTGAGGGGCTGCCTTTGGTTGAGGCGCTCCCTTAGTTTGAGGGTCTGCCTTACTTTGACAGGCTGCCTTAGTTTGAGCGGCTGCATTAGTTTGAGGGGCTGCCTTTGGTTGAGGCGCTCCCTTAGTTTGAGGGTCTGCCTTACTTTGACAGGCTGCCTTCGTTTGAGCAGCTGCATTAGTTTGAGAGTCTGCCTTTGATTGAGTGGCTGCATTAGTTTGAGTGGCTGACTTAGTTTGAGAGGCTGACGGAGTTTGAGGGGCTGCATTTGTTTGATGGGCTGCCTTAGATTGAGGGCTGCATTAGTTTGAGGGGCTGCCTTAGTTTGAGGGGCTGCCTTAGATTGAGCGGCTGCCTTAGTTTGAGGGTCTGCCTTACTTTGAGAGGCTGCCTTAGTTTGACAGGCTGCCTTAGTTTGAGCGGCTGCCTTAGCTGGAGAGGCTGCCTGACTTTGAGGGGCTGCCTTAGTTTGAGCGGCTGCATTAGTTTGAGGGGCTGCCTTTGGTTGAGGCGCTCCCTTAGTTTGAGGGGTTGCCTTACTTTAAGGGGCTGCATTAGTTTGAGGGGCTGCATTAGTTTGAGGGGTTTCATTCGAATGAGGGGCTGCCTTAGATTGAGGGGCTGCATTAGTTTGAGAGTCTGCCTTAGTTTGAGGGGATGCCTTCGTTTGAGGGGTTGGCTTAGTTAGAGGGGCTGCCTTAGTTTGAGGGGCTGCATTAGTTTGAGGGGTTTCATTAGAATGAGGGGCTGCCTTAGATTGAGGGGCTGCATTAGTTTGAGGGAGTGCCTTAGTTTGAGAGGCTGCCTTACTTTGAGGGGCTGCCTTAGTTTGAGCGGCTGCCTTAATTTGAGAGGCTGCCTTAGTTTGAGCGGCTGCCTTAGTTTGAGGGGCTGCCTTAGTTTGAGGGGCTGCCATAGTTTGAGCGGCTGCCTTGGATTGAGGGGCTGCATTAGTTTGAGAGTCTGCCTTAGTTTGAGGGGATGCCTTAGTTTGAGGGGTTGGCTTTGTTTGAGGGGCTGCCTGAGATTGAGTGGCTGCATTAGTTTGAGAGTCTGCCTTAATATGAGGGGATGCCTTCGTTTGATGGGTTGGCTTAGTTAGTGGGGCTGCCTTAGTTTTAGCGGCTGCCTTTGGTTGAGGCGCTCCCTTAGTTTGAGGGGCTGCCTTACTTTAAGGGGCTGCATTAGTTTGAGAGTCTGCCTTAGTTTGAGGGGCTGCCTTAGTTTGAGTGGTTGGCTGAGTTTGAGGGGCTGCCTTTGATTGAGTGGCTGCATTAGTTTGAGAGCTTGCCTTTGATTGAGTGGCTGCATTAGTTTGAGGGGCTGCATTATTTTGAGTGGCTGCCTTAGTTTGAGGGGCTGTCTTAGTTTGAGGGGTTGCATTAGAATGAGGGGCTGCCTTCGATTGAGGGGCTGCATTAGTTTGAGAGTCTGCCTTAGTTTGAGAGTCTGCCTTAGTTTGAGGGGCTGCCTTAGTTTGTGGGGTTGGCTTAGTTTGAGGGGCTGCCTTTGATTGAGTGGCTGCATTAGTTTGAGGGGCTGCCTTTGATTGAGTGGCTGCATTAGTTTGAGGGGCTGCCTTTGATTGAGGGGCTGCATTAGTTTGAGGGCTGCATTGGTTTGAGTGGGTACACTAGTTTGAGGGGCTGTCTCAGATTGAGGGGCTGCATTAGTTTGAGGGGCTGCCTTAGTTTGAGGGGCTGCCTTAGGTAGAGTTCTGCATTAGTTTGAGGGGCTGCATTAGTTTAAGGGGCAGCCTTAATTTGAGAGGCTGGCTAAGTTTGAGGGGCTGCCTTCGTTTGAGAGTCTGCCATAGTTTGAGCGACTGTCTTAGTTTGAGGGGCTGCTTTAGTTTGAGCGGCTGCCTTAGATTGAGAGGCTGCCTGAGTTTGAGGGGCTGCTTTAGACTGAGGGGCAGCATTAGTTTGAGCGGCTGTCTCAGTTTGAGGGGCTGCCTTAGTTTGAGCGGCTGCCTGAGTTTGAGGGGCTGCCTTAGTTTGAGCGGCTGCCTCAGTTTGAGGGGCTGCCATAGTTTGAGCGGCTGCCTTGGATTGAGGGGCTGCATTAGTTTAAGAGTCTGCCTTAGTTTGAGGGGATGCCTTAGTTTGAGCGGTTGGCTTTGTTTGAGGGGCTGCCTGAGATTGAGTGGCTGCATTAGTTTGAGAGTCTGCCTTAATATGAGGGGATGCCTTAGTTTGATGGGTTGGCTTAGTTAGTGGGGCTGCCTTAGTTTTAGGGGCTGCCTTTGGTTGAGGCGCTCCCTTAGTTTGAGGGGCTGCCTTACTTTTAGGGGCTGCATTAGTTTGAGAGTCTGCCTTAGTTTGAGGAGCTGCCTTAGTTTGAGGGGGTGCCTTAGTTTGAGAGTCTGCCTTAGTTTGAGGGGCTGCCTTAGTTTGAGTGGTTGGCTGAGTTTGAGGGGCTGCCTTTGATTGAGTGGCTGCATTAGTTTGAGGGGCTGCATTAGATTGAGGGTCTGCATTTGTTTGAGGGGCTGCATTATTTTGAGTGGCTGCCTTGGTTTGAGGGGCTGTCTTAGTTTGAGGGGTTGGCTTAGTTTGAGGGGCTGCCTTAGATTGAGGGGCTGCATTAGTTTGAGAGTCTGCCTTCGGATGAGGGGATGCCTTAGTTTGATGGGTTGGCTTAGTTAGAGGGGCTGCCTTAGTTTGAGGGGCTGCCTTTGGTTGAGGCGCTCCCTTAGTTTGAGGGGCTGCCTTAGTTTGAGCGGCTGCCTTAGTTTGAGGGGCTGCATTAGTTTGAGCGGCTGGCTTTGTTTGAGCGGCTGCCTTAGTTTGAGGGGCTTCCTTAGTTTGAGCGGCTGCCTTAGTTTGAGGGGCTGCATTAGTTTGAGCGGCTGCCTTACTTTGAGAGGCTGCCTGAGTTTGAGGGGCTGCCTTAGTTTGAGCGGCTGCATTAGTTTGAGGGGCTGCCTTTGGTTGAGGCGCTCCCTTAGTTTGTGGGGATGCTTTACTTTAAGGGGCTGCATTAGTTTGAGAGTCTGCCTTAGTTTGAGAGGCTGCCTTAGTTTGAGGGGTTGGCTTAGTTTGAGGGGCTGCCTTTGATTGAGTGGCTGCATTAGTTTGAGAGTCTGCCTTTGATTGAGCGGCTGCATTATTTTGAGGGGCTGCCGTAGATTGAGGGGCTGCATTAGTTTGAGGGGCTGCATTAGATTTAGGGGCTGCATTAGTTTGAGGGGCTGCATTAGATTGAGGGGCTGCATTACTTTGGGGAGATGCCTGAGTTTGAGGGGCTGCCTTAGATAGAGTTCTGCATTAGTTTGAGGCGCTGCATTAGTTTGAGGGGCTGCCATAGTTTGAGGGGCTGCCTTAATTTGAGCGGCTGCCTTAGTTTGAGGGGCTGCATTAGTTTGAGCGGCTGTCTTAGTTTGAGGGGCTGCCTTAGTTTGAGCGGCTGCCTTAGTTTGAGAGGCTGCCTGAGTTTGAGGGGCTGCCTTAGACTGAGGGGCTGCATTAGTTTGAGTGGCTGCATTGGTTTGAGTGTCTGCCTTAGTTTGAGGGGATGCCATGGTTTGAGGTGTTGGCTTAGTTAGAGGGGCTGCATTTGATTGAGTGGCTACATTAGTTTGAGGGGCTGGCTTAGTTTAAGCGGCTGCCTTCGTTTGAGGGGATGCATTAGTTTGAGGGGCTGCCTTAGAATGAGGGGCTGCCATTGATTGAGGGGCTGCATTAGTTTGAGGGGCTGCATTAGTTTGAGCGGCTGCCTTAGTTTGAGCGGCTGCCTTAGTTTGAGGGGCTTCCTTAGTTTGAGCGGCTGCCTTAGTTTGAGGGGCTGGCTTTGTTTGAGAGGCTGCCTTAGTTTGAGATGCTGCCTTAGTTTGAGGGGCTGCCTTAGATTTAGGGGCTGCCTTAGTTTGAGAGTCTGCCTTAGTTTGAGTGGCTGACATAGTTTGAGAGGCTGCCTTAGTTTGAGAGTCTGCCTTAGTTTGAGCGGCTGCCTTAGTTTGAGGGGCTGCCTTAGTTTGAGAGTCTGCCTTAGTTCGAGCGGCTGCCTTAGTCTGAGAGGCCGCCTTAGTTTGACAGGCTGCCTTAGTTTGAGCAGCTGCCTTAGTTTGAGAGGCTGCCTGAGTTTGACAGGCTGCCTTAGTTTGAGGGGCTGCCTTACTTTGAGAGGCTGCCTTAGTTTGACAGGCTGCCTTAGTTTGAGCGGCTGCCTTAGTTTGAGAGGCTGCCTGAGTTTGAGGGGCTGCCTTAGTTTGAGCGGCTGCATTAGTTTAAAGGGCTGCATTTTGTTGAGGCGCTCCCTTAGTTTGAGAGGCTGCCTTAGTTTGAGGGGCTGCCTTAGTTTGAGCGGCTGCCTTAGTTTGAGGGGCTGCATTAGTTTGAGCGGCTGCCTCATTTTGAGCGGCTGCATCAGATTGAGGGGCTGCATTAGTTTGAGCGGCTGCCTTACTTTGAGAGGCTGCCTGAGTTTGAGGGGCTACCTTAGTTTGAGCGGCTGCATTAGTTTGAGGTGCTTTTTTTGGTTGAGGCGCTCCCTTAGTTTGTGGGGATGCTTTACTTTAAGGGGCTGCATTAGTTTGAGAGTCTGCCTTAGTTTGAGAGGCTGCCTTAGTTTGAGGGGTTGGCTTAGTTTGAGGGGCTGCCTTTGATTGAGTGGCTGCATTAGTTTGAGAGTCTGCCTTTGATTGAGCGGCTGCATTATTTTGAGGGGCTGCCGTAGATTGAGGGGCTGCATTAGTTTGAGGGGCTGCATTAGATTTAGGGGCTGCATTAGTTTGAGGGGCTGCATTAGATTGAGGGGCTGCATTACTTTGGGGAGATGCCTGAGTTTGAGGGGCTGCCTTAGATAGAGTTCTGCATTAGTTTGAGGCGCTGCATTAGTTTGAGGGGCTGCCATAGTTTGAGGGGCTGCATTAGTTTGAGCGGCTGTCTTAGTTTGAGGGGCTGCCTTAGTTTGAGCGGCTGCCTTAGTTTGAGAGGCTGCCTGAGTTTGAGGGGCTGCCTTAGACTGAGGGGCTGCATTAGTTTGAGTGGCTGCATTGGTTTGAGTGTCTGCCTTAGTTTGAGGGGATGCCATGGTTTGAGGTGTTGGCTTAGTTAGAGGGGCTGCATTTGATTGAGTGGCTACATTAGTTTGAGGGGCTGGCTTAGTTTAAGCGGCTGCCTTCGTTTGAGGGGATGCATTAGTTTGAGGGGCTGCCTTAGAATGAGGGGCTGCCATTGATTGAGGGGCTGCATTAGTTTGAGGGGCTGCATTAGTTTGAGCGGCTGCCTTAGTTTGAGCGGCTGCCTTAGTTTGAGGGGCTTCCTTAGTTTGAGCGGCTGCCTTAGTTTGAGGGGCTGGCTTTGTTTGAGAGGCTGCCTTAGTTTGAGATGCTGCCTTAGTTTGAGGGGCTGCCTTAGATTTAGGGGCTGCCTTAGTTTGAGAGTCTGCCTTAGTTTGAGTGGCTGACATAGTTTGAGAGGCTGCCTTAGTTTGAGAGTCTGCCTTAGTTTGAGCGGCTGCCTTAGTTTGAGGGGCTGCCTTAGTTTGAGAGTCTGCCTTAGTTCGAGCGGCTGCCTTAGTTTGAGAGGCCGCCTTAGTTTGACAGGCTGCCTTAGTTTGAGCAGCTGCCTTAGTTTGAGAGGCTGCCTGAGTTTGACAGGCTGCCTTAGTTTGAGGGGCTGCCTTACTTTGAGAGGCTGCCTTAGTTTGACAGGCTGCCTTAGTTTGAGCGGCTGCCTTAGTTTGAGAGGCTGCCTGAGTTTGAGGGGCTGCCTTAGTTTGAGCGGCTGCATTAGTTTAAAGGGCTGCATTTTGTTGAGGCGCTCCCTTAGTTTGAGAGGCTGCCTTAGTTTGAGGGGCTGCCTTAGTTTGAGCGGCTGCCTTAGTTTGAGGGGCTGCATTAGTTTGAGCGGCTGCCTCATTTTGAGCGGCTGCATCAGATTGAGGGGCTGCATTAGTTTGAGCGGCTGCCTTTGTTTGAGCGGCTGCCTTAGTTTGAGGGGCTTCCTTAGTTTGAGCGGCTGCCTGAGTTTGAGGGGCTGCCTTAGTTTGAGCGGCTGCCTTAGTTTGAGGGGCTGCATTAGTTTGAGCGGCTGTCTTAGTTTGAGGGGCTGCCTTAGTTTGAGCGGCTGCCTTAGTTTGAGGGGCTGCATTAGTTTGAGCGGCTGCCTTACTTTGAGAGGCTGCCTGAGTTTGAGGGGCTGCCTTAGTTTGAGCGGCTGCATTAGTTTGAGGGGCTGCCTTTGGTTGAGGCGCTCCCTTAGTTTGTGGGGATGCTTTACTTTAAGGGGCTGCATTAGTTTGAGAGTCTGCCTTAGTTTGAGAGGCTGCCTTAGTTTGAGGGGTTGGCTTAGTTTGAGGGGCTGCCTTTGATTGAGTGGCTGCATTAGTTTGAGAGTCTGCCTTTGATTGAGCGGCTGCATTATTTTGAGGGGCTGCCGTAGATTGAGGGGCTGCATTAGTTTGAGGGGCTGCATTAGTTTGAGGGGGTGCATTAGTTTGAGGGGCTGCATTAGATTTAGGGGCTGCATTAGTTTGAGGGGCTGCATTAGATTGAGGGGCTGCATTACTTTGGGGAGATGCCTGAGTTTGAGGGGCTGCCTTAGATAGAGTTCTGCATTAGTTTGAGGCGCTGCATTAGTTTGAGGGGCTGCCATAGTTTGAGGGGCTGCCTTAATTTGAGCGGCTGCCTTAGTTTGAGGGGCTGCATTAGTTTGAGCGGCTGTCTTAGTTTGAGGGGCTGCCTTAGTTTGAGCGGCTGCCTTAGTTTGAGAGGCTGCCTGAGTTTGAGGGGCTGCCTTAGACTGAGGGGCTGCATTAGTTTGAGTGGCTGCATTGGTTTGAGTGTCTGCCTTAGTTTGAGGGGATGCCATGGTTTGAGGTGTTGGCTTAGTTAGAGGGGCTGCATTTGATTGAGTGGCTACATTAGTTTGAGGGCTGGCTTAGTTTAAGCGGCTGCCTTCTTTTGAGGGGATGCATTAGTTTGAGGGGCTGCCTTAGAATGAGGGGCTGCCATTGATTGAGGGGCTGCATTAGTTTGAGGGGCTGCATTAGTTTGAGCGGCTGCCTTAGTTTGAGCGGCTGCCTTAGTTTGAGGGGCTTCCTTAGTTTGAGCGGCTGCCTTAGTTTGAGGGGCTGGCTTTGTTTGAGAGGCTGCCTTAGTTTGAGATGCTGCCTTAGTTTGAGGGGCTGCCTTAGATTTAGGGGCTGCCTTAGATTTAGGGGCTGCCTTAGTTTGAGAGTCTGCCTTAGTTTGAGTGGCTGACATAGTTTGAGAGGCTGCCTTAGTTTGAGAGTCTGCCTTAGTTTGAGCGGCTGCCTTAGTTTGAGCGGCTGCCTTAGTTTGAGGGGCTTCCTTAGTTTGAGCGGCTGCCTTAGTTTGAGCGGCTGCCTTAGTTTGAGGGGCTTCCTTAGTTTGAGCGGCTGCCTGAGTTTGAGGGGCTGCCTTAGTTTGAGCGGCTGCCTTAGTTTGAGGGGCTGCATTAGTTTGAGCGGCTGTCTTAGTTTGAGGGGCTGCCTTAGTTTGAGCGGCTGCCTTAGTTTGAGGGGCTGCATTAGTTTGAGCGGCTGCCTTACTTTGAGAGGCTGCCTGAGTTTGAGGGGCTGCCTTAGTTTGAGCGGCTGCATTAGTTTGAGGGGCTGCCTTTGGTTGAGGCGCTCCCTTAGTTTGTGGGGATGCTTTACTTTAAGGGGCTGCATTAGTTTGAGAGTCTGCCTTAGTTTGAGAGGCTGCCTTAGTTTGAGGGGTTGGCTTAGTTTGAGGGGCTGCCTTTGATTGAGTGGCTGCATTAGTTTGAGAGTCTGCCTTTGATTGAGCGGCTGCATTATTTTGAGGGGCTGCCGTAGATTGAGGGGCTGCATTAGTTTGAGGGGCTGCATTAGTTTGAGGGGGTGCATTAGTTTGAGGGGCTTCATTAGATTTAGGGGCTGCATTAGTTTGAGGGGCTGCATTAGATTGAGGGGCTGCATTACTTTGGGGAGATGCCTGAGTTTGAGGGGCTGCCTTAGATAGAGTTCTGCATTAGTTTGAGGCGCTGCATTAGTTTGAGGGGCTGCCATAGTTTGAGGGGCTGCCTTAATTTGAGCGGCTGCCTTAGTTTGAGGGGCTGCATTAGTTTGAGCGGCTGTCTTAGTTTGAGGGGCTGCCTTAGTTTGAGCGGCTGCCTTAGTTTGAGAGGCTGCCTGAGTTTGAGGGGCTGCCTTAGACTGAGGGGCTGCATTAGTTTGAGTGGCTGCATTGGTTTGAGTGTCTGCCTTAGTTTGAGGGGATGCCATGGTTTGAGGTGTTGGCTTAGTTAGAGGGGCTGCATTTGATTGAGTGGCTACATTAGTTTGAGGGCTGGCTTAGTTTAAGCGGCTGCCTTCTTTTGAGGGGATGCATTAGTTTGAGGGGCTGCCTTAGAATGAGGGGCTGCCATTGATTGAGGGGCTGCATTAGTTTGAGGGGCTGCATTAGTTTGAGCGGCTGCCTTAGTTTGAGCGGCTGCCTTAGTTTGAGGGGCTTCCTTAGTTTGAGCGGCTGCCTTAGTTTGAGGGGCTGGCTTTGTTTGAGAGGCTGCCTTAGTTTGAGATGCTGCCTTAGTTTGAGGGGCTGCCTTAGATTTAGGGGCTGCCTTAGATTTAGGGGCTGCCTTAGTTTGAGAGTCTGCCTTAGTTTGAGTGGCTGACATAGTTTGAGAGGCTGCCTTAGTTTGAGAGTCTGCCTTAGTTCGAGCGGCTGCCTTAGTTTGAGAGGCCGCCTTAGTTTGACAGGCTGCCTTAGTTTGAGCAGCTGCCTTAGTTTGAGAGGCTGCCTGAGTTTGACAGGCTGCCTTAGTTTGAGGGGCTGCCTTACTTTGAGAGGCTGCCTTAGTTTGAAAGGCTGCCTTAGTTTGAGCGGCTGCCTTAGTTTGAGAGGCTGCCTGAGTTTGAGGGGCTGCCTTAGTTTGAGCGGCTGCATTCGTTTAAAGGGCTGCATTTTGTTGAGGCGCTCCCTTAGTTTGAGAGGCTGCCTTAGTTTGAGGGGCTGCCTTAGTTTGAGCGGCTGCCTTAGTTTGAGGGGCTGCATTAGTTTGAGCGGCTGCCTCATTTTGAGCGGCTGCATCAGATTGAGGGGCTGCATTAGTTTGAGCGGCTGCCTTTGTTTGAGCGGCTGCCTTAGTTTGAGGGGCTTCCTTAGTTTGAGCGGCTGCCTTACTTTGAGAGGCTGCCTGAGTTTGAGGGGCTGCCTTAGTTTGAGCGGCTGCATTAGTTTGAGGGGCTGCCTTTGGTTGAGGCGCTCCCTTAGTTTGTGGGGCTGCTTTACTTTAAGGGGCTGCATTAGTTTTAGAGTCTGCCTTAGTTTGAGGGGCTGCCTTAGTTTGAGGGGTTGGCTTAGTTTGAGGGGCTGCCTTTGATTGAGTGGCTGCATTAGTTTGAGAGTCTGCCTTTGTTTGAGCGGCTGCATTAATTTGAGGGGCTGCCTTAGATTGAGGGGCTGCATTAGTTTGAGGGGCCTGATTAGTTTGAGGGGGTGCATTAGTTTGAGGGGCGGCATTAGATTGAGGGGCTGCATTAGCTTGTGGGGCTGCATTAGATTGAGGGGCTGCATTACTTTGGGGGGATGCCTTAGTTTGAGGGGCTGCCTTAGATAGAGTTCTGCATTAGTTTGAGGCGCTGCATTAGTTTGAGGGGCTGCCATAGTTTGAGGGGCTGCCTTAATTTGAGCGGCTGCCTTAGTTTGAGGGGCTGCATTAGTTTGAGCGGCTGTCTTAGTTTGAGGGGCTGCCTTAGTTTGAGCGGATGCCTTAGTTTGAGAGGCTGCCTGAGTTTGAGGGGCTGCCTTAGAATGAGGGGCTGCATTAGTTTGAGCGTCTGTCTCAGTTTGAGGGGCTGCCTTAGTTTGAGCGGCTGCCTTAGTTTGAGGGGCTGCCTTAGTTTGAGCGGCTGCCTCAGTTTGAGCGGCTGCCATAGTTTGAGGGGCTGCCTTAGTTTGAGGGGCTGCCTTAGTTTGAGAGGCTGCCTGAGTTTGAGGGGCTGCCTTAGACTGAGGGGCTGCATTAGTTTGAGCGGCTGTCTCAGTTTGAGGGGCTGCCTTAGTTTGAGGGGCTGCCTTAGTTTGAGCGGATGACTTAGTTTGAGGGGCTGCATTAGTTTGACAGGCTGCCTTCGTTTGAGATGCTGCCTTAGTTTGAGAGTCTGCCTTAGTTTGAGGGGCTGCCTTAGTTTGAGAGTCTGCCTTAGTTCGAGCGGCTGCCTTAGTTTGAGAGGCCGCCTTAGTTTGACAGGCTGCCTGAGTTTGAGCAGCTGCCTTAGTTTGAGAGGCTGCCTGAGTTTGACAGGCTGCCTTAGTTTGAGGGGCTGCCTTACTTTGAGAGGCTGCCTTAGTTTGAGCGGCTGCCTTTGTTTGAGCGGCTGCCTTAGTTTGAGGGGCTGCCTTACTTTGAGAGGCTGCCTTAGTTTGACAGGCTGCCTTACTTTGAGAGGCTGCCTGAGTTTGAGGGGCTGCCTTAGTTTGAGCGGCTGCATTGGTTTGAGCGGCTGCCTTTGTTTGAGCGGCTGCCTTAGTTTGAGGGGCTTCCTTAGTTTGAGCGGCTGCCTTACTTTGAGAGGCTGCCTGAGTTTGAGGGGCTGCCTTAGTTTGAGCGGCTCCATTAGTTTGAGGGGCTCTCTTTGGTTGAGGCGCTCCCTTAGTTTGTGGGGCTGCTTTACTTTAAGGGGCTGCATTAGTTTGAGAGTCTGCCTTAGTTTGAGGGGCTGCCTTAGTTTGAGGGGTTGGCTTAGTTTGAGGGGCTGCCTTTGATTGAGTGGCTGCATTAGTTTGAGAGTCTGCCTTTGATTGAGCGGCTGCATTATTTTGAGGGGCTGCCATAGATTGAGGGGCTGCATTAGTTTGAGGGGCTGCATTAGTTTGAGGGGGTGCATTAGTTTGAGGGGCTGCATTAGATTGAGGGGCTGCATTAGTTTGAGGGGCTGCATTAGATTGAGGGGCTGCATTACTTTGGGGAGATGCCTTAGTTTGAGGGGCTGCCTTAGATAGAGTTCTGCATTAGTTTGAGGCGCTGCATTAGTTTGAGGGGCTGCCATAGTTTGAGGGGCTGCCTTAATTTGAGCGGCTGCCTTAGTTTGAGGGGCTGCATTAGTTTGAGCGGCTGTCTTAGTTTGAGGGGCTGCCTTAGTTTGAGCGGCTGCCTTAGTTTGAGAGGCTGCCTGAGTTTGAGGGGCTGCCTTAGACTGAGGGGCTGCATTAGTTTGAGTGGCTGCATTGGTTTGAGTGTCTGCCTTAGTTTGAGGGGATGCCTTAGTTTGAGGTGTTGGCTTAGTTAGAGGGGCTGCATTTGATTGAGTGGCTACATTAGTTTGAGGGGCTGGCTTAGTTTAAGCGGCTGCCTTCGTTTGAGGGGATGCATTAGTTTGAGGGGCTGCCTTAGAATGAGGGGCTGCCATTGATTGAGGGGCTGCATTAGTTTGAGTGGCTGCATTAGTTTGAGCGGCTGCCTTAGTTTGAGCGGCTGCCTTAGTTTGAGGGGCTTCCTTAGTTTGAGCGGCTGCCTTAGTTTGAGGGGCTGGCTTTGTTTGAGAGGCTGCCTTAGTTTGAGATGCTGCCTCAGTTTGAGGGGCTGCCTTAGATATAGGGGCTGCCTTAGTTTGAGAGTCTGCCTTAGTTTGAGTGGCTGACATAGTTTGAGAGGCTGCCTTAGTTTGAGAGTCTGCCTTAGTTTGAGTGGCTGCCTTAGTTTGAGGGGCTGCCTTAGTTTGAGAGTCTGCCTTAGTTCGAGCGGCTGCCTTAGTTTGAGAGGCTGCCTTAGTTTGAGCAGCTGCCTTAGTTTGAGAGGCTGCCTGAGTTTGACAGGCTGCCTTAGTTTGAGGCGCTCCCTTAGTTTGAGAGGCTGCCTTAATTTGAGGGGCTGCCTTAGTTTGAGCGGCTGCCTTAGTTTGAGGGGCTGCATTAGTTTGAGCGGCTGCCTCATTTTGAGCGGCTGCATCAGATTGAGGGGCTGCATTAGTTTGAGCGGCTGCCTTTGTTTGAGCGGCTGCCTTAGTTTGAGGGGCTTCCTTAGTTTGAGCGGCTGCCTTACTTTGAGAGGCTGCCTGAGTTTGAGGGGCTGCCTTAGTTTGAGGGGCTGCCTTAGATAGAGTTCTGCATTAGTTTGAGGCGCTGCATTAGTTTGAGGGGCTGCCATAGTTTGAGGGGCTGCCTTAATTTGAGCGGCTGCCTTAGTTTGAGGGGCTGCATTAGTTTGAGCGGCTGTCTTAGTTTGAGGGGCTGCCTTAGTTTGAGCGGCTGCCTTAGTTTGAGAGGCTGCCTGAGTTTGAGGGGCTGCCTTAGACTGAGGGGCTGCATTAGTTTGAGCGTCTGTCTCAGTTTGAGGGGCTGCCTTAGTTTGAGCTGCTGCCTTAGTTTGAGGGGCTGCCTTAGTTTGAGCGGCTGCCTCAGTTTGAGCGGCTGCCATAGTTTGAGGGGCTGCCTTAGTTTGAGGGGCTGCCTTAGTTTGAGAGGCTGCCTGAGTTTGAGGGGCTGCCTTAGACTGAGGGGCTGCATTAGTTTGAGCGGCTGTCTCAGTTTGAGGGGCTGCTTTAATTTGAGGGGCTGCCTTAGTTTGAGGGGCTGCCTTAGTTTGAGGGGCTGCCTTAGATTGAGCGGATGACTTAGTTTGAGGGGCTGCATTAGTTTGACAGGCTGCCTTCGTTTGAGATGCTGCCTGAGTTTGAGAGGCTGCCTTAGTTTCAGCTGCTGCCTTAGATTGAGGGGCTGCCTTAGTTTGAGAGGCTGCCATAGTTAGAGGGGCTGCCTTAGTTTGAGAGGCTGCCTTAGTTTGAGCGGCTGACATAGTTTGAGCGGCTGCCTTAGTTTGAGGGGCTGCCTTAGTTTGAGAGTCTGCCTTAGTTTGAGCGGCTGTCTTAGTTTGAGAGGCTGCCTTAGCTTGACAGGCTGCCTTAGTTTGAGCGGCTGACTTAGTTTGAGAGGCTGCCTGAGTTTGAAAGGCTGCCTTAGTTTGAGGGGCTGCCTTACTTTTAGAGGCTGCCTTAGTTTGACAGGCTGCCTTGGTTTGAGCGGCTGCCTCAGTTTGAGAGGCTGCCTGAGTTTGAGGGGCTGCCTTACTTTAAGGGGCTGCCTCAGTTTGAGCGGCTGCCATAGTTTGAGGGGCTGCCTTAGTTTGAGGGGCTGCCTTAGTTTGAGAGGCTGCCTGAGTTTGAGGGGCTGCCTTAGACTGAGGGGCTGCATTAGTTTGAGCGGCTGTCTCAGTTTGAGGGGCTGCCTTAGTTTGAGGGGCTGCCTTAGTTTGAGCGGATGACTTAGTTTGAGGGGCTGCATTAGTTTGACAGGCTGCCTTCGTTTGAGATGCTGCCTTAGTTTGAGAGTCTGCCTTAGTTTGAGGGGCTGCCTTAGTTTGAGAGTCTGCCTTAGTTCGAGCGGCTGCCTTAGTTTGAGAGGCCGCCTTAGTTTGACAGGCTGCCTGAGTTTGAGCAGCTGCCTTAGTTTGAGAGGCTGCCTGAGTTTGACAGGCTGCCTTAGTTTGAGGGGCTGCCTTACTTTGAGAGGCTGCCTTAGTTTGAGCGGCTGCCTTTGTTTGAGCGGCTGCCTTAGTTTGAGGGGCTGCCTTACTTTGAGAGGCTGCCTTAGTTTGACAGGCTGCCTTACTTTGAGAGGCTGCCTGAGTTTGAGGGGCTGCCTTAGTTTGAGCGGCTGCATTGGTTTGAGCGGCTGCCTTTGTTTGAGCGGCTGCCTTAGTTTGAGGGGCTTCCTTAGTTTGAGCGGCTGCCTTACTTTGAGAGGCTGCCTGAGTTTGAGGGGCTGCCTTAGTTTGAGCGGCTCCATTAGTTTGAGGGGCTCTCTTTGGTTGAGGCGCTCCCTTAGTTTGTGGGGCTGCTTTACTTTAAGGGGCTGCATTAGTTTGAGAGTCTGCCTTAGTTTGAGGGGCTGCCTTAGTTTGAGGGGTTGGCTTAGTTTGAGGGGCTGCCTTTGATTGAGTGGCTGCATTAGTTTGAGAGTCTGCCTTTGATTGAGCGGCTGCATTATTTTGAGGGGCTGCCATAGATTGAGGGGCTGCATTAGTTTGAGGGGCTGCATTAGTTTGAGGGGGTGCATTAGTTTGAGGGGCTGCATTAGATTGAGGGGCTGCATTAGTTTGAGGGGCTGCATTAGATTGAGGGGCTGCATTACTTTGGGGAGATGCCTTAGTTTGAGGGGCTGCCTTAGATAGAGTTCTGCATTAGTTTGAGGCGCTGCATTAGTTTGAGGGGCTGCCATAGTTTGAGGGGCTGCCTTAATTTGAGCGGCTGCCTTAGTTTGAGGGGCTGCATTAGTTTGAGCGGCTGTCTTAGTTTGAGGGGCTGCCTTAGTTTGAGCGGCTGCCTTAGTTTGAGAGGCTGCCTGAGTTTGAGGGGCTGCCTTAGACTGAGGGGCTGCATTAGTTTGAGTGGCTGCATTGGTTTGAGTGTCTGCCTTAGTTTGAGGGGATGCCTTAGTTTGAGGTGTTGGCTTAGTTAGAGGGGCTGCATTTGATTGAGTGGCTACATTAGTTTGAGGGGCTGGCTTAGTTTAAGCGGCTGCCTTCGTTTGAGGGGATGCATTAGTTTGAGGGGCTGCCTTAGAATGAGGGGCTGCCATTGATTGAGGGGCTGCATTAGTTTGAGTGGCTGCATTAGTTTGAGCGGCTGCCTTAGTTTGAGCGGCTGCCTTAGTTTGAGGGGCTTCCTTAGTTTGAGCGGCTGCCTTAGTTTGAGGG
The DNA here is from genome assembly GCF_036365525.1 of Heterodontus francisci. Classification (NCBI taxonomy): domain Eukaryota; kingdom Metazoa; phylum Chordata; class Chondrichthyes; order Heterodontiformes; family Heterodontidae; genus Heterodontus; species Heterodontus francisci. Next base: position 56,284,270 of record NC_090398.1, read on the forward strand.
GCTGGCTTTGTTTGAGAGGCTGCCTTAGTTTGAGATGCTGCCTCAGTTTGAGGGGCTGCCTTAGATATAGGGGCTGCCTTAGTTTGAGAGTCTGCCTTAGTTTGAGTGGCTGACATAGTTTGAGAGGCTGCCTTAGTTTGAGAGTCTGCCTTAGTTTGAGTGGCTGCCTTAGTTTGAGGGGCTGCCTTAGTTTGAGAGTCTGCCTTAGTTCGAGCGGCTGCCTTAGTTTGAGAGGCTGCCTTAGTTTGAGCAGCTGCCTTAGTTTGAGAGGCTGCCTGAGTTTGACAGGCTGCCTTAGTTTGAGGCGCTCCCTTAGTTTGAGAGGCTGCCTTAATTTGAGGGGCTGCCTTAGTTTGAGCGGCTGCCTTAGTTTGAGGGGCTGCATTAGTTTGAGCGGCTGCCTCATTTTGAGCGGCTGCATCAGATTGAGGGGCTGCATTAGTTTGAGCGGCTGCCTTTGTTTGAGCGGCTGCCTTAGTTTGAGGGGCTTCCTTAGTTTGAGCGGCTGCCTTACTTTGAGAGGCTGCCTGAGTTTGAGGGGCTGCCTTAGTTTGAGGGGCTGCCTTAGATAGAGTTCTGCATTAGTTTGAGGCGCTGCATTAGTTTGAGGGGCTGCCATAGTTTGAGGGGCTGCCTTAATTTGAGCGGCTGCCTTAGTTTGAGGGGCTGCATTAGTTTGAGCGGCTGTCTTAGTTTGAGGGGCTGCCTTAGTTTGAGCGGCTGCCTTAGTTTGAGAGGCTGCCTGAGTTTGAGGGGCTGCCTTAGACTGAGGGGCTGCATTAGTTTGAGCGTCTGTCTCAGTTTGAGGGGCTGCCTTAGTTTGAGCTGCTGCCTTAGTTTGAGGGGCTGCCTTAGTTTGAGCGGCTGCCTCAGTTTGAGCGGCTGCCATAGTTTGAGGGGCTGCCTTAGTTTGAGGGGCTGCCTTAGTTTGAGAGGCTGCCTGAGTTTGAGGGGCTGCCTTAGACTGAGGGGCTGCATTAGTTTGAGCGGCTGTCTCAGTTTGAGGGGCTGCTTTAATTTGAGGGGCTGCCTTAGTTTGAGGGGCTGCCTTAGTTTGAGGGGCTGCCTTAGATTGAGCGGATGACTTAGTTTGAGGGGCTGCATTAGTTTGACAGGCTGCCTTCGTTTGAGATGCTGCCTGAGTTTGAGAGGCTGCCTTAGTTTCAGCTGCTGCCTTAGATTGAGGGGCTGCCTTAGTTTGAGAGGCTGCCATAGTTAGAGGGGCTGCCTTAGTTTGAGAGGCTGCCTTAGTTTGAGCGGCTGACATAGTTTGAGCGGCTGCCTTAGTTTGAGGGGCTGCCTTAGTTTGAGAGTCTGCCTTAGTTTGAGCGGCTGTCTTAGTTTGAGAGGCTGCCTTAGCTTGACAGGCTGCCTTAGTTTGAGCGGCTGACTTAGTTTGAGAGGCTGCCTGAGTTTGAAAGGCTGCCTTAGTTTGAGGGGCTGCCTTACTTTTAGAGGCTGCCTTAGTTTGACAGGCTGCCTTGGTTTGAGCGGCTGCCTCAGTTTGAGAGGCTGCCTGAGTTTGAGGGGCTGCCTTACTTTAAGGGGCTGCATTAGTTTGAGAGGATGCCTTAGTTTGAGGGGCTGCATTAGTTTGAGCGGCTGCCTTAGTTTGAGCGGCTGCCTCATATTGAGGGGCTGCATTAGTTTGAGCGGCTGCCTTAGTTTGAGCGGCTGCCTTAGTTTGAGGGGCTTCCTTAGTTTGAGCGGCTGCCGTACTTTGAGAGGCTGCCTTAGTTAGAGATGCTGCTGCCTTTGGTTGAGGCGCTCCCTTAGTTAGATGGGCTGCATTAGTTTGAGCGGCTGCCCAGAGTTTGAGGGGCTGCCTTAGATTGAGCGGCTGCCTTAGTTTGAGGGTCTGCCTTACTTTGAGAGGCTGCCTTAGTTTGACAGGCTGCCTTAGTTTGAGCGGCTGCCTTAGCTGGAGAGGCTGCCTGACTTTGAGGGGCTGCCTTAGTTTGAGCGGCTGCATTAGTTTGAGGGGCTGCCTTGGGTTGAGGCGCTCCCTTAGTTTGAGGGGTTGCCTTACTTTAAGGGGCTGCATTAGTTTGAGGGGCTGCATTAGTTTGAGGGGTTTCATTCGAATGAGGGGCTGCCTTAGATTGAGGGGCTGCATTAGTTTGAGAGTCTGCCTTAGTTTGAGGGGATGCCTTCGTTTGAGGGGTTGGCTTAGTTAGAGGGGCTGCCTTAGTTTGAGGGGCTGCATTAGTTTGAGGGGTTTCATTAGAATGAGGGGCTGCCTTAGATTGAGGGGCTGCATTAGTTTGAGGGAGTGCCTTAGTTTGAGAGGCTGCCTTACTTTGAGGGGCTGCCTTAGTTTGAGCGGCTGCCTTAATTTGAGAGGCTGCCTTAGTTTGAGCGGCTGCCTTTGTTTGAGCGGCTGCCTTAGTTTGAGAGTCTGCATTAGTTTGAGCCGCTGCCTTAGTTTGAGGGGCTGCCTTAGTTTGAGAGTCTGCCTTAGTTTGAGCGGCTGCCTTAGTTTGAGGGTCTTCCTTACTTTTAGAGGCTGCCTTAGTTTGAGGGGCTTCCTTAATTTGAGCGGCTGCATTAGTTTGAGGGGCTCCTTTTAGTTGAGGCGCTCCCTTAGTTTGAGGGTCTGCCTTAATTTGAGAGTCTGCCTTAGTTTGAGCGGCTGCCTTAGTTTGAGGGTCTGCCTTACTTTTAGAGGCTGCCTTAGTTTGAGGGGCTGCCTTAATTTGAGCGGCTGCATTAGTTTGAGGGGCTGCCTTTGGTTGAGGCGCTCCCTTAGTTTGAGGGTCTGCCTTACTTTGACAGGCTGCCTTATTTTGAGCGGCTGCGTTAGTTTGAGAGGCTGCCTGGGTTTGAGGGGCTGCCTTAGTTTGAGCGGCTGCATTAGTTTGAGAGTCTGACTTTGATAGAGTGGCTGCATTAGTTTGAGGGGCTGACTTAGTTTGAGGGGCTTCATTAGTTTGAGTGGGTACATTAGTTTGAGGGGCTGCCTTAGATTGAGGGGCTGCATTAGTTTGAGGGGCTGCAACAGTTTGAGGGGCTGCATTAGTTTGAGGGGCTGCATTAGATTAAGGGACAGCCTTTGTTTGAGAGGCTGCCTAAGTTTGAGGGGCTGCCTTCGTTTGAGGGGCTGCCATAGTTTGAGGGGCTGCCTTAATTTGAGCGGCTGCCTTAGTTTGAGGGGCTGCATTAGTTTGAGCGACTGTCTTAGTTTGAGGGGCTGCCTTAGTTTGAGCGGCTGCCTTAGATTGAGAGGCTGCCTGAGTTTGAGGGGCTGCTTTAGACTGAGGGGCTGCATTAGTTTGAGCGGCTGTCTCAGTTTGAGGGGCTGCCTTAGTTTGAGCGGCTGCCTGAGTTTGAGGGGCTGCCTTAGTTTGAGCGGCTGCCTTAGTTTGAGGGGCTGCCTTAGTTTGAGCGGCTGCCTTGGTTTGAGGGGCAGCATTAGTTTGAGGGGCTGTCTTAGATTAAGGGGCTGCCTTAGATTGAGGGGCTGCATTAGTTTGAGAGTCTGCCTTAGTTTGAGGGGATGCCTTAGTTTGAGGGGTTGGCTTTGTTTGAGGGGCTGCCTTAGATTGAGTGGCTGCATTAGTCTGAGAGTCTGCCTTCGTATGAGGGGATGCCTTAGTTTGAGGGGCTGCCTTTGGTTGAGGCGCTCCCTTAGTTTGAGGGGCTGCCTTAGTTTGAGGGGCTGCCTTAGTTTGAGTGGTTGGCTGAGTTTGAGGGGCTGCCTTTGATTGGGTGGCTGCATTAGTTTGAGAGCTTGCCTTTGATTGAGTGGCTGCATTAGTTTGAGGGGCTGCATTAGATTGAGGGTCTGCATTTGTTTGAGGGGCTGCATTACTTTGAGGGGCTGCCTTAGTTTGAGGGGCTGTCTTAGTTAGAGGGGTTGGCTTAGTTTGAGGGGCTGCCTTAGATTGAGTGGCTGCATTAGTTTGAGTGTCTGCCTTAGTTTGAGGAAATTCCTTAGTTTGAGGGGTTGGCTTAGTTAGAGGGGTTGCCTTAGTTTGAGGGGCTGCATTAGTATGAGGGGTTGCAGTAGAATGAGGGGCTGCCTTAGATTGAGGGGCTGCATTAGTTTGAGAGTCTGCCTTAGTTTGAGGGGCTGCCTTAGTTTGAGGGGTTGGCTGAGTTTGAGGGGCTGCCTTTGATTGAGTGGCTGCATTAGTTTGAGAGTCTGCCTTTGATTGAGTGGCTGCATTAGTTTGAGGGGTTGCAATAGATTGAGGGGTTGCAATAGATTGAGGGTCTGCATTAGTTTGAGGGGCTGCATTATTTTGAGGGGCTGCCTTAGTTTGAGGGGCTGCTTTAGTTTGAGGGGTTGGCTTAGTTTGAGGGACTGCCTTACATTTAGAGGCTGCATTAGTTTGAGGGGCTTCTTTTAGTTGAGGCGCTCCCGTAGTTTGAGGGTCTGCCTTAGTTTGAGAGTCTGCCCTGGCTTGAGCGGCTGCCTTAGTTTGAGGGTCTGCCTTACTTTTAGAGGCTGCCTTAGTTTGAGGGGCTGCCTTAATTTGAGCGGCTGCATTAGTTTGAGGGGCTGCCTTTGGTTGAGGCGCTCCCTTAGTTTGAGGGTCTGCCTTACTTTGACAGGCTGCCTTAGTTTGAGCGGCTGCGTTAGTTTGAGAGGCTGCCTGGGTTTGAGGGGTTGCCTTAGTTTCAGCGGCTGCCTTAGTTTGAGAGGCTGCCGGAGTTTGAGGGGCTGCCTTGGTTTGAGCGGCTGCATTAGTTTGAGGGGCTGCCTTTGGTTGAGGCGCTCCCTTAGTTTGTAGGGCTGCGTTACTTTCAGGGGCAGCGTCAGTTTGAGAGTCTGCGTTAGTTTGAGAGGCTGCCTGGGTTTGAGGGGCTGCCTTCGTTTGAGCGGCTGCATTAGTTTGAGAGTCTGCCTTTGATTGAGTGGCTGCATTAGTTTGAGGGGCTGACTTAGTTTGAGGGGCTGCCTTAGTTTGAGCGGCTGCGTTAGTTTGAGAGGCTGACTGGGTTTGAGGGGCTGCCTTCGTTGGAGCGGCTGCATTAGTTTGAGAGTCTGCCTTTGATTGAGTGGCTGCATTAGTTTGAGGGGCTGACTTAGTTTGAGGGGCTGACGTAGTTTGAGGGGCTGCATTTGTTTGATGGGCTGCCTTAGATTGAGGGCTGCATTAGTTTGAGGGGCTGCCTTAGTTTGAGGGGCTGCATTAGTTTGATGGGATGCTTTATTTTGAGCGGCTGCCTTAGTTGAGGGGCTGCCTTAGATTGAGGGGCTGCCTTAGTTTGAGGGGCTGCCTTAGATTGAGCGGCTGACTTAGTTTGAGAGGCTGCCTCAGTTTGAGAGTCGGCCTTAGTTTGAGCGGCTGCCTTAGTTTGAGGGGTTGCCTTAGTTTGAGAGTCTGCCTTAGTTTGAGCGGCTGCCTTAGTTTGACAGGCTGCCATAGTTTCAGCGGCTGCCTTAGTTTGAGAGGCTGCCTGAGTTTGAGGGGCTGCCTTGGTTTGAGCGGCTGCATTAGTTTGAGAGTCTGCCTTAGTTTGAGGGGCTGCCTTATTTTGTGGGGTTGGCTTAGTTTGAGGGGCTGCCTTTGATTGAGTGGCTGCATTAGTTTGAGGGGCTGCCTTTGATTGAGGGGCTGCATTAGTTTGAGTGGCTGCATTGGTTAGAGTGGGTACATTAGTTTGAGGGGCTGCCTTATATTGAGGGGTTGCATTAGTTTAAGGGGCTGCCTTAGTTTCAGGGGCTGCCTTAGTTTGTGGGGTTGGCTTAGTTTGAGGGGCTGCCTTTGATTGAGTGGCTGCATTAGTTTGAGAGTCTGCCTTTGATTGAGTGGATGCATTAGTTTGAGGGGCTGCATTGGTTTGAGTGGGTACATTAGTTTGAGGGGCTGCCTTAGATTGAGGCGCTGCATTAGTTTGAGGGGCGGCCTTTGTTTGAGGGGCTGCCTTAGGTAGAGTTCTGCATTAGTTTGAGGGGCTGCATTAGTTTAAGGGGCAGCCTTAGTTTGAGAGGCTGGCTAAGTTTGAGGGGCTGCCTTCGTTTGAGAGTCTGCCATAGTTTGAGGGGCTGCCTTAATTTGAGCGGCTGCCTTCGTTTGAGGGGCTGCATTAGTTTGAGCGACTGTCTTAGTTTGAGCGACTGTCTTAGATTGAGAGGCTGCCTGAGTTTGAGGGGCTGCTTTAGACTGAGGGGCTGCATTAGTTTGAGCGGCTGTCTCAGTTTGAGGGGCTGCCTTAGTTTGAGCGGCTTCCTTAGTTTGAGCGGCTGCCTGAGTTTGAGGGGCTGCCTTAGTTTGAGGGGCTGCCTTAGTTTGAGGGGCTGCCATAGTTTGAGCGGCTGCCTTGGTTTGAGGGGCTGCATTAGTTTGAGGGGCTGTCTTAGATTAAGGGGTTGCATTAGTTTAAGGGGCTGCCTTGGATTGAGGGGCTGCATTAGTTTGAGAGTCTGCCTTAGTTTGAGGGGATGCCTTAGTTTGAGGGGTTGGCTTTGTTTGAGGGGCTGCCTGAGATTGAATGGCTGCATTAGTTTGAGAGTCTGCCTTAATATGAGGGGATGCCTTCGTTTGATGGGTTGGCTTAGTTAGTGGGGCTGCCTTAGTTTTAGGGGCTGCCTTTGGTTGAGGCGCTCCCTTAGTTTGAGGGGCTGCCTTACTTTAAGGGGCTGCATTAGTTTGAGAGTCTGCCTTAGTTTGAGGGGCTGCCTTAGTTTGAGTGGTTGGCTGAGTTTGAGGGGCTGCCTTTGATTGAGTGGCTGCATTAGTTTGAGAGCTTGCCTTTGATTGAGTGGCTGCATTAGTTTGAGGGGCTGTATTAGATTGAGGGTCTGCATTTGTTTGAGGGGCTGCATTATTTTGAGTGGCTGCCTTAGTTTGAGGGGCTGTCTTAGTTTGAGGGGTTGGCTTAGTTTGAGGGGCTGCCTTAGATTGAGGGGCTGCATTAGTTTGAGAGTCTGCCTTAGTTTGAGGGGATTCCTTAGTTTGAGGGGTTGGCTTAGTTAGAGGGGCTGCCATAGTTTGAGGGGCTGCATTAGTTTGAGGGGTTGCATTAGAATGGGGGGCTGCCTTCGATTGAGGGGCTGCATTAGTTTGAGAGTCTGCCTTAGTTTGAGGGGCTGCCTTAGTTTGAGGGGTTGGCTTAGTTTGAGGGGCTGCCTTTGATTGAGTGGCTCCATTAGTTTGAGAGTCTGCCTTTGATTGAGTGGCTGCCTTTGATTGAGGAGCTGCATTAGTTTGAGGGGCTGCATTGGTTTGAGTGGGTACATTAGTTTGAGGGGCTGCCTTAGATTGAGGGGCTGCATTAGTTTGAGGGGCTGCCTTTGATTGAGGGGCTGCATTAGTTTGAGGGGCTGCATTGGCTTGAGTGGGTACATTAGTTTGAGGGGCTGCCTTAGATTGAGGGGCTGCATTAGTTTGAGGGGCTGCCTTAGTTTGAGGGGCTGCATTAGTTTAAGGGGCAGCCTTAGTTTGAGAGGCTGGCTAAGTTTGAGGGGCTGCCTTCGTTTGAGAGTCTGCCATAGTTTGAGGGGCTGCCTTAATTTGAGCGGCTGCCTTAGTTTGAGGGGCTGCATTAGTTTGAGCGACTTTCTTAGTTTGTGGGGCTGCCTTAGTTTGAGCGGCTGCCTTAGATTGAGACGCTGCCTGAGTTTGAGGGGCTGCTTTAGACTGAGGGGCTGCATTAGTTTGAGCGGCTGTCTCAGTTTGAGGGGCTGCATAGTTTGAGAGTCTGCCTTAGTTTGAGCGGCTGTCTTCGTTTGAGGGTCTGCCTTACATTTAGAGGCTGCCTTAGTTTGAGGGGCTGCCTTAATTTGAGCGGCTGAATTAGTTTGAGGGGCTGCTTTTAGTTGAGGCGCTCCCTTAGTTTGAGGGTCTGCCTTGGTTTGAGAGTCTGCCTTAGTTTGAGCGGCTGCCTTAGTTTGAGGGTCTGACTTAGTTTTAGAGGCTGCCTTAGTTTGAGGGGCTGCATTAGTTTGAGCGGCTGCATTAGTTTGAGGGGCTGCATTTGGTTGAGGCGCTCCCTTAGTTTGAGGGTCTGCCTTACTTTGACAGGCTGCCTTAGTTTGAGCGGCTGCGTTAGTTTGAGAGGCTGCCTGGGTTTGAGGGGCTGCCTTCGTTTGAGCGGCTGCATTAGTTTGAGAGTCTGCCTTTGATTGAGTGGCTGCATTAGTTTGAGGGTCTGCCTTACTTTGACAGGCTGCCTTAGTTTGAGCGGCTGCGTTAGTTTGAGAGGCTGCCTGGGTTTGAGGGGCTGCCTTCGCTTGAGGGGCTGCATTTGTTTGATGGGCTGCCTTAGATTGAGGGCTGCATTAGTTTGAGGGGCTGCCTTAGTTTGAGGGGCTGCATTAGTTTGATGGGATGCTTTATTTTGAGCGGCTGCCTTAGTTGAGGGGCTGCCTTAGATTGAGGGGCTGCCTTAGTTTGAGGGGCTGCCTTAGATTGAGCGGCTGACTTAGTTTGAGAGGCTGCCTCAGTTTGAGAGTCGGCCTTAGTTTGAGCGGCTGCCTTAGTTTGAGGGGTTGCCTTAGTTTGAGAGTCTGCCTTAGTTTGAGCGGCTGCCTTAGTTTGAGGGGCTGCCTTGGTTTGAGCGGCTGCATTAGTTTGAGGGGCTGCCTTTGGTTGAGGCGCTCCCTTAGTTTGTAGGGCTGCCTTACTTTCAGCGGCAGCGTCAGTTTGAGAGTCTGCCTTAGTTTGAGGGGCTGCCTTAGTTTGTGGGGTTGGCTTAGTTTGAGGGGCTGCCTTTGATTGAGTGGCTGCATGAGTTTGAGAGTCTGCCTTTGATTGAGTGGCTGCATTAGTTTGAGGGGCTGCCTTTGATTGAGGGGCTGCATTAGTTTGAGTGGCTGCATTGGTTTGAGTGGGTACATAATTTGAGGGGCTGCCTTAGATTGAGGGGCTGCATTAGTTTGAGGGGCTGCCTTAGTTTGAGGGGCTGCCTTAGTTTGAGCGGCTGCATTATTTTGAGGAGCTGCCTTTGGTTGAGGCGCTCCCTTAGTTTGTAGGGCAGCCGTACTTTCACGGGCAGCGTCAGTTTGAGAGTCTGCCTTAGTTTGAGGGGCTGCCTTAGTTTGAATGGCTGCCATAGTTTGAGCGGCTGCCTTGGTTTGAGGGGCTGCATTAGTTTGAGGGGCTGTCTTAGATTAAGGGGCTGCCTTGGATTGAGGGGCTGGATTAGTTTGAGAGTCTGCCTTAGTTTGAGGGGATGCCTTAGTTTGAGGGGTTGGCTTTGTTTGAGGGGCTGCCTGAGATTGAGTGGCTGCATTAGTTTCAGAGTCTGCCTTAATATGAGGGGATGCCTTAGTTTGATGGGTTGGCTTAGTTAGTGGGGCTGCCTTAGTTTTAGGGGCTGCCTTTGGTTGAGGCGCTCCCTTAGTTTGAGGGGCTGCCTTACTTTAAGGGGCTGCATTAGTTTGAGAGTCTGCATTATTTTGAGGGGCTGCCTTAGTTTGAGGGGCTGTCTTAGTTTGAGGGGTTGGCTTAGTTTGAGGGGCTGCCTTAGATTGAGGGGCTGCATTAGTTTGAGAGTCTGCCTTAGTTTGAGGAGATTCCTTAGTTTGAGGGGTTGGCTTAGTTAGAGGGGCTGCCTTAGTTTGAGGGGCTGCATTAGTCTGAGGGGTTGCATTAGAATGAGGGGCTGCCTTCGATTGAGGGGCTGCATTAGTTTGAGAGTCTGCCTTAGTTTGAGGGGCTGCCTTAGTTTGAGGGGTTGGCTGAGTTTGAGGGGCTGCCTTTGATTGAGTGGCTGCATTAGTTTGAGAGTCTGCCTTTGATTGAGTGGCTGCATTAGTTTGAGGGGCTGCATTAGATTGAGGGTCTGCATTAGTTTGAGGGGCTGCATTATTTTGAGGGGCTGCCTTAGTTTCAGGGGTTGGCTTAGTGTGAGGGGCTGCCTTAGATTGTGTGGCTGCATTAGTTTGAGAGTCTGCCTTAGTTTGAGGGGATGCCTTCGTTTGAGGGGCTGCATTAGTCTGAGGGGTTGCATTAGAATGAGGGGCTGCCTTACATTGAGGGGCTGCATTACTTTGAGGGAGTGCCTTAGTTTGAGAGGCTGCCTTACTCTGAGGGGCTGCCTTAGTTTGAGCGGCTGCCTTAATTTGAGAGGCTGCCTTAGTTTGAGCGGCTGCCTTAGTTTGAGCGGCTGCCTTAGTTTGAGAGTCTGCATTAGTTTGAGCGGCTGCCTTAGTTTGAGGGGCTGCCTTAGTTTGAGAGTCTGTTTAGTTTGAGCGGCTGCCTTAGTTTGAGGATCTGCCTTACTTTTAGAGGCTGCATTAGTTTGAGGGGCTGCCTTAATTTGAGCGGCTGCATTAGTTTGAGGGGCTGCTTTTAGTTGAGGCGCTCCCTTAGTTTGAGGGTCTGCCTTAGTTTGAGAGTCTGCCTTAGTTTGAGCGGCTGCCTTAGTTTGAGGGTCTGCCTTACTTTTAGAGGCTGCCTTAGTTTGAGGGGCTGCCTTAATTTGAGCGGCTGCATTAGTTTGAGGGGCTGCCTTTGGTTGAGGCGCTCCCTTAGTTTGAGGGTCTGCCTTACTTTGACAGGCTGCCTTAGTTTGAGCGGCTGCGTTAGTTTGAGAGGCTGCCTGGGTTTGAGGGGCTGCCTTCGTTTGAGCGGCTGCATTAGTTTGAGAGTCTGCCTTTGATTGAATGGCTGCATTAGTTTGAGGGGCTGACAGTTTGAGGGGCTGACGTAGTTTGAGGGGCTGCATTAGTTTGAGGGGCTGCCTTAGTTTGAGGGGCTGCCTTAGTTTGAGGGGCTGCATTAGTTTAATGGGATGCTTTATTTTGAGCGGCTGCCTTAGTTGAGGGGCTGCCTTAGATTGAGGGGCTGCCTTAGATTGAGGGGCTGCATTAGTTTGAGCGGCTGCCTTAGTTTGAGGGGCTGCCTTAGTTTGAGTGGCTGCCTTAGATTGAGCGGCAAACTTACTTTGAGAGGTTGCCTTAGTTTGAGAGTCTGCCTTAGTTTGAGCGGCTGCCTTAGTTTGAGGGGTTGCCTTAGTTTGATAGTCTGCCTTAGTTTGAGCGTCTGCCTTAGTTTGACAGGCTGCCTTAGTTTCAGTGGCTGCCTTAGTTTGAGAGGCTGCCTGAGTTTGAGGAGCTGCCTTAGTTTGAGCGGCTGCCTTTGATTGAGTGGCTGCATTAGTTTGAGGGGCTGCCTTAGATTGAGGGGCTGCATTAGTTTGAGGGGCTGCATTAGTTTGAGGGGGTGCATTAGTTTGAGGGGCTGCCATTGATTGAGGGGCTGCCTTAGTTTGAGGGGCTGCCTTAGATTGAGCGGCAAACTTACTTTGAGAGGCTGCCTTAGTTTGAGAGTCTGCCTTAGTTTGAGCGGCTGCCTTAGTTTGAGGGGTTGCCTTAGTTTGATAGTCTGCCTTAGTTTGAGCGTCTGCCTCAGTTTGACAGGCTGCCTTAGTTTCAGCGTCTGCCTTAGTTTGAGAGGCTGCCTGAGTTTGAGGCGCTCCCTTAGATTGTAGGGCTGCCTTACTTTCAGGGGCAGCGTCAGTTTGAGAGTCTGCCTTAGTTTGAGGGGCTGCCTTAGTTTGAGGGGCTGCCTTTGATTGAGTGGCTGCATTAGTTTGAGAGTCTGCCTTTGATTGAGTGGCTGCATTAGTTTGAGGGGCTGTCTTAGATTGAGGGGCTGCATTAGTTTGAGGGGCTGCATTAGTTTGAGGGGCTGCCATTGATTGAGGGGCTGCCTTAGTTTGAGGGGCTGCCTTAGTTTGAGGGGCTACCTTAGATTGAGAGGCAAACTTACTTTGAGAGGCTGCCTTAGTTTGAGAGTCTGCCTTAGTTTGAGCGGCTGCCTTAGTTTGAGGGGTTGCCTTAGTTTGATAGTCTGCCTGAGTTTGAGCGTCTGCCTTAGTTTGACAGGCTGCCTTAGTTTCAGCGGCTGCCTTAGTTTGAGAGGCTGCCTGAGTTTGAGGGGCTGCCTTAGTTTGAGCGGCTGCATTAGTTTGAGCGGCTGCCTTTGGTTGAGGCGCTCCCTTAGATTGTAGGGCTGCCTTACTTACAGGGGCAGCGTCAGTTTGAGAGTCTGCCTTAGTTTGAGGGGCTGCCTTAGTTTGTGGGGTTGGCTTAGTTTGAGGGGCTGCCTTTGATTGAGTGGCTGCATTAGTTTGAGAGTCTGCCTTTGATTGAGTGGCTGCATTAGTTTGAGGGGCTGCATTAGATTGAGGGGCTGCATTAGTTTGAGGGGCTGCATTAGTTTGAGGGGCTGCATTAGTTGAGGGGTTGCATTAGAATGAGGGGCTGCCTTCGATTGAGGGGCTGCTTTAGTTTGAGAGTCTGCCTTTGATTGAGTGGCTGCATTAGTTTGAGGGGCTGCATTATTTTGAGGGGCTGCCTTAGTTTAAGGGGTTGGCTTAGTTTGAGGGGCTGCCTCATATTGAGTGGCTGCATTAGTTTGAGAGACTGCCTTAGTTTGAGGGGATGCCTTCGTTTGAGGGGTTGGCTTAGTTAGAGGGGCTGCCTTAGTTTGAGAGGCTGCATTACTTTGAGGGAGTGCCTTAGTTTGAGAGGCTGCCTTACTTTGATGAGGGGCTGCCATAGTTTGAGCGGCTGCCTTAATTTGAGAGGCTGCCTTAGTTTGAGCGGCTGCCTAGGTTTGAGCGGCTGCCTTAGTTTGAGAGTCTGCATTAGTTTGAGCGGCTGCCTTAGTTTGAGGGGCTGCCTTAGTTTGACAGTCTGCCTTAGTTTGAGCGGCTGCCTTAGTTTGAGGGTCTGCCTTACTTTTAGAGGCTCCATTAGTGTGAGGGGCTGCCTTAATTTGAGCGGCTGCATTAGTTTGAGGGACTGCTTTTAGTTGAGGCGCTCCCTTAGTTTGAGGGTCTGCCTTAGTTTGAGAGTCTGCCTTCGTTTGAGCGGCTGCCTTAGTTTGAGGGTCTGCCTTAGTTTGAGAGTCTGCCTTCGTTTGAGCGGCTGCCTTAGTTTGAGGGTCTGCCTTACTTTTCGAGGCTGCCTTAGTTTGAGGGGCTGCCTTAATTTGAGCGGCTGCATTAGTTTGAGGGGCTGCCTTTGGTTGAGGCGCTCCCTTAGTTTGTAGGGCTGCCTTACTTTAAGGGGCAGCGTCAGTTTGAGAGTCTGCCTTAGTTTGAGGGGCTGCCTTAGTTTGAGGGGCTGCCTTTGATTGAGTGGCTGCATTAGTTTGAGAGTCTGCCTTTGATTGAGTGGCTGCATTAGTTTGAGGGGCTGCCTTAGATTGAGGGGCTGCATTAGTTTGAGGGGCTGCATTAGTTTCAGGGGGTGCATTAGTTTGAGGGGCTGCCTTTGATTGAGGGGCTGCCTTAGTTTGAGAGTCTGCCTTAGTTTGAGCGGCTGCCTTAGTTTGAGGGGTTGCCTTAGTTTGATAGTCTGCCTTAGTTTGAGCGTCTGCCTTAGTTTGAGCGGCTGCCTTAGTTTCAGCGGCTGCCTTAGTTTGAGAGGCTGCCTGAGTTTGAGGGGCTGCCTTAGTTTGAGCGGCTGCATTAGTTTGAGCGGCTGCCTTTGGTTGAGGCGCTCCCTTAGATTGAGGGGCTGCCTTAGATTGAGGGGCTGCATTGGTTTGAGTGGGTACATTAGTTTGAGGGGCTGCCTTAGATTGAGGGGCTGCCTTAGATTGAGGGGCTGCCTTAGATTGAGGGGCTGCATTAGTTTGAGGGGCTGCTTTAGTTTGAAGGGGCTGCCTTACGTAGAGTTCTGCATTAGTTTGAGGGGCTGCATTATTTTGAGCGGCTGCCTTAGTTGAGGGGCTGCCTTAGATTGAGGGCCTGCATTAGTTTGAGCGGCTGCCTTAGTTTGAGGGGCTGCCTTAGTTTGAGGGGCTGCCTTCGATTGAGCGGCAAACTTAGTTTGAGAGGCTGCGTTAGTTTGAGAGTCTGCCTTAGTTTGAGCGGCTGCCTTAGTTTGAGGGGTTGCCTTAGTTTGATAGTCTGCCTTAGTTTGAGCGGCTCCCTTAGTTTGAGGGTCTGCCTTAGTTTGAGCGGCTGCATTAGTTTGAGGGTCTGACTTAGTTTGAGGGGCTGACGTAGTTTGAGGGGCTGCATTTGTTTGATGGGATGCTTTATTTTGAGCGGCTCCCTTAGTTTGAGGGGCTGCCTTAGTTTGAGCGGATGTATTAGTTTGAGCGGCTGCCTTAGGTTGAGGCGCTCCCTCAGTTTGTAGGGCTGCCTTACCTTCAGGGGCAGCGTCAGTTTGAGAGTCTGCCTTAGATTGAGGGGCTGCCTTAGTTTGTGGGGTTGGCTTAGTTTGAGGGGCTGCCTTTGATTGAGGGGCTGCATTAGTTTGATGGGCTGCATTGGTTTGAGTGGGTACATTAGTTTTAGGGGCTGCCTTAGATTGAGGGGCTGCATTAGTTTGAGGGGCTGCATTAGGTTGAGGTGCTGCATTAGTTTGAGAGGCTGCCTAAGTTTGAGGGGCTGCCTTAATTTGAGCCGCTGCCTTAGTTTGAGGGGCTGCCTTAATTTGAGCGGCTGCCTTAGTTTGAGGGGGTGCATTAGTTTGAGCGACTGTCTTAGTTTGAGGGGCTGCCTTAGTTTGAGCGGCTGCCTTAGATTGAGAGGCTGCCTGAGTTTGAGGGGCTGCTTTAGACTGAGGGGCTGCATTAGTTTGAGCGGCTGTCTCAGTTTGATGGGCTGCCTTAGTTTGAGCGGCTGCCTGAGTTTGAGGGGCTGCCTTTGATTGAGGGTCTGCATTAGTTTGAGGGGCTGCATTATTTTGAGGGGCTGCCTTAGTTTGAGGGGTTGGCTTAGTTTGAGGGGCTGCCTCATATTGAGTGGCTACATTAGTTTGAGAGACTGCCTTAGTTTGAGGGGATGCCTTCATTTGAGGGGTTGGCTTAGTTAGAGGGGCTGCCTTAGTTTGAGGGGCTGCATTACTTTGAGGGAGTGCCTTAGTTTGAGAGGCTGCCTTACTTTGAGGGGCTGCCATAGTTTGAGCGGCTGCCTTAATTTGAGAGGCTGCCTTAGTTTGAGCGGCTGCCTAGGTTTGAGCGGCTGCCTTAGTTTGAGAGTCTGCATTAGATTGAGCGGCTGCATTAGTTTGAGCGGCTGCCTTAGTTTGAGAGTCTGCCTTCGTTTGAGCGGCTGCCTTAGTTTGAGGGTCTGCCTTAATTTGAGCGGCTGCATTAGTTTGAGGGGCTGCCTTACATTTAGAGGCTGCCTTAGTTTGAGGGGCTGCCATAATTTGATCGGCTGCATTAGTTTGAGGGGCTGCTTTTAGTTGAGGCGCTCCCTTAGTTTGAGGGTCTGCCTTAGTTTGAGAGTCTGCCCTGGCTTGAGCGGCTGCCTTAGTTTGAGGGTCTGCCTTACTTTTAGAGGCTGCCTTAGTTTGAGGGGCTGCCTTAATTTGAGCGGCTGCATTAGTTTGAGGGGCTGCCTTTGGTTGAGGCGCTCCCTTAGTTTGAGGGTCTGCCTTAGTTTGAGCGGCTGCATTAGTTTGAGGGTCTGACTTAGTTTGAGGGGCTGACGTAGTTTGAGGGGCTGCATTTGTTTGATGGGATGCTTTATTTTGAGCGGCTGCCTTAGTTTGATGGGCTGTCTCAGTTTGAGGGGCTGCCTTAGATTGAGCGGCTGTCTTAGTTTGAGAGGCTGCCTTAGTTTGAGAGTCTGCCTTAATTTGAGGGACTGCCTTAGTTTGAGGGGCTGCCTTTGATTGAGTGGCTGCATTAGTTTGAGGGGCTGCCTTAGATTGAGGGGCTGCATTAGTTTGAGGGGCTGCATTAGTTTGAGGGGCTGCATTAGTTTGAGGGGGTGCATTAGTTTGAGGGGCTGCCTTTGATTGAGGGGCTGCATTAGTTTGAGGGGCTGCATTAGTTTGAGTGGGTACATTAGTTTGAGGGGCTGCCTTAGATTGAGGGTCTGCCTTACTTTTCGAGGCTGCCTTAGTTTGAGGGGCTGCCTTAGTTTGAGGGTCTGCCTTACTTTTCGAGGCAGCCTTAGTTTGAGGGGCTGCCTTAATTTGAGCGGCTGCATTAGTTTGAGGGGCTGCCTTTGGTTGAGGCGCTCCCTTAGTTTGAGGGTCTGCCTTACTTTGACAGGCTGCCTTATTTTGAGCGGCTGCGTTAGTTTGAGAGTCTGCCTTTGATTGAGTGGCTGCATTAGTTTGAGGGTCTGACGTCGTTTGAGGGGCTGCATTTGTTTGATGGGATGCTTTATTTTGAGCGGCTGCCTTAGTTGAGGGGCTGCCTCAGATTGAGGGGCTGCCTTAGATTGAGCGGCTGACTTAGTTTGAGAGGCTGCCTTAGTTTGAGAGTCTGCCTTAGTTTGAGCGGCTGCCTTAGTTTGAGGGGTTGCCTTAGTTTGAGAGTCTGCCTTAGTTTGAGCGGCTGCCTTAGTTTGAGAGGCTGCCTGAGTTTGAGGGGCTGCCTTAGTTTGAGCGGCTGCATTAGTTTGAGGGGCTGCCTTAGATTGTGGGGCTGCATTAGTTTGAGGGGCTGCATTAGTTTGAGGGGGTGCATTAGTTTGAGGGGCTGCCTTTGATTGAGGGGCTGCATTAGTTTGAGGGGCTGCATTAGTTTGAGTGGGTACATTAGTTTGAGGGGCTGCCTTAGATTGAGGGGCTGCATTAGTTTGAGGGGCTGCATTAGTTTGAGGGGCTGCATTAGTCTGAGGGGCTGCCTTAGATAGAGTTCTGCATTAGTTTGATGGGCTGCCTTTGGTTGAGGCGCTCCCTTAGTTTGAGGGGCTGCCTTACTTTAAGGGGCTGCATTAGTTTGAGAGTCTGCCTTAGTTTGAGGGGCTGCCTTAGTTTGAGTGGTTGGCTTAGTTTGAGGGGCTGCCTTTGATTGAGTGGCTGCATTAGTTTGAGAGCTTGCCTTTGATTGATGGGCTGCATTAGATTGAGGGGCTGCATTAGATTGAGGGGCTGCATTAGATTGAGGGGCTGCATTTGTTTGAGGGGCTGCATTACTTTGAGGGGCTGCCTTAGTTTGAGGGGCTGCCTTAATTTGAGGGACTGCCTTAGTTTGAGGGGCTGCCTTTGATTGAGTGGCTGCATTAGTTTGAGGGGCTGCCTTAGATTGAGGGGCTGCATTAGTTTGAGGGGCTGCATTAGTTTGAGGGGCTGCATTAGTTTGAGGGGGTGCATTAGTTTGAGGGGCTGCCTTTGATTGAGGGGCTGCATTAGTTTGAGGGGCTGCATTAGTTTGAGTGGGTACATTAGTTTGAGGGGCTGCCTTAGATTGAGGGTCTGCCTTACTTTTCGAGGCTGCCTTAGTTTGAGGGGCTGCCTTAGTTTGAGGGTCTGCCTTACTTTTCGAGGCAGCCTTAGTTTGAGGGGCTGCCTTAATTTGAGCGGCTGCATTAGTTTGAGGGGCTGCCTTTGGTTGAGGCGCTCCCTTAGTTTGAGGGTCTGCCTTACTTTGACAGGCTGCCTTATTTTGAGCGGCTGCGTTAGTTTGAGAGTCTGCCTTTGATTGAGTGGCTGCATTAGTTTGAGGGTCTGACGTCGTTTGAGGGGCTGCATTTGTTTGATGGGATGCTTTATTTTGAGCGGCTGCCTTAGTTGAGGGGCTGCCTCAGATTGAGGGGCTGCCTTAGATTGAGCGGCTGACTTAGTTTGAGAGGCTGCCTTAGTTTGAGAGTCTGCCTTAGTTTGAGCGGCTGCCTTAGTTTGAGGGGTTGCCTTAGTTTGAGAGTCTGCCTTAGTTTGAGCGGCTGCCTTAGTTTGAGAGGCTGCCTGAGTTTGAGGGGCTGCCTTAGTTTGAGCGGCTGCATTAGTTTGAGGGGCTGCCTTAGATTGTGGGGCTGCATTAGTTTGAGGGGCTGCATTAGTTTGAGGGGGTGCATTAGTTTGAGGGGCTGCCTTTGATTGAGGGGCTGCATTAGTTTGAGGGGCTGCATTAGTTTGAGTGGGTACATTAGTTTGAGGGGCTGCCTTAGATTGAGGGGCTGCATTAGTTTGAGGGGCTGCATTAGTTTGAGGGGCTGCATTAGTCTGAGGGGCTGCCTTAGATAGAGTTCTGCATTAGTTTGATGGGCTGCCTTTGGTTGAGGCGCTCCCTTAGTTTGAGGGGCTGCCTTACTTTAAGGGGCTGCATTAGTTTGAGAGTCTGCCTTAGTTTGAGGGGCTGCCTTAGTTTGAGTGGTTGGCTTAGTTTGAGGGGCTGCCTTTGATTGAGTGGCTGCATTAGTTTGAGAGCTTGCCTTTGATTGATGGGCTGCATTAGATTGAGGGGCTGCATTAGATTGAGGGGCTGCATTAGATTGAGGGGCTGCATTTGTTTGAGGGGCTGCATTACTTTGAGGGGCTGCCTTAGTTTGAGGGGCTGTTTTAGTTTGAGGGTTTGGCTTAGTTTGAGGGGATTCCTTAGTTTGAGGGGTTGGCTTAGTTAGAGGGGCTGCCTTAGTTTGAGGGGCTGCATTAGTTTGAGGGGTTGCATTAGAATGAGGGGCTGCCTTAGATTGAGGGACTGCATTAGTTTGAGAGTCTGCCTTAGTTTGAGGGGCTGCCTTAGTTTGAGGGGTTGGCTGAGTTTGAGGGGCTGCCTTTGATTGAGTGGCTGCATTAGTTTGAGAGTCTGCCTTTGATTGAGTGGCTGCATTAGTTTGAGGGGCTGGCTAAGTTTGAGGGGCTGCCTTCGTTTGAGAGTCTGCCATAGTTTGAGGGGCTGCCTTAATTTGAGCGGCTGCCTTAGTTTGAGGGGCTGCATTAGTTTGAGCGACTGTCTTAGTTTGAGGGGCTGCCTTAGTTTGAGCGGCTGCCTTAGATTGAGAGGCTGCCTGACTTTGAGGGGCTGCTTTAGACTGAGGGGCTGCATTAGTTTGAGCGGCTGTCTCAGTTTGAGGGGCTGCCTTAGTTTGAGAGTCTGCCTTAGTTTGAGCGGCTGCCTTCGTTTGAGGGTCTGCCTTACATTTAGAGGCTGCCTTAGTTTGAGGGGCTGCCTTAATTTGAGCGGCTGCATTAGTTTGAGGGGCTGCTTTTAGTTGAGGCGCTCCCTTAGTTTGAGGGTCTGACCTGGTTTGAGAGTCTGCCTTAGTTTGAGCGGCTGCCATAGTTTGAGGGTCTGCCTTACTTTTAGAGGCTGCCTTAGTTTGAGGGGCTGCCTTAATTTGAGCGGCTGCATTAGTTTGAGGGGCTACATTTGGTTGAGGCGCTCCCTTAGTTTGAGGGTCTGCCTTACTTTGACAGGCTGCCTTAGTTTGAGCGGCTGCCTTAGTTTGAGCGGCTGCGTTAGTTTGATAGGCTGCCTGGGTTTGAGGGGCTGCCTTCGTTTGAGGGGCTGCATGAGTTTGAGAGTCTGCCTTTGATTGAGAGGCTGCATTAGTTTGAGGGGCTGACTTAGTTTGAGGGGCTGACGTAGTTTTAGGGGCTGCATTTGTTTGATGGGCTGCCTTAGATTGAGGGCTGCATTAGTTTGAGGGGCTGCCTTTGATTGAGGGGCTGCATTAGTTTGAGGGGCTGCATTGGTTTGAGTGGGTACATTAGTTTGAGGGGCTGCCTTAGATTGAGGGGCTGCATTAGTTTGAGGGGCTGCCTTAGTTTGAGGGGCTGCCTTAGGTAGAGTTCTGCATTAGTTTGAGGGGCTGCATTAGTTTAAGGGGCAGCCTTAGTTTGAGAGGCTGGCTAAGTTTGAGGGGCTGCCTTCGTTTGAGAGTCTGCCATAGTTTGAGGGGCTGCCTTAATTTGAGCGGCTGCCTTAGTTTGAGGGGCTGCATTAGTTTGAGCGACTGTCTTAGTTTGAGGGGCTGCCTTAGTTTGAGCGGCTGCCTTAGATTGAGAGGCTGCCTGAGTTTGAGGGGCTGCTTTAGACTGAGGGGCTGCATTAGTTTGAGCGGCTGTCTCAGTTTGAGGGGCCGCCTTAGTTTGAGCGGCTGCCTGAGTTTGAGGGGCAGCCTTAGTTTGAGCGGCTGCCTTAGTTTGAGTGGCTGCCTTAGTTTGAGGGGCTGCCATAGTTTGAGCGGCTGCCTTGGTTTGAGGGGCTGCATTAGTTTGAGGGGCTGTCTTAGAGTAAGGGGCTGCCTTGGATTGAGGGGCTGCATTAGTTTGAGAGTCTGCCTTAGTTTGAGGGGATGCCTTAGTTTGAGGGGTTGGCTTTGTTTGAGGGGCTGCCTGAGATTGAGTGGCTGCATTAGTTTGAGAGTCTGCCTTAATATGAGGGGATGCCTTAGTTTGATGGGTTGGCTTAGTTAGTGGGGCTGCCTTAGTTTTAGGGGCTGCCTTTGGTTGAGGCGCTCCCTTAGTTTGAGGGGCTGCCTTACTTTAAGGGGCTGCATTAGTTTGAGAGTCTGCCTTAGTTTGAGCGGCTGCCTTAGTTTGAGTGGTTGGCTGAGTTTGAGGGGCTGCCTTTGATTGAGGGGCTGCATTAGTTTGAGAGTCTGCCTTAGTTTGAGGGGATTCCTTAGTTTGAGGGGTTGGCTTAGTTAGAGGGGCTGCCTTAGTTTGAGGGGCTGCATTAGTTTGAGGGGTTGCATTAGAATGAGGGGCTGCCTTCGATTGAGGGTCTGCATTTGTTTGAGGGGCTGCATTATTTTGAGGGGCTGCCTTAGTTTGAGGGGCTGTCTTAGTTTGAGGGGTTGGCTTAGTTTGAGGGGCTGCCTTAGATTGAGGGGCTGCATTAGTTTGAGAGTCTGCCTTAGTTTGAGGGGCTGCCTTAGTTTGAGGGGCTGTCTTAGTTTGAGGGGTTGGCTTAGTTTGAGGGGCTGCCTTAGATTGAGGGGCTGCATTAGTTTGAGAGTCTGCCTTAGTTTGAGGGGCTGCCTTAGTTTGAGGGGCTGCATTAGTCTGAGGGGTTGCATTAGAATGAGGGGCTGCCTTCGATTGAGGGGCTGCATTAGTTTGAGAGTCTGCCTTAGTTTGAGGGGCTGCCTTAGTTTGAGGGGTTAGCTGAGTTTGAGGGGCTGCCTTTGATTGAGTGGCTGCATTAGTTTGAGGGGCTGCATAATATTGAGGGTCTGCATTAATTTGAGGGGCTGCATTATTTTGAGGGGCTGCCTTAGTTTGAGGGGTTGGCTTAGTTTGAGGGGCTGCCTTAGATTGTGTGGCTTCATTAGTTTGAGAGTCTGCCTTAGTTTGAGGGGATGCCTTAGTTTGAGGGGCTGCATTAGTTTGAGGGGTTGCATTAGAATGAGGGGCTGCCTCAGATTGAGGGGCTGCATTACTTTGAGGGAGTGCCTTAGTTTGAGAGGCTGCCTTACTTTGAGGGGCTGCCTTAGTTTGAGGGGCTGCCTTAATTTGAGAGGCTGCCTTAGTTTGAGCGGCTGCCTTAGTTTGAGCGGCTGCCTTAGTTTGAGAGTCTGCATTAGTTTGAGCGGCTGCCTTAGTTTGAGAGTCTGTTTAGTTTGAGCGGCTGCCTTAGTTTGAGGGTCTGCCTTACTTTTAGAGGCTGCATTAGTTTGAGGGGCTGCCTTAATTTGAGCGGCTGCATTAGTTTGAGGGGCTGCTTTTAGTTGATGCGCTCCCTTAGTTTGAGGGTCTGCCTTTATTTGAGAGTCTGCCTTAGTTTGAGGGGCTGCCTTAGTTTGAGCGGCTGCGTTAGTTTGAGAGGCTGCCTGGGTTTGAGGGGCTGCCTTCGTTTGAGCGGCTGCATTAGTTTGAGAGTCTGCCTTTGATTGAATGGCTGCATTAGTTTGAGGGGCTGACAGTTTGAGGGGCTGACGTAGTTTGAGGGGCTGCATTTGTTTGATGGACTGCCTTAGATTGAGGGCTGCATTAGTTTGAGGGGCTGCCTTAGTTTGATGGGATGCTTTATTTTGAGCGGCTGCCTTAGTTGAGGGGCTGCCTTAGATTGAGGGGCTGCCTTAGATTGAGGGGCTGCATTAGTTTGAGCGGCTGCCTTAGTTTGAGGGGCTGCCTTAATTTGAGCGGCTGCCTTAGTTTGAGGGGCTGCATTAGTTTGAGCGACTGTCTTAGTTTGAGGGGCTGCCTTAGTTTGAGCGGCGGCCTTAGATTGAGAGGCTGCCTGAGTTTGAGGGGCTGCTTTAGACTGAGGGGCTGCATTAGTTTGAGCGGCTGTCTCAGTTTGAGGGGCCGCCTTAGTTTGAGCGGCTGCCTGAGTTTGAGGGGCTGCCTTAGTTTGAGCGGCTGCCTTAGTTTGAGTGGCTGCCTTAGTTTGAGGGGCTGCCATAGTTTGAGCGGCTGCCTTGGTTTGAGGGGCTGCATTAGTTTGAGGGGCTGTCTTAGAGTAAGGGGCTGCCTTGGATTGAGGGGCTGCATTAGTTTGAGAGTCTGCCTTAGTTTGAGGGGATGCCTTAGTTTGAGGGGTTGGCTTTGTTTGAGGGGCTGCCTGAGATTGAGTGGCTGCATTAGTTTGAGAGTCTGCCTTAATATGAGGGGATGCCTTAGTTTGATGGGTTGGCTTAGTTAGTGGGGCTGCCTTAGTTTTAGGGGCTGCCTTTGGTTGAGGCGCTCCCTTAGTTTGAGGGGCTGCCTTACTTTAAGGGGCTGCATTAGTTTGAGAGTCTGCCTTAGTTTGAGCGGCTGCCTTAGTTTGAGTGGTTGGCTGAGTTTGAGGGGCTGCCTTTGATTGAGGGGCTGCATTAGTTTGAGAGTCTGCCTTAGTTTGAGGGGATTCCTTAGTTTGAGGGGTTGGCTTAGTTAGAGGGGCTGCCTTAGTTTGAGGGGCTGCATTAGTTTGAGGGGTTGCATTAGAATGAGGGGCTGCCTTCGATTGAGGGTCTGCATTTGTTTGAGGGGCTGCATTATTTTGAGGGGCTGCCTTAGTTTGAGGGGCTGTCTTAGTTTGAGGGGTTGGCTTAGTTTGAGGGGCTGCCTTAGATTGAGGGGCTGCATTAGTTTGAGAGACTGCCTTAGTTTGAGGGGATTCCTTAGTTTGAGGGGTTGGCTTAGTTAGAGGGGCTGCCTTAGTTTGAGGGGCTGCATTAGTCTGAGGGGTTGCATTAGAATGAGGGGCTGCCTTCGATTGAGGGGCTGCATTAGTTTGAGAGTCTGCCTTAGTTTGAGGGGCTGCCTTAGTTTGAGGGGTTGGTTGAGTTTGTGGGGCTGCCTTTGATTGAGTGGCTGCATTAGTTTGAGGGGCTGCATAATATTGAGGGTCTGCATTAGTTTGAGGGGCTGCATTATTTTGAGGGGCTGCCTTAGTTTGAGGGGTTGGCTTCGTTTGAGGGGCTGCCTTAGATTGTGTGGCTTCATTAGTTTGAGAGTCTGCCTTAGTTTGAGGGGATGCCTTAGTTTGAGGGGCTGCATTAGTTTGAGGGGTTGCATTAGAATGAGGGGCTGCCTCAGATTGAGGGGCTGCATTACTTTGAGGGAGTGCCTTAGTTTGAGAGGCTGCCTTACTTTGAGGGGCTGCCTTAGTTTGAGGGGCTGCCTTAATTTGAGAGGCTGCCTTAGTTTGAGCGGCTGCCTTAGTTTGAGCGGCTGCCTTAGTTTGAGAGTCTGCATTAGTTTGAGCGGCTGCCTTAGTTTGAGAGTCTGTTTAGTTTGAGCGGCTGCCTTAGTTTGAGGGTCTGCCTTACTTTTAGAGGCTGCATTAGTTTGAGGGGCTGCCTTAATTTGAGCGGCTGCATTAGTTTGAGGGGCTGCTTTTAGTTGATGCGCTCCCTTAGTTTGAGGGTCTGCCTTTATTTGAGAGTCTGCCTTAGTTTGAGGGGCTGCCTTAGTTTGAGCGGCTGCGTTAGTTTGAGAGGCTGCCTGGGTTTGAGGGGCTGCCTTCGTTTGAGCGGCTGCATTAGTTTGAGAGTCTGCCTTTGATTGAATGGCTGCATTAGTTTGAGGGGCTGACAGTTTGAGGGGCTGACGTAGTTTGAGGGGCTGCATTTGTTTGATGGGCTGCCTTAGATTGAGGGCTGCATTAGTTTGAGGGGCTGCCTTAGTTTGAGGGGCTGCATTAGTTTGATGGGATGCTTTATTTTGAGCGGCTGCCTTAGTTGAGGGGCTGCCTGAGATTGAGGGGCTGCCTTAGATTGAAGGGCTGCATTAGTTTGAGCGGCTGCCTTAGTTTGAGGGGCTGCCTTAGTTTGAGGGGCTGCCTTAGATTGAGCGGCAAACTTACTTTGAGAGGCTGCCTTAGTTTGAGAGTTTGCCTTAGTTTGAGCGGCTGCCTTAGTTTGAGGGGTTGCCTTAGTTTGATAGTCTGCCTTAGTTTGAGCGTCTGCCTTAGTTTGACAGGCTGCCTTAGTTTCAGCGGCTGCCTTAGTTTGAGAGGCTGCTTGAGTTTGAGGGGCTGCCTTAGTTTGAGCGGCTGCATTAGTTTGAGCGGCTGCCTTTGGTTGAGGCGCTCCCTTAGATTGTAGGGCTGCCTTACTTTCAGGGGCAGCGTCAGTTTGAGAGTCTGCCTTAGTTGGAGGGGCTGCCTTTGATTGAGTGGCTGCATTAGTTTGAGAGTCTGCCTTTGATTGAGTGGCTGCATTAGTTTGAGGGGCTGCCTTAGATTGAGGGGCTGCATTAGTTTGAGGGGCTGCATTAGTTTGAGGGGGTGCATTAGTTTGAGGGGCTGCCATTGATTGAGGGGCTGCCTTAGTTTGAGGGGCTGCCTTAGTTTGAGGGGCTGCCTTAGATTGAGCGGCAAACTTACTTTGAGAGGCTGCCTTAGTTTGAGAGTCTGCCTTAGTTTGAGCGGCTGCCTTAGTTTGAGGGGTTGCCTCAGTTTGATAGTCTGCCTTTGTTTGAGCGTCTGCATTAGTTTGACAGGCTGCCTTAGTTTCAGCGGCTGCCTTAGTTTGAGAGGCTGCCTGAGTTTGAGGGGCTGCCTTAGTTTGAGCGGCTGCATTAGTTTGAGCGGCTGCCTTTGGTTGAGGCGCTCCCTTAGATTGTAGGGCTGCCTGACTTTCAGGGGCAGCGTCAGTTTGAGAGTCTGCCTTAGTTTGAGGGGCTGCCTTAGTTTGTGGGGTTGGCTTAGTTTGAGGGGCTGCTTTTGATTGAGTGGCTGCATTAGTTTGAGAGTCTGCCTTTGATTGAGTGGCTGCATTAGTTTGAGGGGCTGCATTAGATTGAGGGTCTGCCTTAGTTTGAGGGGCTGCATTATTTTGAGGGGCTGCCTTAGTTTAAGGGGTTGGCTTAGTTTGAGGGGCTGCCTCATATTGAGTGGCTGCATTAGTTTGAGAGACTGCCTTAGTTTGAGGGGATGCCTTCGTTTGAGGGGTTGGCTTAGTTAGAGGGGCTGCCTTAGTTTGAGGGGCTGCATTACTTTGAGGGAGTGCCTTAGTTTGAGAGGCTGCCTTACTGTGAGGGGCTGCCATAGTTTGAGCGGCTGCCTTAATTTGAGAGGCTGCCTTAGTTTGAGCGGCTGCCTAGGTTTGAGCGGCTGCCTTAGTTTGAGAGTCTGCATTAGTTTGAGCGGCTGCCTTAGTTTGAGGGGCTGCCTTAGTTTGAGAGTCTGCCTTAGTTTGAGCAGCTGCCTTAGTTTGAGGGTCTGCCTTACTTTTAGAGGCTCCATTAGTGTGAGGGGCTGCCTTAATTTGAGCGGCTGCATTAGTTTGAGGGACTGCTTTTAGTTGAGGCGCTCCCTTAGTTTGAGGGTCTGCCTTAGTTTGAGAGTCTGCCTTCGTTTGAGCGGCTGCCTTAGTTTGAGGGTCTGCCTTACTTTTCGAGGCTGCCTTAGTTTGAGGGGCTGCCTTAATTTGAGCGGCTGCATTAGTTTGAGGGGCTGCCTTTGGTTGAGGCGCTCCCTTAGTTTGAGGGTCTGCCTTACTTTGACAGGCTGCCTTATTTTGAGCGGCTGCGTTAGTTTGAGAGGCTGCCTGGGGATGAGGGGCTGCCTTAGTTTGAGCGGCTGCATTAGTTTGAGAGTCTGCCTTTGATTGAGTGGCTGCATTAGTTTGAGAGTCTGCCTTTGATTGAGTGGCTGCATTAGTTTGAGGGGCTGACGTAGTTTGAGGGGCTGCATTTGTTTGATGGGATGCTTTATTTTGAGCGGCTGCCTTAGTTGAGGTGCTGCCTCAGATTGAGGGGCTGCATTAGTTTGAGCGGCTGCCTTAGTTTGAGGGGCTGCCTTAGTTTGAGCGGCTGCCTTAGTTTGAGGAATTGCCTTAGTTTGAGAGTCTGCCTTAGTTTGAGGGGCTGCCTTAGTTTGACAGGCTGCCTTAGTTTCAGCGGCTGCCTTAGTTTGATAGGCTGCCTGAGTTTGAGGGGCTGCCTTAGTTTGAGCGGCTGCATTAGTTTGAGGGGCTGCCTTTGATTGAGTGGCTGCATTAGTTTGAGGGGCTGACTTAGTTTGAGGGGCTGACGTAGTTTGAGGGGCTGCATTTGTTTGATGGGATGCTTTATTTTGAGCGGCTGCCTTAGTTGAGGGGCTGCCTCAGATTGAGGGGCTGCATTAGTTTGAGCGGCTGCCTTAGTTTGAGGGGCTGCCTCAGTTTGAGGGGCTGCCTTAGATTGAGCGGCTGACTTAGTTTGAGGGGCTGCCTTAGTTTGAGAGTCTGCCTTAGTTTGAGCGGCTGCCTTAGTTTGAGGAGTTGCCTTAGTTTGAGAGTCTGCCTTAGTTTGAGCGGCTGCCTTAGTTTGAGAGGCTGCCTGAGTTTGAGGGGCTGCCTTAGTTTGAGCGGCTGCATTAGTTTGAGGGGCTGC